>NW_016107430.1:2260924-2286709 GCF_001604975.1 Cebus imitator | reverse complement strand
AAAAAAAAAAAAAAAAAAAAAAAAAGAATTTCAAGATGCTGACAGTAGAGCATTAAACAAAGTACAGGGTTTATCTAAGTGAGGTAGGAGTCAGGACTTGGAACCAAACTGAGGACTAGCTAAAAAGGTCCTGAAAAGAAGCAGCTTTCCATAAGTCAACCAACAGACCTTACCACCCCTTTCCATGGTAATGACCCTATGAATCAGAAGTTACCACACTCATCCTAGAAATTTTTGCATAAACTGTCCCTGAATTTACATATAATTAAAAGAAGGTATAACTATGAGTGCAGAACTGTCTCTAAGCTGCTATTCTGGGCACAGTGCATATGGGGTAGCCCACTCTGCAAGAAGCAGTAACTTTGCTGCTTACTGTACAATACCACTTCAATAAAAGTTGCTGTTTAACACTACTAGCTTGCCCTGGAATTCTTTTCTGGGCCAATAACTCTCCTTGGCTAAGCCCCAATTTGGGGGCTTGCATGTCCTACATCGTAAGTGAGGGGCCCTTTTAAGAGCAGGGCCTTGTGTGACTGCATAGGTCACATTCTCATAAAGCTGGCACTGATCTTGATAAAAACTACTTGAATTAATAAATGCCTTCTACTGATAAATGATTTCTGTTTTCCTTTCACATTATCTATCAAGCATATAAATTTAATCAAGATCTTTTAAATGGAGTAGCTCCACAAAAAGATGGCATAAAGGCCTCTGCCAGGAAGTAAGAAAGTAGGATATCAAAACTGACTGAGGTGACTTCAGGGCATTATTGTGCACTAATTGGAAAACAATGATTACCCTGCCTGTTCTTAAGCAAACAAAATATATTTGTTCTTACTATTTATTCAAATATATTACTCTTATTCTTTTAGATACAAGTATTGTAATAAATAACTACCAAATAAACAGTTGTTAGTATTGTTAAAATTATTGTTAGGTATTTCAAATTGCTAAATGGATTCTGGAGCTTTATTAAGAAAACCACTAGAAAATACACTTCTGTGACTACCACCGTATTAAGACTGAAGTTGCAATTTCCTTAACTTATGTTATGTATTAAAAATACCAAAATTTAAAATAGTACATCTTTATAATCCATAGAAAGCCTAAAATCAATAATCAGATAAGAAAACCTAATGTGAATATCAAAATGGTTTATATGAAAAATAACTTATTGTACCTAATATATAAAATTGGACACTATTATAGCTAACCAGAAAGAGTTTACAAGGTTTGTTTATTGCTGAAGAATAATATTGCAAATTAAAGGTGTCAAGTCTGAAATGTCAGTCCAGCTCTTGATATTTTAAATGTGTAATCAACACCTCTACCTACAAAATACGGTTGGACTAGCACTCCCTGCCCTGAGGAGCTCTCATTCCATTCATGGTAGGACCTATTATTTAAGCATTAGTTATCATAACGATTTATGCATTATTACAAGCATACTCAGACTTACAAGAATTGCAGCCCAGACTTATGCATTCATTTAAAGCTTTAGAGAAAAAAATATACATCTCAGCATCTCCTAGTGTTGTACTGTTATTGTATCTATGCATATTGACAGACCTTTCATTATCATAAGAACTGCTTTTACCTGGGTTACAACCTCGGTCTCTGACCCCAATCCTATGCTCAACTCTGTCTAAACTGTTTATTCTAGCTTAGAAATAACTTCAAATGTGCCATGTTACAAATAGGCATCTAACCATGTTAATGATGACTTTATTGAAGACAAAAGCAAAGAAATATTTAATAATACAAAAAAGGAAAGCTTCTGTGTTTTTATTGTTGTTTTGTTGTCATCCACTGCAAAGCTGCTTTCTACAAGATGCAGTAAAAACAGCAAGTTGTAAGGAGTCAGAAAAAAATCCAGGCTTAAACGCCAGCTCTGCCACTACCCAACTGATTAGGCTTGGACAAGTTAACTCATCATTCTAAGCCTGCTTGCCTTCTTCATTGGCTGAGCTTGGGAAAACAGTAGGGGAAAAGGCCTATGTGTCTAGAATCAAACTTCCTAACTGGCCTTTCCTCCTTCCTCCTACCCCTTCTAAAATGTCTGGAGCTGAAATTCTGAACTACTCTTTTCTCTTTCCTTCTTCCTCACCCACTTTTGTCTTGCTGAGTTTTTGGATGGTAGTAGTGGCAGCATACTCAATACCTAGCTTTGGGCTGACATTCCAGGGAGGGATGAACTCACATGTCTAGGGCCAAGCTTTCAGCCACAGTAATCTGCTTACATATGGGAGGATTGAGCAAGTAAGTCTAAACATTGATGATAAAAGTAGCCAGGTTTCCTGCTGTTGAACACACATATGCACATTTGCTTATACACACAAATTTTCTAGGTTCTCTCTGCTGAAAAGGGCTATTAATGAACACTGTTAGTGCCCAGAGTTTGTTTCTATATACGACTTTCCATTAAAGAAACCAAAATTCCTCGCAGAAATGGCTGATTCCAAGGCAGATCAGGAAAATACAAGATAAGCATGGCACATGTTGTTGTGCCAAAAAATAAGAAGTGATCAAAGAATGATAAAAGCATGTCAGAAGGGGGCTTCTATTGGCCAAGTCTAGGAAAATCTGAAATCAGAATTTAAAAATAATAGCAATAGGCTGGGAGCAGTGGCTCACACCTGTAATCTCAGTACTTTGGGAGGCCAAGGCAGGTGGATCACAAGGTCAGGAGTTCAAGACCAGCCTGACCAACATGGTGAAACTCCGTCTCTACTAAAAATACAAAAATTAGCCCAGCGTGGTGGCACCTGCCTGTAATCCCAGGTACAGAGGAGGCTGAGGCAGGAGAATCGCTTGAACCCAAGAGGTGAAAGTTCAGTAAGCCGAGATCGCGCCACTGCACTCCAGCCTGAGCAACAAAGCGAGACTTCATCTCAAAAAATAAATGAATAAATAATAATAGTAAATGTTAACCCTTGATTAAAATAAGAACTCATGAGTCTATACTGACATAAACAAATAAACAAGAAATACATGGTATAGCAAGGAAAACTCTACCTTACAGTAAAATGCCAACTAATAAACCTAGAAGGTTTGATAACATTAGAAAATTATCATTTGGTATCCATCACAGTAATAACAGATTCAAACAAGAGGCATCAATGGATGCTAAATCTGGTAGGAGAATGTATGATGAGAAACAGAATTTATAGTCTCAAAGCTTCTCCTTACAAAACACAAAGCTTCTCCCCATAAAACATACATTTCCTATTAATTTATGAGTGTGACATATGTCCTAATTCACCTTATAACAGAGAAACCTGGCAGATACAATCTTAAAGAAATAGGAGTTAACTTCATGAAGCCATGGACTAAATCGAGATCGCGTGACACCTAAGAGGATTCACTGATTGAAGTACAGCATCTCTTCTATGATGTTCTTGTGAAGGGGTCACAAACATGAGGAAACATCAGACAAACCTATATTGAGGAACACTTAATCATGTAACCAACCCGTAGTCCTCAAAAATGTCAAAAGTCATGAAAGATAACGCTGGGTGCGATGCCTCATACCTGTAATCCCAGCACTTTGGGAGACCAAAATCGCTTAAGGCCAGGAATCTGAAACCAGCCTGGGCAACCCCACAAGATCTTGTCTCTTTAATATGTATATTACATTAAATATATATATGAAAAACAAGAAAAGACTGGCAACTATTCCAGATTGAAAAAGACTGAAGAAGCATGATAACTAAAAACAACGAGTAATCCTGAATTAGATCCTAGATCTAAATTGGAAATGATTGGTATAAATGGGGTAATTTAAGTAGAGTCCATGAATAACATGGTGTAAAGAACTTAATGTATATCCCCCAGAATCCATATGTTGAAGCCCTAACCCCCAATGTAGCTGTATTTGGATTAGGAAGTAATTATAGTTGAATGAGGTCATCAGGGTAGGAACCTGATCTCATGGGATTGGTGTCCTTATAAGAGAGCTAATTCACTCCAATCTATGTAAGGACACAGCAAGATGGCAGATGTCTGCAAACCAGGGAGACCCCTCACCAGGAAGTGAATCCGTTGATACCTTGGTCTTGAACTTTCCAGCCTTTAGACCTGTGAGAAATAAATATTTCTGTTGTTTAAGCAACTGGTCTGCAATATTTTGCTATTGGTAGTCCAAGCTGACTATATATGGTAATACTGGATATTTAATACTGGATAAATATTAACTTGTTGATTTTGATGCCTGCTTTGTGGTTTGGAAAGAGTGTCTTCATAATAAGAAATAAGTAAGTACACAGTTCTAAAACATCAAGTCTAAAATCTATTCTCAAATGGTGTAGAAATGATAAAGATTGAAGAATCTTTATCATTCTCTAATGTTGGTGAAGGGTGTACAAGAAATTTGAGTACTATTATGTTGTAGAAATGTTTTAATTGTTTAATATGTTTGTTAATTGGACATTGAATGTTCTATACATTTCATTCACAATATAAGTAAAAAAAATATTTTACTTGTCATACAAAAGTATTTCATAAACATGAACTGTCATTTCACTTTATCATCTTAAGATCAGATATGATGCATATTTTCTTTTAATAAAGTAGAAAGCTACAAAGACCAACACCACTTCATTGCTATCAATATTATTGTACACAAGAGTTTCCTTTTACAGCTAGTATATAAAAAATAAAATACTAGAGTCTAAGACAAAGACTGTATTACTGCTATATATTTATACTGCTACAAGGAAGGGGTGCCTGGAGAAAAAGAATGGTGAGAGGAAATGTATTGGTGTCAGGGATATCAGTCTATGCTGTAAGAAAATTAAACTATGAGAAATCTCATACTAGAAGAGCTGAAAATCTTGTACAAGAACCAAGGTGCATGCAGATGAAGAAGATTTTCAAATATTGTCATAACACAATATGAATAAATCTGTAGAATCATGGAGATCTGGAATTTTTGAGACAGTATGCCAGGGTAAAGAATGAAGTCAGAAGGTATTTAGATTTTACTGGTGCTGCAATTTTTTGGCCCTGTGACCACAAGTTAATCAATTACTCATTCAAGGTGACCATCATCAGTCATGTGAACTACTGTGATGCTTCCTAACTGTTCTACTTCCATTCTTCCCCTACCTTTAATCCACTCTCCACAAAGTAACCAATACGTTTTTTAAAATGTGAGTCAGATCGTTTCACTTACATACGTCAAACATTTCAATAGATTCCTATTACTTTTAGAATAAAATCCAAACCCGTGGACATGGCTTAAAAGGCTCTGTATTATCAGGTCTTTGTTACCTGTTCTGACCCCATTTCCTACCACTTTTCACCATGGTAGGAACACACTGGCCTCCTTTCTGTTATTCAATCATTTCTAGCTCTTTCCTTCCCCTGGGCCTTTGCTTGGCCTGGAATTGTCATTGAATAGGTAGCTCCTTATCATTGTTCAGGTCTGAACTCAAATGTCACCTCTTCAGAAGGGCCTTACTTTACTACCCCTTCTCATCACTCTCAATCTCATTATGTTATTCCATTGTCTTCACTGCACTGACTGCTATCTGAAATTCCCTTATTTAGGTAACTGTTACTTGATTATCTTCTGAGTCCCTCAGTAGAAAGGTCACTCCATCACATAAGTGATCTTCCGACTTGTTCTGTGTTATAGCGCCAGCAGGTCCATTAATGTTAGGCCCACAGGTGAGAGTGCAATAAATAAATAAAATGTTAAATGACTTAAAGTTTCTCAGGCCTCCAATTTCCTCATCCACATGGTGGGGATAGTTATATCTGCTCTGGCCATAGCAAGTAGAAATACAGCCTAACTTTTAACTAAATTCTTACTATGCCTCAGGCATCACGAAAGTCACGTTATATGAATATTCTCACTTACTGTTATGATTTCCATGTCACAAGTAAGGACACCAGGTCTTAGAGAGGCCAAGTCACTGGCCTTCGAGTACAGAGCCATGGTGGGGAGCCGGGTAAAAATCCAGAACCGCCTAGCCTCAGAAGCTAAGCTCTTAGCTGCTATCGTATAGTTTCTAGAAAGATGCTTCCTTTTATGACAGTAAAATCCGCTACGCTGTCTGCTCCCCTCGAGCTCGTCCTGTGGGACGGCTGAAGAAAGCTATTACATCGCCCCACGGGGTTCTTTTCTTTCAGTCTTTCCTTTCCTCATATCTTGGTCACTCTCTCCCGAACAAACTTCAGCTTGACAGCCTCCCTCCCGCTCCAGCTGCGGGGATTTCCACTGGGCAACTTGTAAAGGGGCAGCAGAGCAGGGGAAGCCGACTGCCCACGGGCTGAGGAAATACAGGTGTCGTGGGTGTCCAAGAGGTCTGCGGTTAACTCCGCAAGGCTTCCTGAGGGAGGGGATGATCCCTGAACCAAGTCGAGGGTAGTAAGCACAAGAGCCAGCGGCCAGGGGACCCCAGGAGAAAAGACCGCGGGAGAGCGCCGCCACGGCTGCTGGGTCGAGACAAAGGCTGGTGGAGTTTAGAAAGATCACAGGCACAACCCCAAGTGATGGCAAGCTTGCACGCGGACGAGCCAAACGCGTTTTCCTAAACGTTGGAGACGCCCTGGCGGGAAGCGAAGTGACAGGAACAGTCACAAAGCAAAACGCAAACTTACCCATAATCTAGCAACCCGGCCTCCGTAGCCCGACTACAGGCGCGGCCACCTGAGGAGCCGGGTAGCCAAAGCAGCGGCAGGCTCAGCCCAGATCTCGCGATACTCAGCCCAGATCTCAGATTACGCCTCGCGAGATTTGACTGCTTGTCCCTGAGAGGCGGGTGGGTGGTCGCTCTGGGGGTTATGGGTGGGGTCTGGTATCCGGCATGGAGGCGCCTCTTTTTCTGTGGCTGGAGCTCGTTTCACCGTGGGTCTACAGCCAGGGCTGCAGAGAGGGTAGAGCCGTTTCTTAGGCCAGAGTGGAATGGGACAGGAGGTGCCGAGAGAGGACTGAGGCTCCTGGGGACCTGGAAGCGCTGCAACCTTGGAGGCTGGGACCCGGCAGTGCAGCCGCCGTGGAGGCCTAAGAGCTCGAACCGTTTTAGGCGCGCGCAGGAGGAGGAATGGCGGCGGCGGAACAAGACGGTCCTCACTTACGTGGCCGCGGTCGCCGTGGGCATGCTGGGGGTGTCCTACGCCGCCGTACCCCTTTATCGGCTCTACTGCCAGGTAGGGGTCGGCGTTGCCCGCGTAGTGGCGCGGCGCGAGAGGTGGGGTTGCAGGACAAATCCCGGGACAGCCCTCGCTCTGTGGGTCGTTGGTGGAAGAGGTGACCCATATTATCTACCCAAAAGGAGAGAGGTTCGAAACAGCCACTTAACACCCAAAGTCACCAAAGATATTGGTGGCAGAACTGCAGGGAGCACGGACTTCTTCTTAGTGATTATGCTTATTCCACGCTGCGGAGTGCAACTCACTGATGTATGAGCTCCATCTCACCAAAAAGGTCCGCAGCCTTACCTTCCTGTGCACACACGCTTTTAAAATGTATGTTATTCATACATTCACTCTGCAGACCACATGTGATTTTCCAGAGGGGGTAACTCTGGAAACTGGAGCATGAATTAGTCTTTTGAGGAGCTCTCACTCCCGCCCCCGTTAATATGTAACTGTAATGTACTTAACCTGGACTCTGTTTACACTGCTGCGGTTCTGGGAGTTTGGCGCCCAAGACCAGCAGCATCAGCATCACCTGGGAACCTGTTAAAAGTGCAAATTCTAGGGCCCTACTCCAGGACTGAGTCAGAAACACGGTGGGTGGGACCAGCAGTCTATATATAGTTGATTTTGAGGCCAAGTTTTGAGAACCACTGGCAAGGTGAAGTTTCATGTATTTCATAGATTCTCCTTTGTTCTTAGCTAGTAATTTGCAGCTTTGGCTGGGCATTAGGATCACCCGTGGAGCTTAACGTTAAATACACGTTCCAAGGATCCCCTACCCCAGAGATTCTGGTTAGGAAGCCTAGGAAAGGGACAAGAATTTCGGTTTAAAAATCATTCCACAAGAGCTACATATTGTGTTCATTCAATGTGTTTAAAATAGTGGCTCCTAAAATTCGTTGTACAGCAACATTGGGAATCACCTGGAAAGCTGCTAAAAATCCACACACATTATTCATTTTATCACAATACCAGAGTAGGAACCAGGCATCAGTAATTGTCAAGTATGTTTTAGGTGATTCCAATGTGCAGGAAAGTTTGGAAATTGCTATTTTAACACCATGACTGGTATTCTTAGCTGGAGTTCACTCTTATTGTGTGTGTGTGTGTGTGTGTGTTCGTGTGTGTGCGTGTATTTATTTAAATTTGTAGAGGTGAGGTCTCCCTATGTTGCTTAGGCTGGGCTCAAGCAGTCCTCCTGCCTTGGCTGGGACTGCAGGCATGAGCCACCATGCCCAGGCTGGGAAGATCAATTTAACTTTTTTTTTAGATGATGAAGCAGCAGAAGATAAAAGAACTTTTCTTTTCTAGCATAGTCTCCTAATGCCAGCATTTATGTGGAAATGTGCAATAATTGATTTCTGAGGATGAGTATAGAATGTGAATTACCTTTCATCAGAGGCCAAGCCCAAGCATAAATTCTAAAACTACCAGTTAGTTAAGTCATGAGCATAACTGAACCAAATCAGCAAATCTGGATCCTTCTCAAACCACCGGCGGCTGGAGGAGTGATTTTTGTCCCTTAGGGAATATTTAGTGATGTCTGAAGACATTTTTGGTTGTCACAACATGGAGGGTGGGGAGTATAGGGTGCTACTGGCATCTAATAGGTAGAGGCTAGGAATGCTACTAAACCAACAAGGCACTGCCCCACCCTCAAATAAATTATTCAGCTCAAAATGTACATAGTGCCAAGATTGAGAAATCCTGTCCCAAACTGAAATAACTGATAATATTGTATGTGAAATGTGTCCATGTGCAGTCATAGGTGAGGAAGGCAAATGTAATTTGTAGTCTGTTAAGTTCTTCGAGCTAGTTAGTAGCACAACTAGACTAGAGACCAGGACATCTTTTTAGTTCTCTTTTCTAGTCTTCTTGTCTATTTTACTTTCTCTAGGCATTGAACTTAGAAACTGGAAGAACTCATGTTCAAAGAACATATCAGGGAATCTTTATTAAGGAAGGACACTTAAACATATTTTTATTCAAGTAACTTAAATTCTTCAGGAAAAGGAGTTACATCTTAAACATTATAGCAGGCCGGCAGAAGGATATACAAAGATAAAGACTTGCCCTCTGATGCATCTTTTAGAGATACAATGTAATTCAGTAATGTTGCATGGCAGTTGCATGAAGTTAGTTGACTTGTGTAACAAACAAGATGCTAACACTGTGTCTTGCTGGGAGTCATCCCCTAGCCTCAAATTTTTTTTTTTTTTTTTTTTTTCCCCTAGCATAGTAACAGGCAAATTATCTGGAAATCAGAATTTTGGCAACCTCAAGTATCAGAAGAAAGATGACCTTGGACGTAAGGGCTTTTTCCTTAAAAGTACCTGATGACAAGGAAATAACTATCATAAATAAATGAAGTGTCAGACACAAGTACTCTTGATGCCCTATGATTATTTGATTCTCTGGCCATAGAGATTAGGTGCTCTAATTAGTGATTTATATAAAAGCTCTACTATACAGGGAAAGATCCAAAAACATAACCAACATGGGAAAATACTTATGATGCCTTAGAAAAGCAGAATATATTAATAGAAGTGAAGCTACAATCTAATTTGGATTACAAAAGCTGTGATATGGAAAAGGACCAGTCAAGAATATGGAAAAATTGAATTATTTAAGTATTTTCAATGAAATTGAAGTCATGGGTAAATTTTATTTCTAATAATGACTAATAGTTAATATACTAGCAATAAAGGGAAATGTGTTTTTTATAAATGGCTTAGCTGGAAATTGTGACTTCTATTGTAAGTGACAATAGTTCCCTTAGCTAGTGAATCTGCTTTTCCCAAATGACTCATATGTGACCATGCCAGGTAACCAAGGGATTGCTGAAAAATAGGAATGTCTTTAACAAATACAGGCTCATGACATCCCAAAAGTGGTCAGAATCTTGACGTGGTTACACAAGTGGTTAGTATGTAAACTTGGCTCCAGATAAATTATTAATACTAAATTGTTTTTAAACTTTTTATCAAATAAATAGATCATCAACACCTAAAAATATTGTTTAACATGTTTGGTATCTTTTTCTAGACTACTGGACTTGGAGGATCAGTAGTTGCAGGTCATGCATCAGACCAGATTGAAAACATGGTGCCTGTTAAGAATCGAATCATTAAAGTTACCTTTAATGCAGATGTGCATGCAAGTCTCCAGTGGAACTTCAGACCTCAGCAAACAGAAATATTTGTAAGTGACTAACCAGTCATTAAAAGATTACTTTATTAATGTAAATTCCTTTTTTTTTTTTTTATCACTTAAACTGTCAGAGGACTACTTTTAACAATGCAATTCTAATAAAACAGGGCATTTTCCCTTGTTCCAAACTGACTTTTACTATTATGTAACTTAAAAGTTAACATAAATTCTGTTGCATTAGCTGTAAGGCATTATCAAAAAGTAGTCTGTGGGAATAAAAAAATTAATAATAATGGAACCTGTCAGTATTTTGAAATGAAGCTTAGATGAGTGAAACAGTTGGGAGTAGCAGTAGCTGTCAGGCCATATAGCTTCCCAACATCCTCTGGCATAGAAGATATGGGAAAATCATTGGTTACAATGAGTAGTTTACTGATTTATATAAAAGGTATCCCTGTCCTTTGAAAAGAAAAAAATTGAGGGCCTTTGAAGTAATCAATAAATAGTAAATAGTTATATTCCAGTGAGACTAAGTGAGACTGTCCTAAAAGCTTTCCTAAAATTTTAACCAACTGTAATCTTGGGAAGATTTTAACTGATACCTTATTAACTGAGGATTAGCCAGTGGAGTTAATTTCAACTCATAATGGAAAAGCCTTATAAATATTAGTGCTTTCCCAGTTTAGTAAACATGACTGAATCTCTTTAATAATTAAAGATTTTATAGGTTATGATTATGAATATTATCCAATTACATGGTCGTATACAAGGTATTAGTGGCTGAATTGGTACAAGTGACAGAATATCTTTTGGAAATTTTAAGCTTTGCTATCTTCTTATTTTCTCCAAACAAAGTATTAACACTTGTTGGCATAATAAAGGTTCTAGTCAGTTTTATTATGGTTTTAAGGTAAGTTTAATATTGATACTTTTTTTAAAAACTAGTCAATGATGACTTTCAGGTATAAGTGTTAAAGAAAAGTTGGGCTTGGGCTGTGATATGATTGGGTTGGACACATTTTAAATAATGTAATTTGCAGATTATTCCTTGAAGACTTCAAATTTACAAGAGGACAATTCATAACTAATTATGGATATGAGAACATTGGTTCTTCATTGACATATGCAAGTAAGTTTTAAAGTCAGATACGTTTGTGGGTTATACTCACAATTTATTTTGCTGAACCCTGCATTAGATTAGGTATTATGGTCTGATGAATAGGCAAAATAATTAGACTAGCAGGAAAAAGAGGAACTGTGTGAGATATAAAGTATTGATAATTTATATCCTTTAAAACAGGTGGTTCCAGGAGAGACTGCACTGGCATTTTACAAAGCTAAGAATCCTACTGACAAACCAGTAATTGGAATTTCTACATACAATGTTGTTCCATTTGAAGCCGGACAGTATTTCAATAAAATACAGGTACAGCAAAATGTAAACTTTACAAAATATTTGATAAAGGTACATGAAACTTAGTGTTTTAGTAGATCTTGTGGTTTCTGAAAACTAATTTCTTCTAAACATCAAGCTCTTTTTCTTCATTATCTATACTTGCTATGCAGAGATTGAGAACCAAATCAAATGGATATCTGCTTCTAAGGTTAGAATTTGTTCTTGATCCGTAAAGCAGAACTCATTGAGATGAAAAGATGCTCTTATTTTATCACAGAACTATGTATTTAACAGTATGCTTATTAAACTCAAGAAGTGTACTGGAATGCTAAGAAGATAACTGTATTAGTTTCTGTTATGTAATATGAGAATAGAAATGTTATTAAACAAAATCTTCTTATAACTTCTAGTGCTTCTGTTTTGAAGAACAAAGGCTTAATCCCCAAGAAGAAGTAGATATGCCAGTGTTTTTCTACATTGATCCTGAATTTGCCGAAGATCCAAGAATGATTAAGGTTGATGTTATCACTCTTTCTTACACTTTTTTTGAAGCAAAAGAAGGGCACAAGTTGCCAGTTCCAGGATATAATTGAAGTCAGCAACTAAGTCTTCCTTCAAAGTTGTGGTTTTTGGGAAAATCATGTATCCTGCCTTCTCAGAGGAGAAATATTGTACAATAATTTGAAGCCTTATATTTTAAAAAGCTATTTTCTCAACTCATTTATTTCACTTAAAATTGAGAGAACAGGTTCAGCTTTTATCATAAGAAACCCACATGTCTAGCTAGAATATATGGCTGACCAGTCAATCCCATACTGAAGAGTTTGATAGTGTTAAAATAAGCCGCTTTGTTTTTTAAATATGCAGGCATGGACTTAATGGTTTGGCTTAAGTCTATAGTTCCCTTCTAGATTATTCACTCTTCATAATTATAGCAATGAATCTGAGAATGTTTTCAAAAATGTATGCTCAGGGTTATCTGTTTCAAGTCATAGGCCAGAACTTCTGACCATGTTTATTATTTTGTCTAAAAGAGTTGGTTGCTATTTTGAACAGTCAGTATTTTAAAAGCTCAAAGTAGAAGAGGAGTCACTAAGCCCTAACAGCTTGTCCAAAGATTTAAATTCTTATTTCAAATTTGACTTTTTGTCCTATAAGATCTAGGGCTATTTTATATTCAGAGTTCTGAATAATTACTTTGAAATTGTCCTATCATGAAATTGAAATAAAATAAGTATATTTACTAGGCTGATAGCTTTTACCATCATCATTACAAATCCATGAATGTTAAAATGTACAGGTGGGATTGTGATTTACTGACATCAAAAGTTCTTCTGGGAACAAACTTTGTAAAAAAAAAAAAAAAAGATGTATTAAATTATTTTAATAGTGATTTATTTTTCATCAAATGTAAAACTTATTCTGAATATTTTCCAGTTGTCTGTGTTCCAAATAGAAATGTTAAGTTATAGTAAAAAGAGAGAAAATACTATTTAGCATTACAAAGAATCAAAAAGGCCACCCAATGCAGAGTCTAGTGACCTCTTCAGGACACCTAAAATATAATTAAATGACAATCATCAAGGCTTTAACAATTTATAATTCTAAACCAGAAGATTATTTATAAAGAAGTGCAAATTGACTTTTACATTCAACTTTAGTTAAATGAAGGCACTCAGTATTTATTCTTCCAGAATAATACTTTCAGTTTCTTTCATTTTATTCTTTCATCTATTCAGAATTATTTTATAGTAAGATAATCTCTTATACACAGCTGTGTGATGATTTGTAAATGTAGGAAGGCCTGTGAAACACATGACACTGCAGTTAAATTGGTTGGCCTAAGGACTAAGTAATTATTTTTCTGCTAAAGTTTTAAGTTGAGTATTTGTTCCAAACAAGTTCTGTTGAAATCTCACGCTGTTGTCAGGAATCACTGTTATCCTGGAACTGTTATTCTTCTGTTTAATCTTCATAATAGCAGAAATGTTCCACCGTAGCTTTGACATGTTGGTAGGTAGGTATTGTCTTCCAGGCCTCAAAGCTGCACAGAGTCTACTCATTAGAGAGTTGGCACCTTTGATGTGGCTAGTGAGGTGATCATCCTCTTTCTTCTAGAATAGAGAAGAAAATGGCCAGTATTCATCCTGTCCTTCTCTTTCCCCATTTCTTGGTAACTCTCGTACTTGTCTCTCCTGGGAGGCTAGAGAGTCACAGTCTAGTAGAAAAAAGGTAAGAATGTGCTTCTTCCATAGGGGAGAGTATAAGAGGAATAAATAAGTTTAATAATTCATTGGTGACCATTAAATAGTAAATACATGGGATCAGTAGTGCTGAAAATGGGAAAAACTCAAGACCTATTTGGAGGAGTAACAGTAAATGGGTCTACTGGTACCAGTTAACAAGTATTAACTGCACATGAAAGACAAATGCCTGACTTCAGTGCTACTTCTATTGTTCATCTATTTTTGTTAGCACTAATGTTTCTATACCATAAAGTAACTAATGCATTCCCAAGCCTTATTATTTACAGATGACAGAAGCACAAAGAATGATTTTCATTAGTGAATAATGGTTCCCCATAATTTGAGTGATTCAGGAGAACTCATATTTCAAAGTGTCAGACTCAGATGGCCCTTACAAAATATAAATACTAAATACATAAAGTGATAATTATACTGAAATTATTTGTAATATGGAATTAAGTTGTGTAAGTTGAAGTTTTTACCTCAGTCAACATGATTTTGAGCTCCTTTGTCCTGGTGAGCGTCAATTTCTTCATAAATAGCTCTGAAACAAAGCCATCACAGCAAAAGGGTTATATATCAATTTCAAATGCCATTTTGGTTTTTAATTGCCAGTACCATAATTAAAAATTGAGCTGTTTTTGGAGTTCAGGCTACATATGAGTAAAAATAAATCTCTGCCCTGAAGTATATATTCTAGTTTTCTTAAATTCTAATGTTACACTTCCCTTATTTATTTATTTATTTATTTTTTGAGACAGAGTCTCACTCTGTTGTCCAGGCTGGAGTGCAATGGTGCTTTCTTGCCTCACTGCAACCTCTGCCTCCCAGGTTCAAGTGATTCTCCTGCCTTAGCCTCCCAATTAGCTGGGATTACAGGTACATGCCACCATGCCCAGCTAATGATTTTGTATTTTAAGTAGAGAAGGGATTTCACTATGTTGGCCAGTCTGGTCTTGAACCCCTGACCTCAGGTGATCCACCCATGTCAGTATCTCAGAGGGCCAGGATTACAGGTGTGAGCCACTGTGCCTAGCCTTAATGTTGCAATTCCTATGCCTCTTTTTTTTTTTTAAGATGGAGTTTTGCGCTTGTTGCCTAGGCTAGAGTGCAGTGGTGCAATCTGGGCTCACTGCCATCTCTGCCTCTCAGGTTCAGGCAGTTCTCCTGCTTCAGCCTCCCGAATAGCTGGAATTACAGGCATGCGCCACCATGCCTGGCTAATTTTGTATTTTTAGTAGAGAAGGGTTTTTTTTCATGTTGATCAGGCTGGTCTTGAACTCCTGACCTCAGGTGATCTGCCTGCCTCGGTCTCCCAAAGTGCTGGGGTTACAAGGGTGAACCACCACACCCAGCCTCCTATGCCCATTAAAAGTATGTATTTTATAGAACCAATTCATTTTTCCTTGTGATTTAAATGAAAAATATGGCTCATATTTGGACAGTTAATGTTTTGCTTGAAAAACTATTCAATTTCTTCTGGTTTCAAACATTAAAAAAAAATAGGCCATGTACAGTGGTTCACACCTATAATCCCAGCACTCTGGGAGGCTGAGGTGGGTGGATTGCTTGAGTCCAGGAGTTCAAGACCAGTCTGTGCAACTGGTGAAATACCATCTCTACAAAAAAATACAAAAATTACCAGGTGTGGTGGTATACACCTATACTCCCAACTACTCAGTAAGCTGAGGTGGGAGGATCACTTGAGCCTAGGAGGCGGAGATTGCAGTGAGCTGAGAACGTGCCACTGCACTCTAGCCTGGGCTACAGAATGAGACTCTTGTCTCAAAATAATAATAATAATAATCTTCCAGCTTATTTAACTTATGTGATTAAAAACCAGACTCCTCAAGCCACCTATAGCTCATCACTGTCATTTCTGTACTTTTCTTTATATTGTATTTTTTCTATGACATCCTTCATTCTTTTTTTGAACTCTTGTCACCCAGGCTGGAATGCAGTGGCGCAATCATGGCTACTGCAGCTTCAATCTCCTAGGTTCAAGTGATCCTCCCACTTCAGCCTCTCGAAATGTTGGGATTAGAGGCGTGAGCCACCATGCCTGACTCATTCAATTCTATTTGTGTATCTTACATATATCTATAGCTGGAAAATATCTATACCTGAAACCACAATAACATTCATATATACAGTATAGCAAAACATGGCTGAGGAAAGGCCTCAAAAATCACAGCACTATGAAACCATAATCACCAAGTTCAGAAGGCCCCAGAATGGTCCTATAATTTTAATGTTTCCTTAAAAAGTTTGGTCTCTCATCTCCCTCAAAACGGTGTCAGCCTTCTTTACTCTCCTCAAACCTCTGACCAATTTGGTAGAAACCTCATTCTTAATACATTAAATGTCTTGATATGGACACTTCCTCATCTTCCCATCACTAAATCTTCAAGTTTATCTTCATTTGTATTGTCCTTTATTTCTGTGATCTGAAGTAGATAGCTACTCCATACTTCTCAAGCACTTCACCCATTCAGTTATTCTCCCCTTCCTGAGTCTTCAGCCTCTCCTTCTATGCCAGGTCCTATCCCTCGACTTTCACAGATTCTCCAACATCTCCCATATCTCTTATTTTATACAAACTATGGTCTTTAATTCTACCTCTACTTGTAGCAAATGCCTTGGTGTCCTCTAGCTACCAACCCCTTTTTCTTTTCTTTTTTTTTTTTTTTTTTGAGACGGAGTTTTGCTCTTGTTGCCCAGGCTGGAGTGCAACAGTGTGATCTCAGCTCACTGCAACTTCCACCTCCTGGGTTCAAGCAATTCTCCTGTCTCTGCCTCCCGAGTAGCTGGAATTACATGCACCCACCACCACACCTGGCTAATTTTTGTATTTTTAGTAGAGACGGGGTTTCTCCATGCTGACCAGGCTGGTCTCGAACTCCTGACCTCAGGCAAGGCGTGAGCCACAGTGCCCAACCCCAAACCTGTTTTCATCATTGCTTCACATTTAAGTTCTTATCTGCGCTTAGCTGTCTCTACTTAATCTCTTCTCTGCTTTTCAAATGCACTGAAATTTGGCATCTGTCCCCATCAATCCATCAAATAGCTTTTACAAAAATCATCAGTGACCTCTATGTAATCCATTGTCTAGTTTTCAGTTCTTATCTTGTCTGCCCTTAGCACTGATTTTCTCAGTTGTACTCATTCCTCTTTGCTTCCAAATTACAGTTTCCACATCTGGTTCTGAGCTCCCTATTAACTTTTTTTACTCTTGGCTTTGGCATTTCCATTTCCTTGAATGTGCCAGAACTCTTTCCTCTGGGTCTTGGTTGTTCCCTGGACCTACAATACTCATTTCCAAACTTTTAACTAAGAATTGCAGGTCTCAGCTTTAATGTTCCCTGAAGCTTTCTCTAACCTCCATTTAAATTAGTTCTGTTATACACTTTCAATTTGCCATATTCTTTCATAACACTAACACAAATTGTAAACATGTATTTGGTGATTTGTCTAATTTCTGTATCCATGCTACATTTAACCTCTGTGAGGACAAGGGAGCATGTTTCTTGTTTAAAATTATAAATTAGTCTAGTCATAGTCCCTGGCACATAATATTGAAATAAATGAATCGTGTATATCTTCATAAACATACTGTTTGTCCTGGTAGAGCAAAAATTGTCAACCTGGGGTTCATGGACAACCATTGATATGAAAAAAACCCAGAAATTTCCTGCAAGATCCTCTGCTTTTCCTTGGAGGGAGTCCCTGAATTTCATGGGACTTCAAAAGAATTGAGACATTCTGACCCCCACAAAGGAAGACCCATCACAATGATAGAGTTCCAAAGATTCACATCTCTAGCTTTTTACTGTCTCTCCCACCTCCAGTATCTGTGACACTGCCATATCTATATATAGCAATCTTTTAATTTGAATATAATCAAGAACTTTTTCACTACCTATTTGGATGGAGAAACTGATAACAAGTTTTTAGAAAGCATACCTAGTTTAGTGCCGGTTTCTTAAAGCGCTAATATGATCAGTGATAAGGTAGGAAAAAATACATAATGAAAAAGTATTAACATTTGTGCATAAATCATTGAGGGCTTAAATCAGAGACCAGAATATCAAATGTCTACACATGTCAGCCAAAGAGATGCAGAGGGTTGGGTGGGGCTGTGAAGCAGATAGGAAGGGTCTCCAGGGATTATAGGAATACAATCAACTTGAGTAATCACCACTTTTTTCCCTGAATGCTGTGTGGAATGTAGCCAGCTAGCTGGTTTAAACCAGCTCGTGACAGACCCCGGCAATTTACAGATGGATCCCAGTGTACTTTCCTCATTACCATGCCAACATCTCTACCCTGGGAGATGGCTATAACTTCATTACCATAACGTGACTTATGTGCTGAAATAACGATTCACTGCATCTGCACAACTGCAACCCCTCTACATTCAATGACATACCCTCTTCCCTCTCTGCCACCACATAAAACCCTCCTGTCACTTTCCTGCTTTGGAGAGTATGCCCAGTGCTTCATTTGTGACAAGTAATAAAACTCCTGTTGCTCAAAGCCTGCCTTCTTTGTTGGTTATAGTGGCTTATCCTATAATCCCAGCACTTTGGGAGGCTGAGGCAGGAGGATCACTTGAGCCCAGGGGTTCAAAACCATCCTGGTCAACAAGACCCCTTCTCTATTTAAAAAAAGATAAATAAAAAGGCCAGGCACAGCACTTTGGGAGGCTGAGGCGGTTAGAGGAACTTGAGACCGGGAGTTCGAGACCAGCCTGACAACATGGCAAAACCCTGTCTCTACTAAAAATACAAAATAGCTGGGCGTGGTGGTACATTCCTGTAGTCCCAGCTACTCAGGAGGCTGGGGCGTGAGAATTGCTTGAGCCTGGGAGGTGGAGGTTGTAGAGAGGTGAGATCACCCCACTGTACTCCAGCCTGGTGACAGAGTGACACTCTGTCTCAAAAAAATAGCCAGGCATGGTGGCACACCCCGATAGTCCCAGCTACTTAGGAGGCTGAGTGGGGAGGGCTGCTTCAGCCTGGGAAGTCAAGGCTGCAATAAGCCGTGATCACACTACTTTATTCTAGTTTGAGTGACAGAGTGAGACCCTGTCAAAATAAAATAATCTCTGTTCTCATGTAGAGTTGTCTATTACCAGATGAATCAATCTCAGGTTTTTTGGGGGGTAACAAGTCTGGCATCCCAGATGGGACCCAGGACTGAGACCTGACTTATGTCCCTTATAGGCTCCTGGCAGGCAAAGCAGTAGGCTGTGACAACATGCCTGGGCCAACTCACCTAAGTTGCCAAGAGGGAGACTAGAGAAGGGCCTTGGAACCCCCGACCTGGTATCTAGTGTAGTCCACTGACGAGCACCACAAGACTTTTTGCTCAGTTCTCCTTTGAAACAGCAGCCCCATAAACTACTAAAAGAGTGGTCTGGGTTTTGATCATTAGGACTCTGGGTTGTCAGTATTAGGACTTAGGTGAAGGGATCCAGGATTGTTGAGAAAAAGGACTTCCTCCTTTCAGGTCTAGAGACTGAGAGACATCTCAGTCATTTTAACAAGGGGATTCCCCAATATAAAGAGGCTACTACTCAGCCTCAGCCCATAGCTGGCATGTAAAAATGCAGGCTTCAGGCTACTAGAGTATCCAAATGATCAAGAAGTTCAAATTTTTTATTTTCAAATATCCAAGTTTTCAGCTGTTGGCAGTTGTGGTCTTAGGATACGTACTGGTTTTCCTCTAAGGTTCCTGGCTCACAACTCCCATAGCCCTTGTTATATAATGTTAGGTATGTTGGGCTTTAGGAGCCAGCCTCAGGAAACAGAATCCCTCTGACCCTCTCCAGTCCTCCTTTCACCTGCCCCAAGGCACCACTCTGATTGCCCACCTTTTTGACTGTGGGAATAAAAGCCTCCCTAGAGAGGGTCCTGCCCTATGTACTGGGGGAAGGAATGCTGACATCAAGAAGCTTCCATTAAAAACCCAAGAGGACTGGGCTGGGCTTGGGGGCTGGTGGGGTCAGTTTCTGGATAGCTGAACACGTGGAGGTTCCTGGGGCATGGGACTCCATGGAGGGCATGGAAGCTCCATGCCCTTTCCCTCATGCCTCACCCTGCACATCTCTTCATCTGTATCCTTTGCAATGTCTTTTATAATAAACCAGTAAATGGCCCAGGCTTGACTGGTGTCTGGGAAGGTTGGCGTGAGGGTGGTAGGTACTGAGCTCTCAATCTACCTGACACTATCTCCAGGTAGATGGTGCTGGAATTGAATCAGAGGACACCCAGCTGGTGTCCACTGTAGAATTCATTCCTTGCTTGCTGGTGGAGAGAAATCCTCACATAATTGGGGGGGAGTCACAGAAGTCTCTGCATTCATTGTTATATTAGTGAAACAGCCGAGGAAAAACATAGTTTAGCAATTATTACTAAACAGCAATTAATTTTTAAAAATGCACATTTAAATTCGGCACAGGTCAAACAATACAAAACAAACTAAAAAAAAAAAAAAAAAAAAAACAAAAAAACCCAACTGCAAGCAAGCCACAGCCTGTAGACTATCAGTTTCTGAGCAATTATTTCCAATAAACGTGCTTTAATAATTTTTAACAATTTGGGGGGTAACCTTCAGTCACTCAAAGTGTATCAAAGTTCTGATGACCTTACAATTCCATTAATATTTACATATCTTGACCAATATGAAACCATAAAATAATGCTGCTTTAAGGATTTTAAGTAATAAATAATTGTTATACTAATGCTTTAGAAGACTAAAAACAAGTTCTAATATGAGTTGTTTTTTTTTTTTTTGCATCAGTTCTTACAGAACAGCTAAAATATTCCGTCAATGTAGCATAAACTTATATCACCAATTAGTGACTAGTACCCTTCTCAAGCTGAAGAGAACCTGACTTTCTGCCAGCGAATCTATGAGGAATCCATTAAGCATGTTAGTACCAGTTATTTCTTAAAGTGCAACCCCAGCATTTTTATTTTTCAGTCACAAGGCTGGAATGATAAGACCATTAAGAGTAACAGCTGCCAGAAAACCTCATAAGGCATTTTTAACAAGGCCATCCATTTCTGCCAAGACCTAAACAAAGTTAAATGTATAACCAAGCCCTGTTAGCTCTGCTATCAAAGGGAACCAAGACAAAAAATAATCATTTTGTAAATGACTTACTCTGTAGTGACAGCAGGAGCCAAGGGATCAAACTCCATTACCTCGTAGTAATTAGGTGGCTGGAGATCACTCTTTGTCATCGCTTTAGGCAAAAAAAAGAGGCCAGTAAACACACATTGTGCTTTTCAAGGAGTACATGCGATTGATATTCTTTTTATAGTTTAGACTTTGAATATTAGGTCGTAGTAAACACAATCAAAACAAACAGACTGGTGTTCCAATGCTTCTCCCAAGTTCAGCAAATCTGTATATAACAAAAAGGCTTCCAAACTTCAGCTACCAAAACTCAGCTAAAGGTTCATTTACCTTAGCATTCAAAACACAATATTCAGTTCAACACAAGCATTTTTACAATCTCCTAAAGTTAGTCATAATGGTATCTGCCCTGAATTTGTTTCATTAGCTTAAAAATACAAAGGAGCACCTCTAATTTCTCTTCTCTATATTCAATTACCAACAAATCTCTGGCAGACTCATATATTCTCTCATAAGTTTCCTTGTTTGATGCAAACAGTAAGGTCCCATGTACCTGGATGATTGCTGGGCAAAGATGGCAGCCTCTGGTTTGATGGTGCTGCTGCAATGGTTTGTAGACTAACCGGCTGTAGAAACACTGAATTTGAATGTTCCAGAAACTGAAGAAAGCATAACAGATGTTCATATAAACATTCTACATTAAGCTTTTCTTTTATTAGTTAGACTCCTACACTTCCAAGTACATTGTTCCAAGAACCATACACTTTGAACTGGACAAGAACAAGTAGTTTTTAATAATTATTTCTTTTTTGGTAATAATCACTTAAGAGATTTACTACTTTTCTGCTGGGCATGGTGGCTTATGCCTGTTATCTTAGCAGTTTGGGAGGATGAGGCAGGAGGATTACTTGAGCCCAGAAGTTCAAGATCAGCCTAGGCAACAGCAAAACCCCAGCTCTACAAAAAAAAAAAAAGAAAAAATTAGCTGGGCATGGTGACTTGTACCTGCAGTCCCAACTACCCCAGAGACTGAGACAGGAGGATCCCTTGAGCCTAGGGGTTTGAAGCTGCAGTGAGTTATGATCATGCTACTATATTTCATCCTAGGTGACTGAGTGAGACCCTGTCTCAAAAACAAAAATTTACTATGTAAGTCTGGTTTTATGCCTATTGCACCCCATATCCCATAGAAACTATGAAATTAAAAACTACAACACATGTTGCTTTTAAAAATGAAGCAGATTCAGGGGTTCAGGCCAGATTCTCTGTTGTTTCACTCTGATAAATCAGTCAGCCTCGAGTAGGAAAAGAAAAATCTTAAATCTACAGAGAAGCACTCAGTGATATAACAAAATCAGGACTGAGAAGATAAAGATTAAAATCTTAATTAGAAATACCTGTTCTCATAATTTCCTCATTCATTCTACAAATATTTCCTGGGAACTTACCAGCTGCCAGGTACTATTAACAAAGCAGTAAAGCAGACCAAGTTCCTGACTTCATGATGCAGACAATGTGGGCAGGAACAGATATTCAATGGCATGTGCTCTAATATAAAAGCAGAGTAGTGGGTGGGAGAGACAGGTGGAATACTGCTCTAATAGGTCATGGTCAGGAAACATCTCATCATTGGGGGCATTTAAGCAGAGCCTGAATAAAGTGAGTCTTGTGATTACTGGAGAGGATACGAGTGCATAGTCTCTGAAGTGGGGGAAGCCAACGTGGTTGGAACAAAGTGAGCCAAGGTAGAGAGGGGTAGGAGGTGAGGCTGAGAGGTGACAGGTGGGGTCAGATTAGCATTTCAGGCATTTACTGAGTAAAATGGAACGAGGAAGAAGATCATAGGTGGGTTTTGAGCAATTGAGTGACATAATATGACTTTACTTTTTAAAAAAGAATGCCCAGTTTTTGTTTTGAGAATAGGTTATAAGGTGGGCAGGAGGGATGTGAAGGGAGGCAAAGGTTGAAAGAGAGCATCCCTTAGAGGCCACTGCAATGTCCATCTGATGGTGGCTTGGACTAAGATGCAGAGGTGGAGGTAGTGAGAAGTGGCTAGATAATTGACATATTTTAAAAGTAAAAGGCACAAGTAACAGTAAAAAGGTGGATGTCAAGCACTATTACCCAAGGTTTTTGACCTATGCAGCAAAGAGTAGAGTGGTCATTGAGGTGGGAAGTCTGCAGGAAGGGCAAGTTGAGAGTGGAGCCTAGGAAGAAATGAAGAGGGGAGATATGAAGTGAAAATGAATATATGAGTTGCGAGTTTAAATGGGTGTCTGGGCTAGAGATACAAACTTGTAGGTTGTCAGAAATTGAATGGTTATTTCAAGATATGAGACCAAAAGACCACAGAGGAATGAATGTAGATAGAGAAGTCCGAAGCCTGATCCCTGGGGTCTCCAACAATGAAAGGTCAGTAGAGGAGGAAGGGCCAAGAAAAGAGATGGAGAAGAAATGAAAGTGAGGCAGGAGAAGAACCAAAGTGACTGGTGTCTGAAAGCCATGTGCGCAAGAAGGAGGAGGAAGTGATCAACTTTGTGATATGTTGCTGATAAATTAGATAAGATGAGGGACCGTGGAACTGCAGTTCTAAATTTCACAAGAGAGAAGTCACCAGTGACCTTGACAATAGTTATGCCCATAAGAAGGGTAGAAGAGCATGTCTGAAGTCTGTCAAAGAGAATGCAAGGAAAGAAAGTGAAGACAGCAAATACAAACTCCAAAAAAACTTTGATCCTTAACCATCTTGCTAACAGGGGCTGCACATCAATACATTGCTGAGCAGAACATGAGAATTAATGGCCGTGAGTTCTTTTCTGGCCACGATAATCTGCTGACTAGGTGCACTGTTAGAAAAGAGTTTTGCTACTCACGTTATCATACTTGTGGCTTGAGGTGAGGTTTTGGCTGGTCCTTTGGGGAAACCTAGGATAGTGTGATAACACAGCATGATTACCCTACAGTGAGAACACAAATGCAAAAAATAAGATGATTTTCTTGGTCTGAAAACAAAACCTAAAACATACCTTCAGCCCGCATAAAGTATCATTTTGTGACAACAATGTATAAATCAATTGGTTTCAGTGCCCATCAGGTTATGATACCAAAATACCAAAGATATAAAGCACTATCCTTTGGCAGTGGGAGCCCTGAGATGGTGGAGTGTGCACAGAACACTAAGAACACAGCCTTCAGTCTTTCCATCAGAGTAGCTACCATCCCATCATTTCCTAAAGGATGAGAAGTACTGTAGAACATAGGTTAAGAAGAAAGCTGTGAGGATTCCAGTCCAGGATAGAGTGGAACAAATGTACTGCACCCTGTCTCTCCATTGAATGTCACTGTTAAAGGTGGATGGAATGCAGAGAGCAGCTATTTGAAGACTCTGAGAAATAGGAGCAGCCTGATTAAGAAAGAAGATCAAAATTGAAGTATTGCTGAACTGTTGGTGAATTTACCATTTTCTGTCCCTTTGTATTTCCTGATCAAATGCAATGCAGCCTGAACCCCAGGCATCAATGAGGACAGACAGAGCTCTAGGAGAAGGCCTCTCATTCCCCCTCAAGGAGCAGGAAAGGGAAACAATCCTAACACTCAGAATGTGGAAATCTCTTGCCCCTTTTTTGTCTTCTCTGTTCTGTCAGACCCTAAACCACAGGCAACCCCATGGTGGCTGTAGTGACAGCAGAGACAATGACACCAGTAGGAAATTGAAACACAGTGAGAGGAGTCTTCCTCTCCAATAGAAGCTGTGATACACACAGCTTTTTTCCTTAATGTCCTGCCATTTAGTCACAGACATAAGCACAGTCAAGGAAATGTCTGTTATCACAGGGTAACTAAAGCTCCAGTTTTATGACCAAAGAAACAAAAAGGGGAGTCCCAGGAAACTAGAAAGTGCCAGATAAATCACGATGATAAAGGATTCAGGAAAGCAACCTCATAAAGTTGTTTGTGAAATATCTAGATCACCCCCTGACCTGTACATGCATGGATCCCATCTCAGTCAGGATGCCAAAAATGGTGAGAAGTGAACAAACGACCTGCTGTCTAGACCTTAGATTGACCACAGGATGGAACATACACGAGACATATTTGAATAGCACTGCAAAGGCTTTGAAAATGTAGCTGGACACTGGAGCCACAGCCCACAGAAGGCAGCTAAAATTGTGGTATGAATCTAGCCAGGTTGTTTACATACTGAAATCAAAATATCAACATTTTTGACATAATTTAAATTAAGACCAAGAATCTCCTAATAAAACATTAAAAATGCCCAAATAGAATCCCAAATTATGAAGCATATGAAGAACCATGAAAATTTCAACTTGCACGAGAAGACAATAACAGATATAGATGCCAAGAGGACCCAGAAGTTGAAATTATCTCAGAGATGTTTAAGGCAGTTATTGTACACATGCTCCATAGAACTGCAAACAATCTTTAAAAAAATGAAAAATTAAAAAAAAATGAAAAAGTAGATAGTCTCAGCAAAAAAACGTAAGATATAAAGAACCAAAATGGAATTTCAGAACTAAAAACTACAATAACTGAATTTTTAAAAAAATTAACAGAAGTCCGGGCGTAGTGGCTCATGCCTGTAATCCAAGCACTTTGGAGGCCAAGGCGAGCGGATCACCTGAGGTTGGGAGTTCATGACCAGCCTGACCAACATGGTGAAATCCCATCTTTAAAAAAAAA
>NW_016107430.1:2243297-2260800 GCF_001604975.1 Cebus imitator | reverse complement strand
AAAAAAAAAAAAAAAAAAGGAAACAGGACCTCAAACATCTATGAGACAGTGGCACAGGTCTAAAGTTTGTGTCTTCAGGGTTCTAGAAAGCAGAAAGAGTATAGTCCTGAAGAAAAGACTAAAAACATCACAAGTTTGGTGCACAAACCACATTCAAGAAGTTCCATTAGTGGGTTAAATGGTGGCCCCTAAAATGCATGCTCATGTCCCAATTCCCAGAACCTGTGAGTGTTACGAATGTTATCTTATTTGGAAAAAGGGTCTTTGCAAATGTAATTAAGGATCTTCATATGAAGATGTCATCCTGTATTATCTGGGTGGGCCATAAATCCAATGATAAATGACCTTAAAAGAGAAAGGCAGAGTGAGATTTGGGACACACAGAGGAAAAAGTGAGGTGAAGATACAGGCAGGAATTGGAGTGACATAACCAAAGGCTAAGAAATCCAAGGAGTACCCACAAGTCTTTGGAATCTAGAAGAGGCAGAGAACAGATTTTCCCTTAACAGTTGTGGAGGGAGTATGACTCCGCTGAATTTCAGACTACTTGCCTCCAGAACTGTGAGAGAATAAATTTCTGTGGTTTTAAACCACCCAGTTTGCAGTCATCTGTTATTGTAGCCACAGGAAACTAATACACTCAGCCAACCCCAAAAAAAAAAAAAAAAAAAGAAATCCATACCGAACATACTATAATCGAATTGCTCAAAATTAGTTAAAAAGAAAAATTATTTACAGCAGACAGAGAACCACAATACATGATCTATAGAAGAACAACAACTCAAATGAATGTAGATTTTTCACTAGAAACCATTTAGGCCAGAAAAGAGTGGCACAGCCTTTTAAAACTGATGAAAGAATAGAACTGTGAGCCCCATAGTCTGTATCCACTGAAAATATCCTTCAGGAACAGGCAAAATAGAAGCATTCTCACATGAAGCAAAACTAAGAGACTTCACTGCCAATAGACCTGCTTTAAAAGAACTGATAAAGAAAATCCTTCAGAGAGAAGGGAAATTATACCAGAATAGAATAATAAGAGAAATGGTAAACATTGGGTAAATATAATAGACTATTTTTCTCTTCTTGAATTTTTAACTTTTTTTTGAGTCAGAGTCTTGCTCTGTAGCCCAGACTGGAGTGCAGTGGCACAATCTCAGCTCACTGCAACCTCCACCTCCTGGGTTCAGTCAATTCTTGTGCCTCAGCTTCCCAAGCAGCTGGGATTACATATGCACACCATGAATCCCAGCTAATTTTTTGGTAGAGATGGAGTTTCATCATGTTGGCCAGGCTGGTCACCAACTCCTGGCCTCAAGTGATCCGCCCACCTCTGCCTCCCAAAGTGTTGGGATTACACCATGAGCCACCACTCCTGGCCTCTTCTTGAATTCTTTCCAGTATATTTGAGAGTTGCAAGCAGAAATTATACCATCTGTTAGTGATTTCTTTTCAATGTATATAAATGTAATATATAAGATAACTATAATATAAAGGAGGAATCTATATGGTAATGAGGTTTTTACTTTCAAGTAGTAAAGCATTGATATTAAGTAAACTGAAAAGTAAGTATATTGCAATCACTAAAGCAAACTCTTTATATATATGGGTGTGTATATGTACACGTATATATGTATATATATCTTGCTAACAAAATTAGCAAGATCACAGGAACAGAATCAGCTACTTTAAACCATATTATTTACTAAGCAAGTCTACTTCATACACACACACACACATATACTGTTATACAAAGATACTGTCAGAATCACAATAAATTAAAATGGAGTACTAAAAATATTCTAATAATCCAAAAGAAGGCAGGAAAAAAGAAACAGAAAAAAAAGGGGACACATAGAAAAACTATATAATGATAGTCCTAAAACCTACGTACAATTACATTAAATGTAAATTGTCTAAACATATCAATTAAAAGAAATTATGCAAATACGTTAAAAATGTATGAACCAACTATAGGCTATCTCTAAAAACTTCAAATCTTTTAATACAGTTAAGTTACAAGTAAAATGCAGAAGAAAACCGACCATGCAACCACTAATCCAAAGAAAGCTAGAGTAGTTATATTACTATCAAAATCAACATCAGGACAAAGAAAATTATGAGGGACAAAGAGGGCCATTACATGATAAAAGACTCAATCAAACAAGATTCCACATAGCTGAATGCATGAACTTCAAAACGCATAAAGCAAATACCAACTTAATACACTCTCTTCTATAAAGATTACATATTGTGTAATTCTACTTAGATGACATTCTCAAACTATAGCAATAGAGAATAAATTCGTGGTTGCTGGGGATTGAGGGTCAGGGTGCGAGGGTGTGACTATAAAGGAATAACGCGAGAATTTTTTTTAGTGATGAAACTATTCTGTATCCTGACTGTGGTGGTAGTTACTTGAATCTATACGTATGTTAAATAGAACTGTATGCCAAACCAAAAAAACAAAAAAAGGTAAATTTTAGTGTATGAAAATTTTAGAAATGAAATTAAAGTACAAACATAAAAACAAAAAGAGAATTTACTGAAATCAGAATTTGATTTTGAATCCCACTTAAATTTGAATTCTGTCTCAGCACTAGCTAGGCAACCACTGGCAAGTTAATCTTCCTCAGCTTTGGTTTCCTCATGTTTAAAATGAAAATGAGGGTGGTATGTACCTCACAGGTTTATTAAATAATTAGTAAGCATTTCTGTACTTCTCAGCTTTTTGCCTGTTAGTAAGTGGGCCATAAATATGGCCGATGGGCCGGGCACAGTGGCTCATGCTGTAATCCCAGCACTTTGGGAAGCCAAGGTAGGCAGATCACCTTAGGTGAGGAGTTCAAGACCAGCCTGGTCAACATGGCGAAACCAGGTCTCTACTAAAAATACAAAATAAAATTAGCCAGGTGTGGTGGCAGGCACCTGTAATCCAGCTACTTGGGAGGCTGAAGCAAGAGAATTGCTTGAACCTGGGAGGTTGCAATGAGCCAAACTTGAACTACTGCACTCCAGCCTGGGCAACAAAGCAAGACTCTGTCTCAAAAAAAGAAAGAAAGACCCAGCTCTGGGGGTGTGAGAGCACCCCATGAGCCCAGGCCCTAAAAATAAAAATTAAAATTAAAAAATTAAAAAAACAAAAGAAGAAAGAAAGAAAAAAGACATATAACTTTATCCTGTGTTCTTTGTTACTGTTTTTTAAGGATTCTTTCTGTTATGAAAAATTGCATCACCCACTTTTTCTTTGACGGTGAATGAATTAAACTGCAAACACAAAAAGATGGAAAAAATCTCAACATCATGAGACATTTTAATGGCTGATTTTGCCTCACAAGTGATCTTAGGCATATGATTTAAACCAGGTACATGCCCTCAAATCTTGGTATAGATGTTCATCCCAGGGTTTCTCAATGTATGATAAGAAAACCACTGCATTATGATTCTCCTGGAATTCGTGTTAAAGATTCTTGCTACTGAATTGGGACCAGCAATTTGACTTTTTGACAGTCAGCCAAGTGATTTTTATGCATACTGAATTATTAGATCCAGTAGGTTACAGATTAAAACAGGGAGCTATTAGCTGAAATTTGACTTTTAATGAATTTTATAGATATTTGTTGTAATGGGATTTTATCTGTATTACTTATTCTTTCTCATATTACCTAACAAGATTAGCAAGATAACAGGAACAGAATCAGCTACTTTAAACTACACTACTTACCAAGCAACTTCACTAGAAATCTGCCTACATGTCAACATTTACTTGTATTGTATGCAGCCAAGACAAGAGGTAGCCAACCAAAGATACTGACCTAACTCAGTGGTTCATGAGCAAGCCACTGACACTTTATCATTTCCCAACACATGAATCCTTTATCCTCTTCTTCCCTTATATTTTGCTCTCTTTTCTTCCGAGTTCGATTCTGCTTTCTCATTTTCCTCCCTCTGCCCCTCCCCCTTTTAAATATAGAAAAGTAATTCAGTTACTGGATATACAAGTATTTAAACAAAACAAACAAAACACTAGGCAACTTTTAAAAAAATCGAAATCCACCGATATAAACACACTGCCAAAATACATTAAATGAAAAAGAAAAGCCAGGTTCAGAACACAGTGATAGTATGCCGCATTTTATTGAATAAAGGAGAAAGAAATTCATATTCATATTTGCCTAAAGACACTATGGAAGGATAAATCAGAATCTAACAAAGTATCTGGGTGGGAGTACAGTATGACACTAGGGCAAAGGAGAGAGGGAGGATGAAGAGAGAATGAGAACAAGAATTATCTTATACAACTTTTTACATTGTTTTTATATCAGAATAATGAAAATGTATTGCCTGTTATCTAAAATATATACACTTAAAAGGAAAACACCTATTGACTTTGGCATAAGGCAAATTCAACTGCTGTTTATTCTATCCTGCCTCTCCCAGAACTTACATAACCACTTCCACTCTTTTTCCATTTTCCCCTTCCTGTATCATTCTTGTTTCTTTATGAGAATGGAGGCAAATATTAATATATATTCTTATTTCCCACTTTCTTACACAAATGCAATATATTACACACACACTACTTAGCACCTTTTTTTTTCTACTTAGCAATAAATATATTGGAGATTATTACTTTTATCCTCCAGCTTTATAATAATATGTTGTACAGATGTTTATTTAACCAGTCCCCAACTGATAGATACTAGAGTTGTTTCCAATTACTTGCTATTGCCCAAAATATTGTAAAGAATAATCTTGTAAACACCTAACTTTGTATAAGTGCAGTATACATTTCTACAGATAAGAGTGCAGATTCAAATATAAATGCATTTATAATTTTAACAAGTATTGCCACTTGCTCCTATAACAGTTGCATAATTTTGTGCTAGTAACTGTCTTTTCATAGCCAACAAAGTTTATTATGAAATATTTGGACTTTTGCCAACCTGAGAAGTAGAAAACAATTTCTTATTAAATTTTAATTTACATTTCTCTGTAAGTAAAGTTGAACATCATTGCATATGTTTATGGGTCATTAATATTTCTTTTTAAGTAAACTGTCAGTCCATCAGACTTGCTACTTACTGGCTATACAAACTTGGGCAAGTTTTGTTTCCTTCAACAGAGAAACGACCAAGAAATCTCAGTCTTTTTTCCTGTATAATGGGAATAATGATAACAGGCCAGTGCTGTGGCTCACCTGGGGAGGCCAAGGCAGGAGGATCACCTGAGGCTTGGAGTTCAAGACCAGTTTGGGCAACAAAGTGAGACCCCATCACTACAAAAAGTTTAAAAAATTAGTCCAGCCCAGTATGGTGGTGCACACCTGTAGTCCCAACTATTAAGAGGCTGAGGTGAGAGTATCCCTTGAGCCCAGGCGTTTGAGGCTGCAGTGAGTTATGATGGTGCCACTGTTGTGCCAGTGCTAAGTGACGGAGCAAGACCCTCACCGAACATCACTGACCTAAGTACGTTAGTGATGAAAGGATGAAATAAACAAAAATAGCTTAACAAAGTGCCTGCCACACAGCAAGTGCTCTGTAACTGATGTAGCCATTACTCTTAATTTTGAACCCCACTGCTCTTCTGCCTCCTTTGTCATTATATTTCCCCTGTTCTCCCCCATCTCCTGTTACCACTAAAAATAACAGAAACAGAGACAATTTATTGAAGGCTTATCATGTACCAAGTGCTAGATTAGGAGTTTTGCATATAGCATCTCTCTGAATCTTTGTAAGAATCCTAGAAAATATTCTTAGAAGAAAAATGAACATTCACAGTGGCTAAATAGCTCATTTAGGTTATATGGCTAGCAGGAAGTAGTGCTGAGATTCTAACTCAGGATTGTCTGATTCTTAAGTCTCTATTTTTTTGCTATTTTATGTTTTCTTTTCTCTCTTTTTTTTTTTTTTTGAGATAGGGTTGGTCTCTCTCTGTCTCTCTCTCTCTCCTCTCTCCCGCCTCTCTCCTCTCTCTCCTCTCTCTCTCGTCACCCAGGCTGGAGTACAGTGGCACAACCTCGGCTCACTGCAACCTCTACCTACCAGGTTCAAGCAATTCTCATGCCTCGGCCTACTGAGTAGTTGGAATTATAAGCATATGCTACCATGCCCAACTAATTTTTATATTTTAGTAGAGCTGAGTTTCACCATGTTGCCCAGGCTGGTCTCAAACTCCTGGGCTCAAGCGATCCATGTGTCTCGGCCTCCCAAAGTGCTAGGATTACAGATGTGAGCCACTGTGCCCAGCCATCAAGTTTTCTTAAATGTAAGGAATCCAAGTGTCATGATATCAGTTCTGCAGTGTTACTGACATACTTACAAGGTTATTTCTGTATTTTCCAAGGCTAGCAAGTCCATCTGTGGATGAAGACTGGGTTTTAAGTTGTTTGTTACATCAGAACTTGGAGAGCTGAAATCTAAAACACAAAATGGACTTGTTTGGCTTTAAAAATTTTGTCAGTCAGTTATTATGCCCAATTTTCTACAGTAAAAACCAAAACCAAAAAAATAATACCACACCAAATAAAAGAGATTAATTTAGATATTTCTGTCACCATAAAATCATGAGATTTCCTAGCTCTAAGAGAAATTAGAAAGCATCATTTATGATAGGTAGAGAGAGAAAGAATTTCCCTGCTACAAGAAGTTGTTGTAAGGGTAACAAATATTATTGTATTGGATTTTCTGAAATCCCAAGCTGATCCAGAATGGAAAGGATTTTACATCTTGTTCTGCCCACCACAAAAGTAAAAAGTTATGCTACATACTGAGCTCTACCTTCATCTCAAGTTTCAGTCCATAATCTTTAATTAATTAATTTTTTTGAGATGGAGTCTCACTTTGCCACCCAGGCTGGAGTGCAGTGGCATGATCTTGGCTCACCACAACCTCCACCCTCCTGGGTTTAAGTGATTCTTCTTAGCCTCAGCCTCCCGAGTAGCTGGGATTACAGGCACCCACCACCACGCTCGGCTAATTTTTGTATTTTTAGTAGAGATGGGCTGGTCTGGAACTCCTGACCAGGTGATCCACCCACCTCAGCCTCCCAAAGTGCTGGGATTTACAGGTGTGAGACACTGTGCCTGGCCTCCAGCCTATAAGCTTAACTGAGAAACCACAAAGAGAATAATTACTTCCCCCTCAGAAAATTCCCAATTAAAAACTCAGGAAAACTCTCCAATGTAACTGACTCTGCACATCCCACTGGCCAACATAAGCAAGTAGCCAGCATTTTAGAAATGGGTAAAGTTCTAAGAAAACCACACATTCAGTGATAGTAAATATTTTTACTCTGGAAACAGCAGGTGACATATGAGAAAAACTAATTTTAGTTTGGCAAAACTGGATTTTAGCATTTTTCATCATCCTTATTTTGTAATTTACCAAACCCTCGTTGGGAATAAGGACAGCAGAAGAAAACAAGTTAGGTAAGATAGGTAATTCCTATCTTTAACAAATGTTTGTAAAATACATTGTAGCAAAGCTTTTTTATGAACATTAGTTTGTTAACCTTGAAAATGACCCTTTAAGGCAATCATTGTTCCCATATTATAAAGTGAAAAAGTCTCAAAGGTTAGGTGGCTGACAGGTGGCAGAACTGGCATTTCAACTTGGACTTTTCTGACCTTAAGCCTGTGTTTTTCCTTCTACATTTCACCACCACATGGTTCATACCTTGTAATTCCTGAATTTCTCTACTTGCGTCTCCCTGACCTGATCCTGAGGTATAGCAGAAAAACCCAATGATAATAGTGTGAGGGTTCAGAGTATATTTTAAGTATTGGCCATTGGGCTGAACAACTTTTACAAAGCAGGCCAAGTGAATTCCATGAGATTCTAAATGAGTAGGATGAGTTTCAAGGACCAGGATCCTACCCTAGACACATCCCATTCCTATACTGTGTTTGACTCAACCACTTGCCAGGAAGTAATCACATCTCCTGACATAGTGCTCTGACATTCAAACTGACTTCAGTCCTTCTTAGGTGGCATTTACTCATGTAATTAAGAACTGTTTTACATCAAGCTCTTCTGCTGATCTGAAAAGGCCTGAGTGTTTATTTACTTAAGTCTGAAAGTTGATCATTCATGGTGTTGAGTTCTCCCAGACTGGCCCTAGACATCCGGGGACTGGGACTTAGGTCAAGGAGATCTTGAGATGGGGCAGAAGGCTCACTTGTAGTCTGAAAACAAAGCAAAAGAAAGTGTCATGTAGTTTATCATAGCTTTCTCCCCATTGACTTTCCTTTGTAGAGGGGAAGATCCTATTTGGATACATTTTGAGGAAGAATTCTCCATTCAACAGGCAACATTAGTATGACTCCCATCTTACCACCTACATAGGTCCTTGCTTAATGAGGTAATTTTCTTACAACTTATTAATAACTTAATAACATTAACTTTACGTTACTTTAATAGTTTAATATTAACATTGATGTTAACGTTAATAACATTTAATGACATAAAATTATTAAGGCAAGTACTCTACACCATTAACACCACTACAAATTATCAATGCATATCTCCCTGTTTTTAAGAGCTGCTTTAGGTAAGCCTTGCTTCTTACTATAATTGGTAAAATGTTCAATTGTTTATTTTATAATATTTCTAATCACTTACATTGGTGGCTTCCTTCTGGTTCTTATTTTGCTCCAGAATCCTTTGTTGGTTTCTAGTAAACCTGTTTAAATGATCAAAATGCATGTGTTTTTAAAAAAATATATGAAATGCTATAAAAATCTAACAATTATTATTACACAAATCTTTAGGAATGAAGAAATCAGCCTCATTCTCACACAATTATCAGTAAAATACTTTTAATAACTTTTTTCCAGCTTACAGAGTATTCATACCCTCAACAGAAAACTGTGAGAAAATAAAAAAGCATTTTTAAAGAAATCCCATCACCCAGAAATTAACTCTATTAACATTATTCCAGTATTTCATTTATAAGTGCATCTATTTTTAAACTTAGTTGAAATGATACTTTACATAATTCTGTATCCTAATTTGATTATGCTATGAGAATTTTTCTAATTGAAATACAATTTTTAATGGCTATATTTTATCTTATGAATCTATCACACCTTTAACCACTCTTACTATTAGCAATTATTTATTTTCTAATTTGCCATTATATATAATTTTCCAAAATATTCAAATATATTTAAAGTATTTACACTATTTCACTGTTTTTATAAGATACTTAACACATACCAAAAAATTGACCTTTTACAACTCTGATTTAATTTTAAATTGTTTGTCCACTGAGAGTAAAGGAGTATAAATGAAAAAGATTAGAGAAGTTGGCCGGTGCAGTGGCTCCCGCCTGTAATCCCAGTACTTTGGGAGGCCAAGGTGGGTGGATCACGTGAGGCTGGGGGTTTGAGACTAGACTGGGCAACATGGTGAAACCCTGTCTCTACTAAAAATACAAAATTAACCAGGCATGGTGGCGCACACCTGTGATCCCAGCTACTTGGGAGGCTAAGGCAGGAGAATCTCTTGAACCCAGGAGGCGGAGGTTGGGTGAACTGAGATCGTGCCATTGCACTCCAGCCTGTGCAACAAAAGCGAGACTCTGTCTCAAAAAAAAAAAAAAAACAAACAAACCAGAGAAGTTGAAGGCAGAAGTCCAAAGTTCAAGTGTCAGTGTTAGTATCTTGTAGCTACATGACTAAGGATACGACTTCCTGAACCTTGGTCCAGCTGCTAAGAGGGAACACATTTGAACTATTTCCTCAGAAAGTTATTTTCAGGGGCAAAAATAGCACAGGTGGATGAATGTGGAAATGCTTGGCAAACTGAGATTTGCTTTAGAAACATATAGTATTACTGTTATGACAATTTGACTTCATGATCCTAAACACTTTAAAGTTTAAGAGTTTATACTGAATCTGCACACACAGTTGAACGACTTTTCAAAAATACGTGCTTTTAAATTCCATCTAGTTAGGCTGGGCACAGTGGCTCATGCCTGTAATCCCAGTGCTTTGGGAAGCTCAGACAGGTGGATCACTTGAGGTCAGGAGTTTGAGGCCAGCCTGGGCAACATGGTGAAACCCCATCTTGACTAAAAATACAAAAATTAGTCAGGTGTAGTGGCGTGTGCCTGTAATTCCAGCTACTTGGGGGGCTGAGACAGAGAATCGCTTGAACCTGGGAGGCGGAGGTTGCAGTGAGCCGAGATCATGCCACTGCAAGCAAGACTTCATTTCCCAAAAAAAAAAAAATTCCATCTATTTGGAATTATATAGCATTAGCTTCTTGTATTCTAGTCAGTTATGTGCTGGGTATGAACAACCTTCCTAGATCAAGCCCTGAGTAACAAATTTCAGTTTCTTTATTTGCACAATTATTCCCTGGATGTAATGAGTGGAGACTTTGGGGGATGTTGCAATAGGGTATATGTATTTTGCAAGTGGATGGATATGAATCTTTGGGGGCCAGAGGGTGAACTGTGACCCACCTTCACAAAGATACTGACATCCTAGTCAACACAACCAGTGAATATGTTAGGTTACATGGCAAGGGGAAGTTAAAGGTTGAAAAAAGAATGAAGTTTACTAGTGTTAAAGGAAAATAAATCTCGGACCCCAAAATCACTAAGCCAAAGGGAAAAGTCAAGCTCGGAAGTTCCTCAGGCAAATTTTATTCCTAAATCAGACAGTTACAAAGATAAAAAGCTATCTACCTCTCCCACAATTTGCCCATGAGAAAACTTGTGGGCCTTAAGATCTTTACCCTAAAACAGTTCTGTTGAATTTCACCCTGGCAATATAAATTGACAGCTTATCTTCATAGGTACAGGACAAAGGACAGAACTGACTGCTTCCTCTGCCCCACTGCTTATGTAGAAATGCAGATTCACTGAGCCAGACTAAGGCATGAGTGACTAATTCTCTTGCCCTTTCTCACATGTAAATTGTGTACTCAGTGAAAGGCTGATCAAAGACTCAAAAGAATGCAACCCTTTGTCTCTTACCTATTTATAACCTGGAAGCCCCCTTCCCTGCTTTGAGTTGTCTCGCCTTTCCAGATGAAACCAATGTACATCTTACACATATTTATTGATGTCTCATGTCTCCTGAAAATGTATAAAACGGAGCTATGCCCCCACCACCATGGGCATATGTTGTCAAGACCTCCTGAGGCTGTGACAGGTGCATCCTTAACCTTAGCAAAATAAACTTTCTAAATAAACTTTCTAGATTTTTCTTCCCACTTATGAGTGAATTAAGAGAATCCATGAATTAAAACCTGTAGCTATGGGCCAAGAATGGTGGTGTACATCTGTAATTCCAGCACCTTAAGTGGCTGAGGTGGGCGGATTGCTTGAGCTCAGGAAGTTTGAGACGAGCCTGGGCAACATGGCGCACGCAACCCTACCTCTACCAAAAAATTACAAAAATTAGCCATGCATGGTGGCACATGCTTTTAGACCTAGCTTCTTAGGAGGCTGAGGTGGGAAGATCTCAGATCTGTCTCAGATACTTTTGGTTCACACTAGAAAGCTGCCCTTAATTGGGAGATTATCCTGGACTGTACAAATGAGCCTAATGTAGTCATAAAGGTCCTTAAAAGTGGGAGAGAGAGGCAGAAGTCGAGGTAAGAGTGATTTGATATAATCAGGCCTGAACTAGACACTTAGCTTTGAAGATGAAGCAAAGGGGCCATAAGCCAAGGAAAGTGAATAGCCTCTAGGAGTTGCAAAAGGTAAGAAGATGGATTCTCCTCTGGAGCATCCAAAAGCAGATAAAACAGGATAAGCCACTAAGTTTGTGTTGTTACAGCAGCCAGAGAAAACTAGGAGACTAGTATCTTTCCTAGAGGCAAAGTTTCTCTCTGAATCTTAGGATATAAGTGTTTCACAGTTGCTTTGGTACACATGGTTCAGAGCCCAGTCAGAACAAGCTGTTCACAGAAGTAATCCAATCTCCTGAGAGGAGACCAAATAAACACAAGCTACCCCTTGGAGGAAGACTTTAGACCATGGTCTTATGGTTTGCAATAGAATTCTCCAAAATGAAAGCCAGAATGCAGCATTCTACTGAAAATGTCGTTTTCCTTGGATATTTTTCTGCTTATAAAAATTGGTTCCACAGAAAGTAGGTAGCAATTGTGAGTTTTTTCAGTGTAAGAAAGAAAGCTCAGTGGCCAGGCGTGGTAGCTCATGCCTATAATCCCAGTACTTTGGGAGGCTGAGGAGGGTGGATCACCTGAGGTCAGAAGTTTAAGACCAGCCTGGCCAACATGGTGAAACCCCGTTTCTACTAAAAATACAAAAAACTAGCCGGGCATGGTGGCGTGTGCCTGTAATCCCTGCTACTTGGCAGGCTGAGGCAGGAGAATCACTTGAACCCGGGAGGCAGAGGTTGCAGTGACCTGAGATCACGCCACTGCACTCCAGCCTGGGCACTCCGTCTCAAGAAAAAAAAAAGAGAAAGCAAGCATAGTTCCTAAGCTCACATCTTCAGTCAATGCCCTTCTCTGAATAAATGCACAGTAAGTATGAGACAGTAAAGGAAAGAAACTGCCGTTTCATAGCTACTGGTTTTTATGTTTCTTTGTTTTTGAGACAGTCTCACTGTCATGCAGGCTGGAATGCAGTGGCACGATCTTGGTTCACTGTAACCTCTGGCTCCTTGGCTCAAGAGATCCTCCCATCTCAGCCTCCTAAGTAGCTGGAACTAAACACGTGTGCCACCATGCATGGCTAATTTTTGTAAATTTTTCGTAGAGATGGGGTTTCGCAATGTTGCTCAGGATGGTCTCAAACCTCCTGAGCTCAAGCAATCCACCCACCTCAATCTCCCAAGGTGCTGGGATTATAGATGTGCACCACCATTCTTGGCCCATAACTACTGGTTTTATTTCATGGATTCTCTTAATTTACTCATGATAAGTGGGAAGAAGAGGCTAGTCAATAAATTAGAAGGTTAAAAGGGACATTGGTGCAGAGGAGGAGAAGAAAGTACTATTTAGTAGACGTCAGTGTGCTAGCAGTTTGCTAGGTGTTTTCATATATATTATCTCATTTAATCTTCAAAAAAAGCCCAACCCTCTAAACAGGTATTTAATACATAAAAATACATGTAAAAAATTTAATACATAAAAAAATTTAATACATAAAAAGAAAGAAAGAAAAAAAATCTTAGAAAAGTTCTACAGCTTATCCAAAATCATCAGCTAGATTTGAATCCAGGCCTGTTCACCTGTTTCACTTAGGTCAGACTAGTCTCATTCTTTTTCAGCTGATTAGAAATACAGTCACTATGCAAGCAGACATTCCCAGTAATTCTCAACAGAAACAGTGCCCCTAAGGGTGTCTTAACATGTCATTTTATTATTATTTCTTTTAGAGGTGGGATTTCACTCCATCACCCAGGCTAGAGTGCAGTGGTGCGATCATAGCTCACCACAGCCTCAAATTCCTAGTCTCAAGCTATCCTCCCACTTCACCCTCTCTAGTAGCTAGGACTACAAGCACCCACTAGAACCATCACACCCAGCTAATTTTCTTATTTTTTGTATAGACAGGGTCTTGCTATGTTGCCAGGGGTAGTCTGGAATTCCTGGACTCAAGTGATCCTCCTACCTCGGCCTCCAAAAGTGCTGGGATTATAGGAGGGAGCCACCGTGCTGGGCTGAAATGTCACTTTAACTAGGAGAAAGACCTCTGGCATTTACTGAGTAGGAGCCACACAAGGGAAAACCGTCCCACCCCACATACCAATACCTTTCCTATTGAGACAGGCGAATCTAGAAAGAGGGGTCTTTTGTAGGCACTCTGATAAGAATGCTGAGTAATTGGTGGTGAAAACAGAAGTGGAAAAGGGGCAAAGAGGGTACATGATCTGCTCACCTCTCATATCCAAGGATGGCGTTATTCAAATCCTCATTCACCTGAATTAGCTCAACAGTTACGTCTTCATTCTCCACCACCACTAGCAGGTCCATGATTCTCTCCTGCATCTCCCGACCTGTTTTATAGAGTTTCTGTCAAAGAAAGGAGAGAGATTTCTTATTCCATGCCTGGAACATTCTATAAAGACATCTGACTCACCAATCTGTGCATACCTGCAGTTCCCTCCACATTAAGTCACCTGTGGGACACTAACAAAGTACTTCTATAAATGGTTCATACTTCCTATTGGAAGGCAGTAAGTCATAAACTGATTATATTTTCCTTTAAAAATCAAAATAGGTGTCATAAGAATAATATGGTACATTGAAAATAATGCTGGACTAAAACTCAGAAGTGTTATATGGGAATTCTAGATGTAGTACATATTAGCTGTGCCATGTTGGGAAAAAAAAACGTTTTCTAAATCTCAGTTTTCTCATTGATAAATGAAAATTATACCCCTTGCCACATCTACTTCAAGGGTTGACATAAAAATCAAATGAGATGTGTGTAATGAGGAACTCTCTAACTATAAAGGATAAACATAAAATGTTATTGCGTTATTAGTGGTAGTAGAAGTAGTTAAAATCATTTACAGTGGCATTATTTTATTTTCTGTTATGTTGTACTTAAACATTTAAAGTTTATAGTTATATCACAGTTTGAAGCAAACGAAACCAGGATTAACAAACAAATCATGAATATCCTTATTTGGACTACCTAGAATTACTGCATTAAACCATTAATCTACCTCCCAAACCCATGGGTCTTTTTTTCATAAGCTTCAGAGCCATCTATATCAGATGTACTGATCCAGAATCGCTAGGGCTGGGGGTCTGAAAATCTACATTTCTTTAAACAAGCACCCCAAAGTGTTTCTTATGTACAACGATATTTAGGAACTGCTGCCTTACAACTGACTTTCTTCCAGGCACACCTTCAACTAACCCAAGGTGCATAAAACTGATATTAGTATTTCCTCAATCTCACCTTGGCTAGAGTTTGTCTATGTAATAGTACATTAACATCAGGCAAAAACACAGGGATCCTGCTTCTCTCAACAAAACTTCCTTAAACACCACAGAATCACTACTGGCTTTTTCCCCTCAAGAAAGAAAGGCCTGCTGAAAAATGTATGCTTCATAAAACCATTTAGAATCTCAAATAATCTATTACAAGACTGCTGACAGGAAATCTCTAAACAAATAAATCAAACTATTACCAACTGGCATTTAGACTCAGAGATAAAAGCCACTACCCTCTACAAAATCGTAACAAAAATATTTAAAAGACAACATGACATAAAAAGAAAAAACAGTGAGTTAGACAGATGGATGATAGACGGAATCTCTGATTTTAGACTTGTAATATGCCACCAGAAAAACTATCTAATTTGCTAACCACAGGGCCACCTTCAGGAACAGTATAGTGCAGGGGTCAACAGCATCCATAAAGTTCCAGATAGTAAACATTTTCTGCTTTGTGGGCCATCTAGTCTTTGCTGCAACTACTCAGCTCTGCCACTGTAGTGTAAAAGCAACCCTAGAAAATATATATAAATAACTGGGTGTGGCCATTTTCTAATAAAACAGATATAGAGAGCAGGCCAGATTTCACTCATTTATATTCCCCTGACTCAGCAGGCCAAAGGCATCTCCCATATAATATGCCTGCTATGGAATTTAGGGAAATATGGCTAAAATTTAGTTGTAGGTTTTGTTTTTTCATCTATAATACAAGGAGAATACCTTGTAAGGCTGTAAGAATCAGCAATGGTGTTATTGAAATCCCACAGTGTCTGGCATATAGAAGCAGTAGGCAGTAAATGAATGTATTATGGGTGCTTGTTGACGAGGTGTCACTAGAAGCTCAACTTGATAATGAATACAATCCTGTAACAAGCTATTATCCAGACCCGACCTTATACAAAGGAAAGAATTAAGAATGGCATTTAATATAACCCCCATAATGAATGAGAACTTTTCCTTTGTTCTTGCTTTAGAGAGTGTACAGAAATTGTTCTTCTTGTTGCTCACTGGCAGCCTTGCTAGAACAATGTCAAGATCAAGGGAATGCAATGGCTAATACCTATGACAAAAATGTAGAAATTAATTGGAAATGAATTTGAAGGCAACATCAATAGCCCTCAATCACATGAAGACACTCCCTTTGCCCTTTCAAGAAACAGATGGAGTGGCAACATGAAAGGAATAGCACATTTCAACAGGTCTGCAAAGCAGAATGTAAAAAACTCTTCAAAAGCCAGCCTACTCTGATCTTTGCAATTGATGTCTGTCTCAGAGGAGGGCCAAACCACCTGGAAACAGCCGAGATCAAGTACCACGGACAAAAAGGATGGGTCAGAGTTCCCCATAGCAGGCACTTGCAGGGCTGTGGCAGTAGGGATCCAGGGCGAGCAAGTCAAAATTCAGAGCAACAGCTGCTAGTCTGTCCATCACAGAACCCCCGGAATCACCTCCTTTTATGCCATATAAAAGCAAAGGCAAGTTTCTAAGTTAAAGTGAATTTAACAATCAATACAAAAGTCTTTGGAGCAAAACAAAAAGGAGCTCATTAAGAGCTTCCTCTTCTGATATCCAGATGGCTCTTATTCCTCCATAGAGCACTCAGGAATTAAGGGAGGAGATCCCTTTGCACTTTCAACTCCAACTAGTCATCCCACATTGACCAACACAGGGCAACTCAATAAAAAGAAACATAAAAATGCTTGAATATCTCCCTTGAAAGAGCCAAAACAGAAAGAAATATATTTGCTTGAAAACGTCTCTGGAAATACTATCTGTATGGCAATATCTCTATTATCAGCTCTTAACATATTTTCTTTATCCCAATATTCCCCACTCAGAGTACAGGAAACCCCAAATGTCTCTATCTGCTCAAAGTAAAAACTCTCCCCACCTACTCTAAAACTGAACATTTTTCAGCTTAACTTGCTCATATAGTCTCTTTTTCCTTACATAGGCTTCAAATGACAAATCATCAGCATAATCCTCAAGAAAAGCATTAACTTTTTAAAGCCCTTCCAACTCTTCTTCCCAACTAAACAGTGTCTGCAAAAAGTACAGGATTTGGTTGCTGCCTTCAGATTGCCTCCCATACCCACATGAAAACACAACAGGTTAGACATATGTATTAGAAAATCAGTCCTGGGTTCAAAATGAGAAACTATTTGGTCTAATGGATAGAACACAAGCTCAGGAGAATGAGGTTCTCCTTCCAGCTCCATCACTTGTCACAGTGTGGGCAAACCATTCTTTCTGCATATGCAGCCTCATCTGCATAGGAAGGAAGATGGACTCAAAGACGCTGACAGTCCCTTCTATTCTTAATACCCTACATATTTGTGAATGGTAAAGACAAGAATGGTCCAGGAGGATGACTTTCTTTTTCCTATTCTCAGGATTTTTTTTTTCAACTGGTTATAAATCCTCACAGGATCAAATTTTAGATTCCCTTGATTTTAAATTTCTCCAGTAAGTTAGAGTAAGGCTTTCTGTAGTTATCATTTCAAAATCTGAGCTCCCTTTATTCTGAATACTAGAGCATTCTCTTCTTGTCTTACTGGGGCAAGGCA
>NW_016107430.1:2240289-2243267 GCF_001604975.1 Cebus imitator | reverse complement strand
AAAAAAAAAAAAAAAAAAAGAGAGAGATACGATTAAAGCGGGAGGTACCAGAGAAAGTCAGCTATTCAAGATAAGAGGAAGGTGACCCAAAGCTGAGTGCACAAGACAAAGAAAGCAAATACACAAAACACATGCTGCAACCATGGCCAGGGTGGCTGCCTTTAACTCATCACTACACTTGTTAGACAAGATAGAGCCTCAGAATCATCACATTCCACTTTGAAAAACTAAAGAAAATCCAGTCTCCATCCCTAATGAATAGTTCAAAATTTACAAGCAACACAGTGGTGGGAAAATGTGTCTACTGCATAAAATGGTTTTATTACCTATGAGTCTAACAAAGAGCAAAACCCTCTTAATTGGTAGGGCTTCAGGACCTAATTGTTCAACATGGGTTGATGGAACAGAGAGGGGATTCCAAGTAAACATACTGGATTTCAGATGAAAGAAAACAGACAAGGAATAGGTTCCAAAGAAACAGAACAGCTACTAGACAGTAAGCGTAAACAGATGAAAGAGGAAGAAGTTCCAAGTATACAGGCTGGGTTTTCTTTTTTTTTTCTGAGACTGAGTATCACTCTGTCACACAGGGTGGAGTGCAGTGGTGCAATCTTTGCTTACTGCAACCTCGCCCTCCCCGGTTCAAGCAATTCTCATGCCTCAGCCTCCTGAGTGACTATAGGCATGCCCCAGCTAACTTTTGTACTTTTAGTAGAGACGAGGTTTCGCCATGTTGGCCAGGCTGATCTGGAATTCCTGACTTCAGGTGATCCACCCACCTCAGCCTCCCAAAGTGCTGGGATTACACGCGTGCTCCACCATGCTTGGCCTCAGGCTGGTTTTTAACAGTAACTCATATTATAAGACTGTAGTCACTGGTGAAGTATATGTAGAAGAGCAGCCAATAAATTTTTGTTTTTTTGAGACAAAGTGTTGCTCTGTCGCCCAGACTGGAGTGCAGTGGCATAATCTTAGCTCCCTGCAAACTCCACCTCCCAGGTTCAAGTGATTCTCCTGCCTCAGCCTCTCAAGTAGTTGGAATTACAGACGTGCGCCACCATGCCTAGCTAATTTTTGTATTTTTAGTAGAGACAGGGTTTCACCATGTTGGCCAAGCTGGTCTTGAATTCCTGACCTCGTGATCCACCTACCTCGGCCTCCCAAAGTGCTGGGATTACAGGCATGAGCAACCGCGCCTGGCCAAGAAATTTTTGAGTGGAGGCTTTTCCTTTCTCCTGGACAACTATCCTTTGTCCTCCAGATCCACTGTCCATACTTTCTGCCTAAACTCTGTGCCCTGGGGCCTAGCTTGTAGGGATCACATATCTAGGTCCCCTGTCTTCTTGCTTCTGTGTTCAGACAAGTCTTGCTGGCAGGAAACAGGAGAAAGGAAGGAGAATGAGGTCTGGATATTTATTCTTTCCATTTCTTCCACCAAAGGCACCACTGCTGTCAAGGCTACCCTCTCCACATTATTTTTTTCTCTAGGTTCTGGCAAAAGTGACCTCTTCTTGCCTATGTGAACCTTGGGATATTAGTTACTAATGCAGAGTAATGATCTAGCCCTTGTGGTTTCCTTGAACTTTGTAACATCTTACTAAATAAATGGTATCTTGATTAAACTTTCTTCAGATTACCCAAATGAAGTATGTCATTTCTTTGCTAATACACTCTACAAAGCATGAAAACTTTAGAGTAATCAAAAGAGTATGATGCCAGTTTAGTCACAAATAGGTCAAGGGACAAGTACAGCCTCTAGAAGACAACCTTGAATTAGAATATACAGTATGTGATAAAGGGGTATTTAAAACCATTGGAAAAGATATAAATTGTTAGTGAATGTTATTTGGACAATCAGCCATCAAATTGAAAAAATAAATGAAGGTAAAATCCCCACCTCATACCAAGAATACAAATTTGAATTTTAAGCCATATAAAATCCAGGGGAAGAAAGCTATTGATCCATTAGGCCTGTTTTTATTCAATGATTACATCATGTTAGGCACTAATCTGGGAGCCAGAATCTGGTAATGAACAAGACAAGCCTTTTGGCATTTCCATTCTAGTAGGCAGACAGCTGACAACCATGCAAGAAAAGCATCAGACACTGTGAGTGCCAGGTGGAGAATGAATGGTGATGTGATCAGATGGTGACTAATTTTAGACTGGAGAGTCACAGAAAACTTCTCAGGAGGGTAACACGCTAAGATCAGAATGATAAGAAAAAGTTTGATTGAGAGCAGCCTGGCCAACATAGTGAAACCCCGTCCATACCAAAAATACAAAAAATAGCCAGGCGTGGTGGCAGGTGCCTATAGTCCCAGCTACTCAGGAGACTGAGGTAGGACAATTGCTTGAACCTGGTAGGTAGAGGTTGCAGTGAGCCGACATGGCTCCATTGTACAATGGCGCCAGCATGGGCAACAGAGTGAGACTGTTGAAAGAGAGAGAGAAAAAAAGAACAAGTGAGTTGGCCATTTGAAGATGGGGAAGCATGAGAGTCAGAGATGAAACAGCTCCCCAGCAAGAATGAAAGTCAGTGCACTCAAGGAATAGGAAGGAGGTCAGCAAGCATGTGCCATGGAAGAAGTTGGCTAAACATGGCCAGAGTAGAGAGGTTTGGTTTTACTCTGGGTATAATGGGAAGCCACGGGAGGGTTTCCAGCAAGAAACAACACTATCTGGTTTATATTTTATGATTTTAGTTTATCATTTTATTTTTTGAAAAGGCATCTCATTCTGTCGCCCTGGCTGGAGTACAATGGTGCAATCTCTGTTCACTGCAACCTCCATCTCCCAGGTTCAAGCTCCAGGGCAGCTTGCTGCCTCAGCCTCCCGAGTAGCTGGGATTGTAGGCACCTGTCACCATGCCTGGCTAATAACCTTTTAAAAAGCCATAATACAACTTTGGGAGGTCAAGGCAGGTGGATCACCTGAGGTCAGTAGTTCGAGACCAGCCTGGCAAACCTGGTGAAACC
>NW_016107430.1:2236581-2239504 GCF_001604975.1 Cebus imitator | reverse complement strand
AAAAAAAAAAAAAAATGAACACAGATATTTAAACAAAAAACTGTATGTGAATGTTCATAGCAGCATTAGTCACAATAGCCTAAGGTGGAAACAACCTAAATGTCTGTCAATGAACTGATATATAAAATGTGGTATATCTATACAGTGAAATATTAGGCCATTAAAGTAATAAAAGTCTGATACATGCTACAACATGGATGAACCTTGAAAAGATTAAGTGAAAGATGCTAGACACAAAAAGTCATATATTATGTGATTCTATTAATATGAAATGTCCAGAACAGGTAAATCCACAGACACAGAAGCAGATTGGTGGTTATTTGGAACTGGTGAAAGGCAGAAAGGGGAGAGACTGCTTAATGGGCATCGGGTTTCCTTTTGGGGTAACGAAAATGTATTGAAATTAAATAGAGGAAATAAAGTTGGACCTTGAACAACACAAGTTTGAACTGCATGGGTCCAATGATAAGCAGATTGTTTTCCGCCCCTGCCACCTAAGACAGCAGGACCAATTCCTCCTCTTCTTCTTCCTCAGCCTATTCAGCAAAAAGACAAGGATCAAGACCCATTTAATTAATAGTAAATATATGCTCTCTTCCTTATAATTTCTTAAAGAATTTTTTTTAATTTCAATTTTTAAATTGAGACAGGGTCTCACTCTGTTGTTGAGGCTGAGTGCAGTGGTGCAATCATGGTTCACTGTAGCCTCGACCTCCTGGGCTCAAGCGATCCTCCTACCTCAGCCTCCATAGTAGCTGGGACTACAGACATGGACCACCATGCCTGGCTAATTTATTTTTGTGGCAACAGAGTCTCACTACATTGCCCAGGCTGGTCTCAAACTCCTGGACACAAGCAATCTTCCTGCCTCAGCTTCCAAAGTTTGCGATTATAGATGTAAGCCACTGTACACAGCCTTCCTTACGATTTTCTTAACATTTCTTTTCTCTAGCTTACCTTACGAATATGGCACATAACATATATAACATAGAAAATATGTGTTAATTTGACTGTTTATGTTACTGATAGGATTTCTGGTCAGTAGTAGGCTATTAGTAGTTAAGTTCTGGGGAAATCAAAAGTTATACATGAATTTTCAACTGACATTGTGGGATCAGTGCTTACAAATGCTATGTGTTGTTCAAGGGTTAACTGTAGTTACAATGAATGTATGTTTATTTTATTTTGATTTTTTGAGATGGAGTCTCCCACTGTTGCCCAGTCTGGAGTGCAGTGGCGTGATCTCTGCTTACTGCAACCTCCACTTCCCAGGTTCAAGCGAATCTCATGCCTCAGCCTCCCAAGTAGTTGGGATTATAGGCACCCATCACCATGCCCAGCTAATTTTGTATTTTTAGTAGAGACAAAGTTTCAACATGTTGGCCAGGCTGGTCTCGAACTCCTGACATCAAGTGATCCACCTGCCTCAGCCTCTCAAAGTGTGGGGATTACAGGTGTGAGACACCGCTGTGAATTTTGCCTCAATTTAAAAAACCCTATATAGAATTTTTGTTTTTTTGCACAGCACCGTATTCAATATCCTGCAAACCTTTCTTATAACAGAATATCTAAAAATGTTAGATATTAAAATATTTTAACATTTGTGCCTACACTTTCAAGAAAGCATGAGAAATCCTCCAAGGCTGAGAACCAAAGTAAGATCTAAAGACTCAAGCAGCAATAAAGGAACAAGGGTTCACAAGGCACCCATCTGCCAATCTCCAGTAGGGTTCACAGCAGACACAAAGGACAAAGCCCAAGGTACGAACATGATGGGGAGCTGCAGCAAAAACCTCTCTGACACTCAGGTGGAACCCCTGCATGACTACTCCCTACAAAACTCAGAGAATCAGAAAAAACCCCAGCCACACAAAGCCAAATTGTGTGTCAGCGTTGGCTCTTGGTGGACAGAGTGAACATACGTATTTTTCCTGAGACTTCTAATAGCCTTACTACATTCTTATCTCTAGGGATGAGGCTGCCTGCCTTCAAAGTTTAAAAAATTCTAATGAGTGCCGATTATTTTTCTTCTAACTGCAGAGGTTCCTAGATTCTGTTGGAAACCAGCAGTTACTTGGAGAAGAGTCCTTTTTCCTGGCCTCAACAGCTACCCTTGAAATTCCTTGCTCCTGAGTTAGTGGCTCAGACAGCAGAGGACAGAGGACAGTTGTTTTCATCACCATGTGAATGCCCAAGGCCCATTCAATCTTGCTTTGATTTTGAGGTTAGTATGGGCTGCTTCTGGAAAATGGCCTTTGGAAGAGTCTCTTTCACGTGGGTGGGGCTTTGAGCTCTGAGCTGGTCTGATCCCACTTGCTTTATCAGGCGCTGAATAGCCTCACTATTCTGGTGGCTTGATGGTCAGTTTAGTCTTCTCTGTAAACCTTGGGGTTTATTTTATTTTCATATTTCTTCTGTCATTTCAATGGGATTTGGTGAAGAAAGAGGAAGTAAATTTATTTTGGCAAGCTAAAAAAATGTGATTATTGGTTGTTTTGGGGCGGGGGAAACGCCTGTTTTACAATTCACATCGTTGATTTCAGATACTTTTATTCCTTCTTTACAGTTGTACTCTTTCCATCAGAGTATGCCCGTGGGCCCTCACTGACCCCCAACCTAGCTGTCCCCTCTGCTGATGACTCCCTAGGTTTATGCTGAAGCCTCCAAAACCCCCTGCAGTTATACGGGGGCAGCCAACTAGGGAGCTAGCATTACCTAGGGGTTCTAACTGTACTGACTTGATTCCTTCAGATGGGTGTGAGCAACCTTTGAAAAAGTATACTCTAAAGAATTATTTGTTTATGACATGGGGTTAGAGGGGGAAAGAAAGAATAAAAAATCAAAAACACCAAAAAATGAATTTTTTGTTTTCCACAGTCTATCTTTGCTGATTTCATTCTTAAATTCTTTTTTTTTTTTTTTT
>NW_016107430.1:2230503-2236561 GCF_001604975.1 Cebus imitator | reverse complement strand
GGAGTTTCACTCTCGTTACCCAGACTGGAGTGCAATGGCGCGATCTCGGCTCACCGCAACCTCCGCCTCCTGGGTTCAGGCAATTCTCCTGCCTCAACCTCCTCAGTAGCTGGGATTACAGGCACGCGCCACCATGCCCAGCTAATGTTTTTTTTGTATTTTTAGTAGAGACGGGGTTTCAACATGTTGACCAGGATGGTCTCGATCCATTCTTAAATTCTTAAATCAGATATACTCTTTATCTTTTTTCTCCATAGAAGATTTCATGCAATTATTTCAGATCAACTATAGTGGAGTTATTTAGATATTTAAAAAATTTTAATTATTTGTCAAAAGAAATTAAGAATACTACTCCCCACACCAGATCTTTATATGTTACAAACAAAAAGCATAGAAAGAAAAATAACATTACACATTCAACAGTCTCTATAAGTTGATCCCCCGCCAGAACCTATTCAATTTGAGCTGGCCATGAGTAGTCTTCTAATGTTGATTTATAACCTAAGACTCTTTACTATTCAAGGCAAAACACAGCCCTGAGCTCTGGCATTAAAACAGCAACCAACAAATTAGCATTATCCTTGCAAAATTCAACAAACATCTGCACCCAAACACTCTGAGACAAAAAAGAATTTCAGTATACTTCAGATTGGAATCAAATATAAAACTGGATTCACATATTTAAATGAAATCTTTCAGTGTATGTGAAGGATTGTTTGTCACAGATGGATGAGAAAATGAGAGAAAATGTCATAAATCATTTCAATTTAGAGCTCTGAAAGGCCTGGGAAGACCAGGAAGAAGTAGAAATATTTCTGTGGCCATTTAAAAAATATTATCTGTCTCATATCCATTTACCTTGATATTTAATTTTTCAATTTTAGTTTAACACATGTGTTAACATCATGAGTTTAAAAATTTATATCCTGGACCAAGTGGACCTAATAGACATCTACAGAACTCTCCACCCCAAATCCACAGAATATGCACTCTTCACAGCACCCATCACACTTATTCTAAAATTGACCATGTAATTGGACATAAATCACTCCTAAGCAATACAAAAGAATGGAAATCATAACATCCAGTCTTTCAGACCACAGTGCAATCAAATTAGAACTCAAGATTAAGAAACTTACTCAAAACCACACAACTACATGGAAACTGAACAACCTGCTCTTGAATGACTACTGGACAAATAATGAAATGAAGGCAGAAATAAAGATGTTCTTTGAAACCAATAAGAACAAAGACACAACGTACCAGAATCTCTGGGACATATTTAAAGCAGTGTCCAGAGGGAAATTTATAGCACTAAATGCCCACATGAGGAGCAAGGAAAGATCTAAAATTGACACCCTAATGTCACAATTAAAAGAACTAGAGGAGCAAGATCAAACAAATTCAAAAGGTAGCAGAAGACAAAAATAACTAAGATCAGAGCAGAACTGAAGGAGATAGAGACACAAAAAACCCTTCGAAAAATCAATGAATCCAGGAGCCGGTTTTTTGAAAAGATCAACAAAATAGATAGGCTGCTAGCCAGACTAATAAAACAGAAAAGAGAGAAGAATCAAATAGATGCAATGAAAAATGATAAAGGGGTATCACCACCGATTCCACAGAAATACAAACTACCATCGGAGATTACTACAAACACCACTATTTACTGGTTTATATTATAAACCAGTAAATCTAGAAGAAATAGATAAATTCCTGGACACTTACACCTTCCCAAGACTAAACCAGGAAGAAGCTGAATCCCTGAATAGAACAATAACAAAGTCTGAAGTTGAGGTAGCAATTAATAGCCTACCAACCAAAAAAAGTCCAGGACCAGATTGGTTCACAGCCGAATTCTACCAGATGTACAAAGAGGAGCTGGTACCATTCCTTCTGAAACTATTCCAAACAACACAAAAAGAGGGAATCCTCTCTAACTCATTTTGTGAGACCAACATCATCCTGATACCAAAACCTAGCAGAGACACAACTAAAAAAGAACATTTCAGGCCAATATCCCTAATGAACATTGATGAGAAAATGTTTACTAAAATACTGGCAAACTGAATCCAACAGCACATCGAAAAGCTTATCCATCAAAATCAAGTCAGCTTCATCCCCGGGATGCAAGGCTGGTTCAACATACGCAAATCTATAAATGTAATCCATTGCATAAATAGAACCAAAGACAAAAACCACATGATTATCTCAATAGATGCACAGAAGGCCTTCATCAAAATTCAACAGCCCTTTATGCTAAAAACTCTCAATAAACTAGGTATTGATGGAATGTATCTCAAAATAATAAAAGCTATTTACGACAAACCCACAGGCAGTATCATACTGAAAGGGCAAAAACTGGAAGCATTCCCTCTGAAAACTGGCACTAGAAAAGGATGCCCTCTCTTACCATTCCTATTCAACATAGTATTGGAAGTTCTAGCCAGAGCAATCAGGCAAGAAAAAGAAATAAAGGGGCTGGGCATGGCGGCTCAAGCCTGTAATCCCAGCACTTTGGGAGGCCGAGGTGGGAGAATCACCTGAGGTCAGGAGTTCGAGACCATCCTGACCAACATGGAGAAACCCCATCTCTACTAAAAATACAAAAAATCAGCTGGGTGTGGTGGCGCATGCCTGTAATCCCAGCTACTTGGGAGGCTGAGGCAGGAGGATTGCTTGAACCCAGGAGGCGGAGGTTGTAGTGAGCCCAGATTGCATCATCACACTCTAGTCTGGGCAACAAGAGCAAAACTTTGTCTCAAAAAAATAAATAAATAAAAAGTATTCAATTAGGAAAACAGGAAGTCAAATTGTCTCTATTTGCAGACGACATGAGTGTATATTTAGAAGACCCCATTGTCTCAGCCCCAAATCTCCTTAAGATGATAAGCAATTTCGGCAAAGTCTCATGATGCAAAATCAATGTGCAGAAATCACAGGCATTCCTATACACCAATAACACAAACAGAGAGCCAAATTATGAGCGAACTCCCATTCACAATTGGTACAAATTGAATAAAATACCTAGGAATACAACTAACAAGGGACATGAAGGACCTCTTTAAGGAGAACTACAAACCGCTGCTCAAGGAAATAAAAGAGGACACAAACAGATGGAAAAACATTCCATGCTCATGGTTAAGAAGAATCAACAGTGTGAAAATGACCATACTGCCCAAAGTAATTTATAGATTCAGTACTACCCCCATCAAGCTACCAGTGGCCTTCTTCACAGAACTGGAAAAAACTAAACTTCATATGGAACCAAAAAAGAGCCCACATAGCCAAGACAATCCTAAGCAAAAAGAACAAAGCTGGAGGTATTGTGCTACCCAACTTCAAACTATGCTACAAGGCTACAGTAATCAAACAGCATGGTACTGGTACTAAAACAGAGATATAGATCAATGGAACAGAAAAGAGGCCTTGAAAGTAATGCCACACATCTACAACCATCTAATCTTTGACAAACCTGACAAAAACAAGCAATGGGGAAAGGATTCCCTGTTTAATAAATGGTGTTGGGAAAACTGGCTAGCTATGTGCAGAAAGCTGAAACTGGACCCTTTCACCTTACACAAAAATTAACTCCAGATGGATTAAAGATTTAAACATAAGAATTAACACCATAAAAACCCTAGAAGAAAACCTAGGCAATACCATTCAGGACACAGGCATAGGCAGGAACTTCATGACTAAAACACCAAAAGCAATGGCAACAAAAGCCAAAATAGACAAATGGGATCTAATTAAACTTAAGAGCTTCTGCACAGCAAAAGAAACAATCATTAGAGTGAACCAGCAACCAACAGAATGGGAAAAAAATTTTGCAAGATACCTATCTGACAAAGCACTAATATCCAGAATCTACAAAGAACTAAAACAAATTTACAAGAAAAAAACAACTCCATCAAAAAGTGGGCAAAGGATATGAACAGACACTTTTCAAAAGAAGACATTTTTGCAGCCAACAAACGTTTGATATGAAAAAATGCTCATCATCACTAGTCATTAGAGAAATACAAATCAAAACCACATTGAGATATCACCTCAAGCCAGTTAGAATGGTGAACATTAAAAAATCTGGAGACAACAGATGCTAGAGAGGATGTGGAGAAATAGGAATGCTTCTACACTGTTGGTGGGAGTGTAAAGTAGTTCAACCATTATGGAAGACAGTGTGGTAATTCCTGAAGGATCTAGAAATAGAAATATCATTTGATCCAGCAATTCCATTACTGGGTATATACCCAAAGGATTATAAATCATTCTGTTATAAAGACACATGGACATGTATGTTAACTGTGGCACTGTTTACAATAGCAAAGACTTGGAACCAACCCAAATGCTCATCAATGATAGACTGGATAAAGAAAATGTGGCACATACACACCATGGAATACTATGCAGCCACAAAAAAGGATGAGTTTATGTGCCTACAGGGAACATCATTCTCAGCAAACGGACCACAAGAACAGAAAACCAAATACTGCATGTTTTCACTCATAAGTGGATGTTGAACAATGAGAACACATGGACAAAGGGAAGGGAATATCACACACTGGGGCATATTGGGGGTAGGGGTTGGGGGTTAGGTGAGGGATAGCAGGGGTGGGGAACTGGGGAGGGATAACATTAGGAGAAATACCTAATGTAGGTGACAAGGGGATGGATGTAGCAAACCAACATGGGATATGTATACTTATGTAACAATCCTCACAATCTGCACATGTACCCCAGAACTTAAAGTATAATAATAATAAAAAAGTTTTTATCTGGAAAAGCCTCCACTGTGGGCTACTACATTTAAAATCTGTTTAATGATGAATTTTCCTTTTTATATCCCATATAAAGAGGATGTGTTTAATATAATTCTTGCTTACTGTCATTTAAGCTCTTCATTTTATACATAAACTAAGTCCAGTGGTAGTAAATGACTTGCCTAAGGTCAAGAACCCCAAGGATCCTAGCAAAATGTTATAATTCTAAGATATTCTAAAAATAATATACTTAAAGCCACTGATCTAAAATATTGATTTATTTCTCAAGGAATACTACTCTGATGTTCTGCAGAATATTAGCAGATATTGGAAAATTGGGATTCTTTGGTTAAATAAGTTTATAAATGTTGGGTTAAACAAAGACTCTTAAAGTCTTTAACATATCAGTGAACTTTATGAACTTCCAAGAGGAGAAATACAGTAGACAATTGGTTTTGCAAACTTATTTGACCACAGATACCACCTTCCACCCATAGAATGTAGCATACAACTGATGAGAAATACTCTCTTAAGTTGTTTTCTAGATTCTTGTCTTGCTTCCTAAGAATTTATCATCACAATGCCACCAGAAGGATTTTTCTAAAATCCATCCTCATTATGTAGCCCCTCAGCTTATATCCTTTCAACAGCTTCCTTCTGCCAGCCTGGTCAAGCCCACTCTTTGGCGTGGCATAATTATCCTCCATTACCTGTACAGATCAGCTCTTACCTTATCTGGAACTTTATACTCCCACATTGTGGTTTAAATCCTCTTTTCATCCCTACACACCTGAGAGATACCACAAACTCATATTCATTAATAGTGGGGTGGGGCATGGCAATGAGTTCCTTAAAAGGAATCTGAGTCCCCAGTGGTCTCTGGGTATAGGAGAAATGGATACAGGAGAGGTCATTTCTCTGTTTTTTTTTTTTTTTGTGTTGTTGTTTTTTTTTTTATTTTTTTTTTTTTTTTTTGAGATGGAATCTTGCTTTTTTGCCCAGGCTGGAGTACAATGTCATGTTCTTGATACACTGCAACCTCCGCCTCCTGGGTTCAAGCGATTCTCCTGCCTCAGCCTCCCAAGTAGCTGGGATTATAAGCATGTGCCACCATGCCTGGCTAATTTTTGTATTTTTAGTAGAAGTGGGGTTTCACCATGTTGGCCAGGCTGGTCTCAAACTCTTGAACTCAGGTGATCCACCTGCCTCAGTCTCCCAAAGTGCTGGGATTACAGGCATGAGCCACTAGGCCCAGCCTGTTTTTCTCATTTTTAAAACATATAGTCAAAAATTTT
>NW_016107430.1:2204331-2230479 GCF_001604975.1 Cebus imitator | reverse complement strand
TTTTTTTAAATAACCCTTTAAAAAACCCTTCTGAACCTGGAGACAGCATAAAAGAGAGCAAGGCCCAGATTTGACCCATAGGCCACAGTTTGGTAACTCTTAAATTAGAGGATATTGCAATTCAGGACATTCAAGGCTGCCCATAATGAGTACTGCCTAAAACATGGAAGGAATATGAAGGGTGCTCGATGCCTAAAGCCAGAAGCCAAGAACATGCTGGCACAAGAGGCTCTAACAGATAGATTGGTTGAGGTACATAAGTAAAATAACCAGGCAAAACAACCCCTGCTCATGCCCCTTTCCTCATCTGAGACCAGATAGCTGAGACAGGAGTAATGTTTTCATGTGGAAACAATGATTGGAACACAGAGATAGGGTATTATTTCTAGGTGCTGGTAACATTCAGTAAAAAAAATAGAGAATACATAATCCAGAAGACCAGCCATAAATGTATCCCAAACAGCATCATCCCATGTTGATATACCATACTCTGAAAACATTATTGAGCACAGCTGTAGCAATTACATTGTCCCTTCAGCATGAGTGAGCTGAGTCAGCAGAGAATGCAGACCAGCTGACAGAGTCTCACACAAAATTGAGCTCACTGTCAGCAATTCAGCTGAACACTAGAGAAATGCAAATTAAAAAGATGAACAAAAAAATTTGCAAAGGAGAGGCCACAGAACAAACAAAAAAGCAGTGTTAAATATAGTTATTATTTCCTTGGAAAGATACAAAAGAAAAGTAGAACCATGTAATGAAAGAACTAGTCCCAGCTACTCGGGAGGCTGAGGCAGGAGAATTGCTTGAAACCGGAAAATGAAAGTTGCAGTGAGCCCGGATTGCTCCACTGCACTCCAGCCTGGTGATGGAGCAAGACTCTGTCTCAAAAAAAAAAAAAAAATTTAAATATTTTTAAATTATATACATATTTGTATACAGCAAATATTTTTAAAGTATATATTTTTAAATAAAAAGAAATTTTTGAAACATTAGAAGGAGTGAATAAGCAACCTGATGTACAAGATTTAGAGATATACATTAAACAGAGAAATTATTCCAGAATTTAGAATGAAGAGATGAAAGGTACAAAAGAAATGTTAAGAGAGAGATGAGTCCAACTGGAAGTTTCATCATCTTTAAAAAGTTCCATAAGAAGAGAATAGAAAGAATGGTGGAAAGGATTTGAACAGAGACATAGGGTATTATTTCTAGGTGCTCGGCACATTCAGGGTTATTATAATACATTCAGAATAATATAATACTTCTATCAGCATTAGTGGGTATAAGAGAACAATGAAGCAGTATCTTCAACGGCCTGAAGAAAAAGAATTTTGTGCCTAGAATTTTGTATCTAGCTAAACTAACTTGCATTTAACATGACAATCAAAGGACATTTTTGGATATGAAAGCACTCAAAATTTGCACTGAAGCTTACCAACATGGATGTACTTCAGAAAGGAAAAAACAAGCTATTCGCCATAGCAGTGATATATAAGCAACATTGTTGGGAAAAATTTTATAAATTTTTTGTTTCCCAAATAAGAAATGAGCAAGAAAAATGTTATTTACTAACAATCTAAGAAGTTACAGGAAAAATAACACCAACATGAGAAGAGGGGAGTGGGAATCTGAGAAAAGTAAAAATATCTTAAGCTTTAAGACTTGGCAAAAAAGGGACTTAGAAACGAGAAACTGATTTTCTAACTGTTTCTAAAATTAATAAGTTTTAAAATTTAAAATAATTAGAAGAACAAACCAGTAGAGGGAAAAATAAAGTATATGTATACACAGACATTAACAGAAGGCATAGGAGGGCTGTAGAACTACTCATGTAGGTCCAAATGCCCTGTCTACTTGTTCCTCTACAGCTTGAGTATTGACTCAATCTAAACCTTTGCTAAAATCTTACATCTCTCTTTCTCCCCACCCATAATCCCAAACAAATTTATACTACAGCATCTATAATCCTTCATTATGTTTGTTGTTTATAAACCAATCTTGCTCATTAGGTATAAATTCTTAAGGACTAGAACAGCCTCCTTCTCATTTCTATATCCCTTCCTATATCACAATTACTCAATGTTTGTTGAATGGATGAAAATAGAGGCAACTTTTACATACTTAAAACAACTAAAGACTGGATTGTACATGACCAAGGTTATAATTTATAATAAATTATTTGTTACAAGAGGTTAAAGACCATGTCTAAGTTACTATTGCACCTCTGATAAGGTCATTCTTGGATCTTTTTGTTAAGTTTAGAAATCAGCTGAAATCAGGATATAGGAGGACATACTAGACAGTATTAAAGTGCCTTCCATCTCCAAAGCTCAAAGTTTAGAGAATAACTTTAAGAGACACGTTGACTGATTGTCCCTGAAATCGTACAACACCTGCAGAAGCTCTATGTCTTCATGGTTTTCAGACCCAGGAGTATTCTCCATCAATATGGCGGACATCACTCGCACATTCATTTTCACCATATCCAATTCACTGTGCAATTTTCCAATCTGTAGAGAGCAACGCAGTCACCAGTCAACAGGACACACAAAGAAGTGGGACACACAAAGAATAACTATCTGTTTCCTGCCCCGATGGGACATTTGCTGGAAGAAAAAATGCTTTTGTAAACTATAATATTTTCAAACTTAAATTTAATTTCATATAAATATACATAGTTATTTTACAAATGTATACGTAGGCACTTTTTAAAAGGACTTGAAATCTCTTGTAATAAACCCCAAAATATGCTTTAGGAATTTTAAAAATGAAGGAAAATAAAAAGATTAAAACTCAATATGGAGAAGCGAGAAGTACTAGGTACCTAGCAGAATAAGGTACCAGAAACCTGGATAAAACGGCAAAAGTTATCCTGCACTTATTGGCAACCAACAAGATAAAAGAAAAACAAATTAAATTTATCTATTTCTGATGGCATTAAAGAAGAAAGAATAAAAAAACACTCTTTTATCCTGTATTAAATTCTAAGAGGAATTATGTGAATTTTTATATAAGAAAAAAAGAACAATAATACAAAGTCTTCAATTATAGTTCCTTTACAGCAGGACAGAAATGAGCTTCATATAATAATTGTTTATCTGTACCTTGGATAAACTGATATACACAAACAAGTAAATGGAATTCAGTTGGCATAATAAATACAAATAATAAGACTACCATTTACTAAACTGTCTGAAATATGTGACAGTCCTACCAGAAGTAACAGGAATTGGCTGATGGACACTAGATCCAGTCCACAATCAAGGCTCCAAAAAAGCTATGAAAGCCACTAGGCAAGCACAGCTCTTACAAAGTTGGGCTTTGGAAGCAGACAGAATCCATGGTATTAATTCTTTCTGGAACTTAACTGTGATAAGTCACATAGTATTACTAAGCCTCAGTCTCTACCTCTGTAAAATGAGTGTACCTACATCTCAACGCTGTTTATCAGAAAAGACAAACTGTATATAAGGTGCTTACAAATCAGGAAAAGACATCAATATATACAGTGATGGCTGTTGTTACCTGTTCTGGGACCAATGTAATAGTCGAGTTCTTCGGAGCAATTACAGAAGAAAGAGCTGGTGCAGTAGGGACAGATGTTGGTGGATTTGATGAGAGTTGAGCAGTCTATGAGTATGAAATATGGTAGTATTATTATGTGAATTAACATAGCCACCCAATGCGAAGTTTTTTCCATTTAGCTAACTTAAGCACTCTCAAACAAAGTCCTATGTACAGGTTATCTTCCCAGAATAAATAATCAACTACACAACCCGTCAGCATTTTGTGAAGCACGCTAAGCAACTGAGATGCCCATAATAAAGAAGGTATTCAGCAAAAGGTGGCTGCTATTAGGATTATCATTTACAATTTAATAAAATGCCCTTGGTTTTTACCAAGGGTCTAAGTGATAAACTGCCATGTGAGATTACTGATGCTTTCTCTTTGGGTTCTTAAAAACAAATGGTAGCTCAATTCGGGTTAAGCCTTTTTAAGCCACAGCTGACAAGGCATCTCCTTCTCCATCAATGACCCTCTCTGGGTCAATGCCTCATCTCCAACCTTAGGTGGAGAGGTAACTCAAGGTTCTAGGCCAGTGCTTCTCAACATTAATGTGCAGAGAAAACACCTGGAAATCTTGTAAAAAAGGAGGTTCTGATTATCTAGGGTGGAGCATGCCAAACAAGCTTTCGGATTATACCCCAAATCACACTTTAACAAAATCCCAAGTTTCCGTTATTCTATGAGTTATTCCGTTATTCTAATATTTATTGCAATATTCTAATATTATACCCCAAATCACACTTTAACAAAATCCCAAGTTTCCGTTATTCTATGAGTTATTCCGTTATTCTAATATTTATTGCAATATTCTAATAAATTCATCTTTTTGCTTAAGCTGGGTAGAGTTAGGGTTGTCTCCTGCAATGAGAAAAGACCCAAGTGATATGCTATTATACTCTCCATGGGCCAAAGAAAGGTCTCCTACCTCCTGTCTTGCTGTTTCAGCCTCTGCTTCTGAGGGAGGAAACTGAACACCTTTTTTAAGCAGGTCGAGGTATACTTCCTTCACTTCACTTACATCCACACCTCCTGGGAAACCCTGTGACCAAGTCTGAATTAAGAGATGAAAAGTTCCAGAGTTAAAACAGCAACAAAATCAAAACACAGTTTTTAAGCTCCCGATAGAAAATGAGAGATCAATAATTATGTACCTCACTCAGAAAGAGAAAGCTATTTTTGAATGCCATGGGCAAAATGCTCATTTTCAAAGGCTAGGAAAATATAAAATATTTTAAATCAGACTTCCATGCCTCAAAATCTTGAAGAAACCCTGGGATATATACTATCAATTGTTTTTTGCTGCTCTGAATCCAAAATTAATAGATTCCAAAACAACATCAGTAGCTCTTTTCCAAGTAACCTTGAACTTGTCAGTTATCTGGAACAGTTTCACTATCTGCAAAATGAACATACACATCACTGTCTTTCCTAGTTGGCATAGATAAAAGAGAAATTGAGAGGAAAGTAGGGAAATGACTACAAATTCTTCAGAAAAAGGGCACCACTCAATGCCAACAAATTATTATTACATAGACACTAAAATAGCAAAAATGCTTTTCTGGCTCAATCCTAGACTTATAAAAGATAAATGAAACAATCAGGAGGTATGCTATTTAATCCCTAAACTAGAAATTTTCCATTCCATGAGGTATACAACAGACTTACCTTAATGAAATTCAAGATTCTATTCTGAATGTCTAATGGCAAGGTGTATCTGGGATTCAGCAGCTTAACTAAATTCTCTTTAACAAATTCCTTCTTCACAATCAGAGACTGGAAACTTGGACCACAGTTCTGCACGCACATGTCAATAAGCTAAATTAGAGAAAAATTAAACATTATATTTATCTGGCAAAACCACCTCCTAAAAATGTTAAGGGAAAAACTGCTAAATGATTTCCACCAGCATCCTAATTAACAAAGATAATTTAGTATATACTAAAATATTTGGAAAAATGTTAGGTTCTGGGGATACGTGGAAGTATAAGCATAATGTAACAGTCTAGAGGACAGACTTTTTGAGGAGTCCCAGCACATCCAGAAAGGCGTTAACAGCAATACAGAATACTAAATGCTGAAGAGAAATGCAGGCCAAACACGAGCTATGCATGGGATAATATCTGTCCCAGTTTACCCGGGGTAGCACAGGTATATTCCCAATGTCCTGTTTATTCCCAAAGATGACACACCGTTTCACTTTCAAAAATGCCCTGGTTTGGATAAATGAGACAGTCACCCTAGCTATAGGCCCTTATAGACAAGAGTAATTATTTAGGGTCAGGTGTTCTTACAAGACTTTTGGAAAAGGCTGATTGGAAGCTGGGCTTTGCAAAATGGCTAAGAACAGTAAAAATGAGTATAGAGCTATATTCTAGACAGAGTAATGGTATGAAAAATATATAAATGTGGGAAAGTGTGTAGATTACGAAGAGGGAGATAAGTACTCTGGTCTTTCTCTAGTAGAGGTATCTTGATATAGGTAAATTGGGGACACTGGAAAGATAGCGTGGATAAAGTCCACCCAGACTGTAGAGAAGTTTGTGTGGCAGTGCAAAGAGTGTGGACATTATGTTGAAGGCATAAGAAGGTATGGAGGGTCTCTATTAGTTTGTCACCATCAAATCTTTAACCTGAACTTGAGGAAAAGCTTAATGTGTGCAAAGTGATATGCTGGATAGGTTGTCAGGCAGCACTCTGCAAAGGCAACTGGAGGGAGAAGAAACCTGAAATAATAAAAAGATCCAGTAGCAACCCACTAGTACAGACATAATAAAGAAAAGGCCTAAACTAAGATGATGTGGGTACAAGAAAAGAAGTCATGACAGAATTATGAAGAAAGAACTTTGAATGACAGTGCTTGTCAAAAAAGGAAGATGACTGAAAGTTAAGTGATTCTGATTCTATGAGATTGAGGACCCCTGTGATGGAAAATTGGAAGAGGTGGTGGTATGACTGATCTAGGGGTGAAAATGATGGATTGAAATTTAGATATTTTGAGTTTAAAAGATAAGGGACATTTAAGTGGATGTTTGTTTAGCAGTGAGCCGGACACACCCAGCTACAGTTCAAGAGAGTGAAAAGTCATCAAGGCTGTCTTGATGAGCAGAGAGGAGGAATGGCTGGAACACGGTGGTTCACCTACTAACGGACCAAAGCAAATCCAAGGAAGGCAATCAAAGAGTAACTGACAGAAAATGAAGCACAAAATCAGGAGTACTTAAGGCATTCCTTTGGTAAAGTCAAAAGAAAAGTTTCCTGGAGGATGGGGTGCTACACAGTTAAGGATATGAACTGAAAAACATCAGCTCCCTTGAAAAATACATTTTCAATAAAGCAACATGAACAGAAACGACTAAGAAAGAATGAGCCGATACTGAAGAACTGCATGCAGAAAGTAGATTTCTAAAAGTAATCTAAAAGCAAAATTAAATCGCTAGTTTCCATGCTACCACCTCAAATTAGAAAGGTCATAGAAACCATAACATGACCAGGATAATCATCTTTGCATAATAGAAGCCCTAAAAATGGATTTCATGCCATGCTTTGTATTTTCAGTCTCTCTTTAATGGCAATACACAAAGCAGCAGCAGGTATAAAAGCTATAGTTTTAAGGCAACGTGACCAAGGAAGCAATCAGATAATAGAGAAGCTGAGCACAAGCAGCTGTATGACACACAGGGAAAACTTTGAAAGCAAAGGAAAATAAAAACAAACTCCAAAACATATTAAGATGAACCTATACTGATACAGGTTGGTGAGATAGAGTTAGAAAGTTGAATAACATGCTATTTAGCTTGATGGATGATTATAATGAGCTTTTAATGGGTGAAATGCTGAAAGGAAAAGTGCCTCTAGCTCAGTGTGAGTTTATAGAAATACTTCACCTAATTAGTTGTGCAGTCTTAGGCAAATACCTAGCCTCCAAGTCTCACTCTCCCTAGGTGTATTTCTTGCTAAATAATTAGCAAACCATTTTTTTTTTTTTTTTGAGACAGGGTCTCACTCTGTCACCTAGGCTAGAGTGCAGTGGTGCCATCTGAGCTTACTGCACTGGGGTCAGGTGATTCTCACGCCACAGCCTCCCGAGTAGTCAGGATTACAGGTGTGTACCACCATGCCCAGCTAATTTTTGTATTTTTAGTAGAGATGGGTTTCACCATGTTGACCAAGCTGGTCTTGAACTCCTAGCCTCAAGTGATCTGCCTGCCCCAGCCTCCTAAAGCGCTGGGATTACAGGCATGAGCCACCAAGCCTGGCCCTCACAAATTAATTTTTATCTTTGGTGCAACAAGATTTTATGATAATGGGTAACACTCCCAGGAGGTACATGCACAAAATCAAAGAGTCACGATGAAATGCTGAAAATGTGAACATCTGGAGATCAGCAATTATGCCTTTTGTGTTTTCCCATTAGAATCAAGAATGTCAGGACTAATTACTTGTACATAATCTCCTCTATTATGTCACCAGGACCTCTTTCACCCTGCAACTCACTCAGATAAGTAATAAAACCTACTGTGGCAAATTGGAAAAATTAAATATGTTGTTTTCACATATTCTGAAATTGGATTTTGGTGCAAATGTATTCAGAAAACCTATCTTTGGAAATAAGACAAATAAGAATCCATAATCTGTGGTGGGACTGAAAACCCAGGAGCCAAGGAACCAAGAGAAACTAAAGTCTCTTCACTGATCTCGTCAGCTTGGCTGGACAAATAATTTATCCTAAGCCTCAGTGTCCTTGTCTGCAAAATGGACATAATCTCTCCCTCTAGAGACTTGTTGTAAGGCCCAAATGAAACATAACAAAGAGCCTGCCACAAAGCAGGACCTCAATACGTGGCAACTATTTAGATCATCTTCCATGGAGAATTTCCTAGTAGGAGTGAATGTGATGATTAAGTGATGTAAGCATTTTCAGAGAGGGCTGGAAGAAAAAGAGGTAGTTGACAGTTTTCTTACTGTAAATTTCCAAACAACCCGGGCAGAGTGACGACAACCAGGTTTCTGGGACATGAATAGTGCCTACACCCAGGATGGAATGCAGTGGCACAAGCTAGGCTGACTGCAACCTTCGCCTTCTGGGTTCAAGCAATTTTCCTGGGATTACAGGAGCCTACCGCCATGCCCAGCTAATATTTTTCTATTTTCAGTAGAGACGGGGTTTCATATGTTGCTCAGGCTGGTCTCAAATGCCCGACCTCAAGTGATCCACCCGCCTCAGCCTCCCAAAGTGCTAGGATTACAGGCGTAAGTTGTTTCGTTGGTAAATTTGCCAAAGGAGAATAAACCAAGCTTTTTCTTCATTATTATTTTCATCCACATTTTACACCTCTTATAAAACCCCTGAAGTTCACTGCTTAGGGAGTGCTCCACAGAGGCCTATTAACTAATTGATTCTCAGGAACCTGTTCAACCACTTTCCATTTGACAATAATAGTAGCCTCTTGCTGAGATTTATCACAATTGACTCATTCAAAAACAGATTACTCTCTGGCTCAGAGTAATAAAGCCTGGAACAAAATTCTGCTGAAATACAAAACAAACTGCTCTACTGACCGATGGTAGGAAATCATAGTACAGTCAGATTCCATCAAAGGCCTAATCAAGGCTAACACATCCATGGAGAACTCAACATGACAGATAAAGAATATTTATAATTGAATTTGACAGGCTCTCATCACTTTAATAAAATAGAAATGTCATATATGAGGATTACTTTTTAGAGAGTTTGCTGGTAAACTTGTAATTGCTTTTGACAGACATAGGCAACTCCTTCTGTGACTAATTTCCCTCATAATTAAATTTGGCTTACGTGACTATTAAAGTCAGTCCTGAGGCTTTAAGCACACCTCTATAATGCAGTGAGTGGTCTGAGGTGAGGTGACTGGGACATTAAATATACAACTTCAGGAAATCAGTATGAAAATATGAAGAGTCAAAGGCCTATTTAAAGAAAATCCTATTTAAAGGAAAAGCCAAGTGTTTTTCCCAACTTCAGTGCACTGTGATCCCACTGTGTTTTCTGACCTCTGACTTGTGACTCTTGCCTGTTCTTAGGCACAGGCTTTAGACTCTTTTGTTCTCACATACTGGACAGAAACCATGAGGTAAGGGAGCTAAAGATCTGAGGTGGAACAGATAATGGGAACAGGAAGCTAGTTGGTAATCAGGCTTGAGAGATTAGACTATGTGATGAGAAGGAAGAGCAACAGCGGAAGCCCAAAGAGAAACAAGGCCAGAGGCACAACACTCTGGAATAACCCAACTTCCCCAAGGAGGGTCCCTGGTCCATTGTGATAGGGAAGGAACCATGATGGAAGAAGACAATGGAGGTAGGATTAAGAAGCAACCACAGAAACATCAAGCAGGCTGGGCAAAATAGAGAAAGCGGCAAACTGTTATAAATAGTGAATACCTATAAAAAGCAAAACAGTAATACCCCATGCTGAAATAGAGAAGGGGGCATAAATTCATCTTCTACCCTTCTCTTCCTTACTAAATCTCCTAACCTTTGGGATCCTTGAGATATGCTAGATGAGGGCACATCTACCCATCTCTCTACTCTGGTTCTACAGTACCTTCCATTAACCCTTGAGTCTTCTGTTTAGCTGTGTGTATGGGGGTGGGGTCCATTAATCTAGTCAACACCTGCTATAGCTGGCCCTGTACTACACAGGAAGAAACTAAACAAACAAAGGAAACACAGTAGCCTGCTCTTTTAAGAGGCTTGATTTTTTCTAAGAAACAAAGTGGTATGAGGCAATGGCATGGAATTTAGAATCTGAGGACTAGGATCAAATCTTGCCTATGCTATGTAATAGCCATTTTCATCTTGGAAATAAATCAGTTTCTCTTAGTCTCAATTTCTTCGTCTGTGAAATGGAGTTAATAATACAACTACTTCACAGGGTTGTCGAGAGCATCGGTCAGGTGCCAGGCATTTCTATCAGTGACCCATTGTTCTGGGATTTTTACAGAAGTGCTGCACTCCTCTCTCCACAGTCTCCTCCATTCTGTGACCTTCAAGAGTTAAGGACAAGTGAGAGGTCAAAAAAAGGTGAAGGAGGAAAATGCCTCTAAAACTATATTCAGATCCCAACGTGACGGGTTTCTTTAATGATCAAATCGTGAAGATTGTTCATTGTATTTCTGCTCATTCAGTGAGCCTATGCAAGATGTGCATTTTCTTCTACATGTAACTAGAAACCAGGAGCTATGCTCACATATGGCCCAGAGTCCTTTTGATAAAGACTCTAATGCATCTAAGGCAGTGTGGTGCTGGCTGATTACTGCGTGACCATGCACAATCTTAGGCTGGGCTGAGATAAACAAAGGCGTGCAGAAGAAATCAGAAAGCCACACAGCTCACTCTCAGGCAGCAGGCAGGGCTTGCAACACATACTAAAGTAAAAAAGAAAACTCACCAGCGTGACTGAAGAGGTCATATGGCCAAGGATGGTGGGAAAATGGGAACACATCAAATAAGAGTCCACACTTAAATCACAGACAATACAACACACAGGAGAATTGCTTAAACCAACATAGAACATTCTCCAAATCATGCCACACAGCAGAACTGGGTTGGAATTTAATGAGTCGAGAGCATCTCAGGATTCCACAAAGCTGTTCAAGTGAGGTAGAAGGCTAACGGGGAGGTATTTTTCAATATTTTGATTCTCCTCATCTTCACTTACAGTTAATTAATACATGCACAAACTTTTTTTTTTTTTTTTTGAGAGGGAGTCTTGCTCTGTTGCTCAGGCTGGAGTGCAGTGTGCAGCCTCAGCATCCCAGGTTCAAGCAAGTCTCCTGTCTCAGCCTCCTGAGTAGCTGGGACTATAGGCATGCCACCACACCCAGCTAATTTTAGTGTTTTTAATAGAGATGGCCTGTGATCAGGCTGGTCTTGAACTCCTGACCTCAGGTGATCCACCTGTCTCGGCCTCCCAAAGTGCTGGGATTACAAGTGTGAGCCACCGTGCCCAGCCATAAACTTTTTTTTTAAGAGTTGAGGTTTCTCTTTGTCACTCAGGCTGACTTGCAGTGGCATGATCATAGCTCATTGCCATCTTGAATTCCTGGGCTCAAGTGATTGCCCCGCCTCAGCCTCCTAAGTGGCTGGCAATACAGATGCAGGCCACCATACCTGACTAATTTTTAAATATTTTGTAGAGATGGGGTCTCACCATCTTACCCAGGCTGTTCTCAAACTCCTGGGCTCAAGCAAGCCTCCCACCTCCCAAAGTGCTGGGATTATAGGCGTGAGCCACCACACCCAGCCAATACACAAACTTCTTGATCAGTTCACCATGCATAATACATGTTAACCACAAACTTCCTATCTCCTGACCAAGAAAAATTTATTTTTCAGGAACCAGCTGTTTTCATGAAATTAAATGCTATTAGAAACAACTAAACTTTCTTTGTTCTGCAATTCTCATAAATTAAAAGTTTTAACTCATACTGTACACAACTCTTAGCTAACCTATTAGTTTTCTCAGAATACTTGCTTTTCTTATTTTTTACCCAGGATAAAAAATGTAACTACTGCTTGAGAAATCCTAGAGTTTTAATTATAAAATTAAAGTACTTACTGACAAGGTAAGTTGAATTTCTTTATGATTGTAGTTTTTGGAAATCCTTTTCTTCAAGGCTTTCACTGCATCTTTTGGCCTATGGCAACAAATACACTGAAATCACCAATTTAGGCAAGAAAACAAGAAGTTTTCTGCTGAAAACAAGAAGTCTCTCTAAAAAGCAACATGCATTTGGAGAGAGGAATGGCTAAGGAGCAGAAAACCAATGCCTTGGTTCTACTGTGGGACCCTAATCCAATGACTTAACTTCTCGAAACTAAATTTCTTCATGCATACAGGCAGACAATACCACCAACCCCCTTGTACATAAAATATTTTTGTACAAGACTATTACCTATAAAGTACTACCCATGAAATGTGCTCAATCCTGTATCCTTCTATCAATGCACAGAACCAATTTATAGGAAATGCAACTTCTGAAACAATGAAAGCTACCATTTTCATTAAAACAATTAGTATTTCCTGAGCACCTCATCGACAAGGGGATATAAGAGGAATTACAACAAACTAGGTCAGCTGCCAATTCGCCACAATTTTATGTTATAAAGAAAGAACTGTTTAGAAGGGTCCAGATGTACGATGTACTTTAAGATTCTCTTTTTGTATCATCAATGAATTGGTAAACATGGTAAACTGGATTATAGGGAAAAAGCCATAAACACTTAAAAATGCTAACCATAAGCACTTTTCATTTATTTATGATCAATAAGTAAATCTCTTTTACTGTCAGTTATCATTTTAATATGTACTGGAATATTACCAGAATTGTATTCCTTATAATTACCTTGTAATTGACTAAATACAAACCAGTTTGCTCTTCTTATGACTTTTTCCTTATGACTTCAATTCTCCAAAGTTTAAGAAGTAGAACAAAAGATAGCACATGCTATAAGAATACAGCTTAAACATGGGTGAGTTGACATTTAGAAGGAAAAAAAAACTGTCCTGTGACAGGGAGGAAAAAAGACTGCGAGATTGTTTCCTGATTACTAAAGACAACTGCCCAAAAATAGTTTACCACCAGGAGTCAACCAGCTTCTTGATAATATCTGACACTTTCATCAAATACTGACAATGGAAGCTGGAGATATTCCTAAAGAAGGAAACAGTCTCTTTTTTTCAATCTTTTAAACAGAAGGAATTTGAGTTTCACACTGACAAAATTTGAAACTCTTAAAGAAACTGCCAAGAGGAGAAAAATTATAGTGGATTTATGGATACTCCCTCCATATGTTGAAGCAAGCAGCTGCCCCAATATTTCAACCTGACAAGTCTTCAAAAGGTAGAGGGCGCCTAATGGATGATGAAAACATTCTTGCAACAAGAAAACTGAAACATTTGCAAGAGAAAATGTGCTGTAGTTCTGATGCTTCTTATCAGAGGCAAATACATGGAAAATAGGCTGTACTCACCCATCCTGCGTGGTGTTAATTATGTCACAGATGTTCATGAACTGGCCCCAATCTTCAGTCTGAACTCCAGCAAATGTAGCCTTTTCTGCCAAGAAAAAGCTGTTGAGTCTGAGCTACAACAGAATAAAAAATGTCTGGCATTCTTGAAATAATCTGCCTAGGCTACATTAGTAAGTGCCATTAAGTTTATATTGCCAAAGGGCAACGTGATTTTTTCCGGAACAGCTCTCAGAAACTCTGGAATCAATCAGAACCCAAGTTCAGATCGCTGCTGCAGCAACAATAACGAGTGACCTATTAATAAAGACTGCAAGCATAACACCTGGCCACAGGCCCAGAACAGGCCAGCTAAATCTCTGACTGCCTGGCTTTCAGAGAAAGGGACCTAGGGCTTAGTGAGCAGCTACCTACAAGGTGAACTGCATAGTGCTAAGTATTTTATCGTAGAGATGATGAGATAGAAGTTCAGCAAGGTTAGGAAATTACCAAAGTTATACAGGCAGTATAAAGTAGAACTGGCATTCAAATCTAGGTTGTTTGATCCCACTGTTTGGTTTTTTTAAAAATAATTTATTCTCTGGGGACAGGAGGAAAGAACTTTTAAAGGAGAGAAGTAATCCATTGGTCTTAGGAGCTAAAACATTGGCACAAATCCAAATAAAAGTAATACATTTATTCTCTGATCATCTTAATCTCACGATTTCTAATTTTACCAGTCATTATAACTTCAACCAATACTTGCAAAGACACTGCTTAACCACATAAAAACCTCCATTACATACACTTTTACTATCAGTCTTAATTATTTCAAACTGGCACTGAATAACTATCTGGACTAATAATAATAAGCATCTAAACTAACCACAGCTGGACCAGGCTGACCAGAATGCTTCTACACTTGGAACCCTATAATTAGATAATATGGCATCTTTCCCTCTCCAGACAGCCCCTTTAAGAATACAAGATTACTTATCTGGAAAGGGTAATGGAACACTCACTATGAATGTGCTACCATCTTCCCAAGAGAAAGGACAAGACACCTAAGCATGAAAATACAGGGTTCTGGGGGAAATGGAGAAAAAACAAAAAGGCTAGAGAAGGGGAAGAAAGAATAAGGACTTGTCTGGGGGAACCCCAAAGTTTAGCTTGCTTTCAATCAAGGAAAAGAACCACTTGAATTTGGCTCCGAATAAACAAAGCCGACCAATCTTGTGCTGTTAAGTATCTGTTGTTCAGTCTGCCAGATGTTTCCTCTCCATTCCTCGCTCTTCCTCCCAATCTTCTTATCTTTCTAGAAAACTCCCATTCACCCTTCAAGAGCCACAGCAGAATTCATTTCCCCCTTTTTGTAAGTTTTGTGTGTTTTGCATTTTCTTGCATTGCAAAGGTGCTGCACAAACTGTGCCCATATTCCCTACAAGAAAGTGAGTTACCTCAGGTTTGAGACCACCTCTTACATTGGCCTCACCAGTTCGTGATCCAGGTCCAGGCACATAGCTAAGAGTTAGTCCATGTTTACGGAATTTAAAAATTAAGTAGATGAACTGCTGAAATTTCTTCCGCCTATGATGGGTCTGAACCCATTTCTCCTCAGGGTTCATTCTAATATCCAACAAAGTACAGCCATTAAGGGAAAGCATCTCCTCAATGGTAGCTATTCTGACCATCTTATAAAGATGTGTAAACTGGCCGGGTGTGATGGCTCACGCCTGTAATCCCAGCACTTTGGGAGGCCTAAGTGGGCAGATCAGAAGGTCAGGAGTTCGAGACCAGCCAGGCCAACATAGTGAAACTTGTCTCTACTAAAAATACAAAAATTAGCTGGCATGGTGGCAGGCGCCTGTAATATCAGCTACTCCGGAGGCTGAGGCGGGAGAATTGCTGGAACCTGGGAAGCAGAGGTTGCAGTGAGTCGAGATCGGGCCACTGCACTTTAGCCCGGGAGACAAAAATGAAAAAGAAAAAAAAAAAAAAAAAAAAAAAAAAAATGTGTAAACTAAGGTTATGTTTAAGTGGTGTGCTCAGTGTCACAGCAATTAGTTGAGCTGTGACCTAAATTTTCCAAATCTGGGCCTCTATACTACAACTACTAGGTTCTCAGGATTTCATCACCCCACTTTGCCTGGTATTAATATGCAATCGTGCCTCACCCAGTTCCCAAGGAAGGAATCAGGAAAAAGAGGGAGGAGTGAGCTGGTGCTGGTAAGAGTCCAATCATTGGCTTCTACATACATCATGCACGGTACATCCAGAGGAGAGACAAATCATTTAGGTGGATGCCGGTGTAGTCCCTAGCGGCCTGCTAGACACCTCCGTGACCCTAGATGGCTCCTCTGTTCCCCTCCTCTTCACTCCAATGCCAAGTATCATTGTCTCTGTTTGCCCAGAAAAGCGATCCAGGTTGTGTAAACTTGGCGCTAGAGAAAACTGGTTTGGGGAGACCTGCTCCTCACAGCAAGGTCACATCACTTAGTCTCCTAGAGCCTCCTCTTCTGATCTGTAAAACGGGCATAACAATACCGTGCCCCGGAGAGTGTGCCTTTAGGAAAAACTTTCCCCAGGCCGAGAAGTTTCTGGTGTCTCCTTGTGGAGGCCCAACACTCCATGCCTGACTCCCGCGGTTCACCTGCTTGGTTCCGCTCCCTAGGAGGCATCGAAAGGAAGGTACATTTTTGAGGACTGAGGTGCTAGAGTGAGTTGGCCAAGAAGGAAACAACGAAAGCGGGCCGGGCTGGAAAGCGGGTGCCCTGGGAAAGTTGCGGGGGGAGGGGAGGAATTTTCTCCAAGTTGGACTAACTCGGTCCTCTGCAGGCTGAGAATGGATCAAGCAGGAAAGGATCCCACGGTCCCCCGCCTGCCTGGGCGTCTCTCCCCGCGCCTCCTTACCTATGAGGTGGCCCACGGAGGTCGCGTAGGGATCCCGGTGACTCTTGCCAAACGCCATGGTATCGCCAGAGGGCCGGGTCCAGGAAATCCGCCTCCACAGCTCTCCGGCTCCCGACTCCACCCGCTGGGTACCCTTGGCTCCTCCTCTTCGCCCGAGCGCTTCCCGGGCTCTGGCTGAGGCCGTGCGTCCTGCGCCGCCACTGCGGGGCGCGGGTACTGAGCGTGAGGCGCCGAGCGTGAGGCGCGGGGCGCCGAGCGAGGGGCAGGGACGCGAGGGCGGGGCTTCGGGACGCCCTGCGCACCTGTAGCGCGCCCTGAGGGACCCGCGAGGAGGAGGCGGCGCTGCCAGCTGCAGGTGGTACAGGCGGGCAGCGGCGGGTGTGCAGAGCCTGCGAGTGTGACGCGGCCGCCCGCTCGGATCCCAGGTGGGCTTTTCGCCACGCAAAAGAGGAGCCAGGCAGTCCGGGATCTCCAGCCTGGGAATTAGAGACCCAGGTTCTGATCCCGCCGCTTGCTGGGCAGAGTGCCACTCCTCTGTGCGCCTCTTTGGCTCCCCTTTGTAAACCAAAGATAATAGAAGGTTTATAACACAAATCTGAGAATTGTGAGAATTAAACTGATTCTTGAACGTAAACCGATTAGGTTGGTGTCTGGTCCCCACAAAATAGTTAACCATTGAATAATTTGAATAAGTGGAAGTATTTACCCTCGACCTGCTCCACCCTAGAGATCAGGGCAGGGAGGTGTGCGACCTGCCCTTAAAAGCTGTAGGTGTTGTCTAGGAGGAAAGATAGGCTTCGAATTTAGAGCTTCTCAGGAGGAGGCCCTCTTTGTCTTTCTCCTGTTTCCTCCAGGGACAACAGGACGCCGCCAGACAAGCTCTTGGTTTCTAACCCCACCTCCAGCCTGATTCTAAAAATGGGAGAGGGGCTTTCCTTTTCCTCTGGCAAGGAGTATGTTTGGCTTTAGACCTGCTTTGGAATGTAGGTCCCAGTTTGAGAAGCCCAACACCTTTCCAGCTGCCCTTTCAGAACCAGAATTTATTTCCTATTCCTTTGCATTCAGTTAATATCAGATTAGCGATGTTAGATATCTCCGGCTAGCAGAAGCCTGCCAGAGAGTGAGGTATTCCCAGGCGATGTCAGATAGCCATAGATGAACTCCCTGTGCTTGTAGATCCTGTTTCCTGTAGTCTAACTGGCACTCATTTCAAGTCTGTTTTTAGTCCTGGAGATGGTGACTATGGAGACGAAGGGGACCTGGTTTGACTTATGTCCGTGGTCTTGTGAATTTTGAGATAGAGGTCAAAACCAATTGCCATGCGCTCCAAGGTGCTAACATTTAATTATTTATCTCTAACTCAATTATTTATAATTTTTCTTGACTCAAGTGAGCCAAAACCTGAGATTCTAAAATCTAGAATGAAATATTCTTGTTGTGATGATATTTCTCATAATGGGTTTTGTCCCACCTGTAACTAATATTCTCCACCTGCCTATTCAGGGCAAGTAGCTATTTCAAATAGTGCTGTTTATCAACTTCCTTAGTCATCACTACAGCCTCTGCTGACACATCTCTTTTGTGACATCGCCAATCTAATCTGTATTCCATGCTACAGCCTCTAGCAAAATATTTTGTCTTTTCTGCAACCTACAATCAACCTACGATCTCTGAAAAAGAAAGCCAATTTTAGCTTAGGCCAATGTTGGTGTCAGTGGCCTTCCACCAGACAATGAGAACTAGGAAGGAACCCAGCATCCAAAGAGATAGATATTTTACATACTTTTATGTGGGTTTTCTTCTCCTCCCTCTTCCCTCCTCCCGCCTCCCTTCTCCCTCTTCCTTATTCCTGTGTCTGATTTCCTTACATTACAGGACTCAGGCACTGAGAACAGGAGAAGCAGTAGCAAGGAGTATCTTTTGGACTTGATGCTTGGGTGAACAGAACCAAGGTTGATGAGTACTACCTGCATTCCATCTTAGCAATGCCTGGCAGAAGTTTTTCTCTCTCCCTGTGCCCTCCAGGGTGTTGTGGTGGTTGTTGCAGCTTTCTCTTCCTATACTCTGTTCCTTTCTCCATGATCCCTCTTCTCTCCAGGGGTGAAAATCAATGTGATTAATGTTAGCATAGTCTAGCAGGAGGGACAATAGAATTCACAGCTAAGTTAAGGTCAGAGAAGGAGCAGAATCTCACAAGGGTAAAATGACACCAGGAGTAGAATCTTACCACATTTTCAATTCCATGAACACTTAGTAAACATTTGTTTATTTAAAATGTGCTAAGTGTCTGCAACTAGAAATCTATCTTAATCTTCACATTCCTGGGAGATGGGTAGTATTAACCTCATTTTTCAAATATATAATCTGAGATTCAGAAAGATCAAGCTTATAAAAGACTAAAGTTTGACTCATGACATGGCTGCCTAGTTTTAAAGCCTATAGTATTGTCACTAGGTGAATCCGTTTATTGAAACTGATATCTTACTTTTTTAAAGAATCTGCTTGATTCAGTGCAAGACCTCTTGAAGAATACAGGAATAGGGGAAGTCATATACTCTGCTGCCACAGGGTCATCCTTTTTTTTTGTATTTGTTCAAGAGCGAATATTTTCTGTGCTAGAGCTCCGAGCACTTTGGGAAGCCAAGGCAGGTGGATCCCTTGAGGTCAGAAGTTTGAGATCAGCCTCGCCAACAAGGTGAAACCTTGTCTGTAGTAAAAATGCAAAAATTAGCTGGGTGTTTTTGTGGCCAACTGTAATCCCAGCTACTGGGGAGGAGAATCATTTGAACCCGGGAGGTGGAGGTTGCAGTGAGCTGAGATTGTGCCACTGCACTCCAACCTGGGCGACCGGGTAAGACTCCATCTCAATTAAAAAAAAAAAAAAAGAAAACCAAAGTAAATAATTTTTTTACATAGTCACATTGCTAGGGAAGGACTGTCTAATTCTAGAACCTGTGACTTGACCAGCTGTGCTATGTCATCTCTCAAGGAAAGAGCTCTGAATGGTAGGTCGTGCCCTTCACTAGTTCCCATTTTGAAAGAAGTGGGTTTAAGGGGGCAGTGTCTGTAGAATGAAGTGACCGAACTTGGCATTTACACCTGTATAGAAGACAAAGATAACCCACCATCATGCTTCATGCAGCTAAGAGATTTTTGCCTTCTCATTTGATTCTTTTTATAACCACGAAAACGTTTAGATTGTCAGAGCAGAACATGACCTCAGAAATTATACAGTCTCTATTCCTATTATAGGTGAAAACAGTGATACCCAGAGAAAGGAAGTGACTAGCCTGGGGGCCTTCAGGTAGACTAGCAGAATGCAACACAAAAACCTTAAAGCCAAAATTCTGCCCCTTACAGGCACCTCCTGTGTTCCTTGATTTAATATTTGAATGTGTTCCCTATAACTCTCCCCATATTTGAATGTGTTCCCTATAACCCTTGTGTATCCTCTAGCCTTCTCATACTTCTTCTCTTTTTCCATGGGTCTAGTTCCAAACACTACCTACTCTCTCCCCTAACTCTCCCACTATAATAGCTATGTGATCTTCAGCTTTAATAACCAGCCTCATCCTCTTTGACCCTCTGCACCACCCATGTGATAGCCCTTCCTTGTTAGCCAGCTTTACCTTTCAGGACACTTCTCTATCCTACTTTTTTTTCTCTCTTTCTTTCTGCCTACTAATTCTCAATGATCTTCATTTTGTTCTATTTTCCTCTCCATTCTGCTAGACCTAAATAAGTCTCTCCATACTTCTGAGGTCTGCCTTTTTCTCTTTCTGCATTTCTTTCATCCCACCTTCTCCTTGTCCCTTCTTTATGAAGTCTTTTCTGACAACTCTCAAAAGAATTGAACCCTTGTTTCCTGTCCCAGTACAGATTTCTGTCTTATAGTCCACAACACATTATACCACTGATTTGGTTAGAAATGTGTTCCCTGCCTCCTAGATATAGGCCCTACAAAGGAAAAGGATCTATTTGTAGGACTTGGTATCCTGACATTCAACAGACCTTAAGGGATTTTTTTTTTTTTTTTTTTGAGACAGAGTCTGACTTTGCGACCCAGGCTAGAGTGCAGTAATGCAGTCTCAGCTCACTGCAACCTTTGCCTCCCAGGTTCAAGCAATTCTCCTGCCTTAGCCTCCCAAGTACCTGGGATTACAGGCACAGGCCACCATGTCTAGCTAATTTTTGTATATTTATTAAAGACAGTATTTCACCATGTTGGCCAGGCTGCTCTTGAACTCCTGACTTCAAGTGGTCCTCCTGCCTTTGCCTCCCAAAGCACTGGGATTACAGGCATGAGCCACTGTGCCCAGCATAAGGGATGCTTATTGAACATATTAATGAATTACTCTTCAAAAATCTTAAGTTGCTCTGTCCTTTCTGAGATCCAGACCTCAATTCCCTCCTGGATGCCTTGTTGAAACTTGAACTCAGTATGTCTAGAATTATACTCATCCTCTTTCTCAATTATCTCAATATCCTACCTTACTTACTTGTTTTGACTATAGCAGTCATTCTCAACTGCATGCATAAAAATTCCTGGGTTGCTATAAAGAGTAATGATATTTAGGTTCCACCTCAGAGATTCTGATTTAACTAGTTGGATGCCTTAAGGTCATAAAGAATTTTAAAAGTTTCTGGATAGGCCAATGGTGTTATAAATTCCCAAATAGAAAATCTCGAAGTTATCCCTAGCTTTCATTTCAGTTTTTTCTGGATTTCTCTATGTTCTTCTTTACCTCTCTTTCTCCTTGCTTCTTCTTTATAGACTTTGTCCAGTCCAGAAATTGTCAATGTCATAAGCCTTTATACTGTTTAGGGATGAAACTAGATTGAAGTTCAGGCTTTCCTGAACACAACCAAGTTCCTGTGCATCTAAAGACATATTATTTCTCCTTAAAATTGACATTCTTTTGCCCAACGTCTTACCCATTGTTTCTGAAAACCACATGTACATAGATATGTCTTCACTTTATTTCCAGTTCTTATTTTATAGGTAGGTAGACAGACAGACAGATAGACAGACAGACAGACAGACACATAGATGAGATGAGTTCTTACTATGTAGCCCAGTCTGGTCTTGAACTCCTGAGCTCAAGGGATCCTCCTACCTCATAGCCTCCCAAAGTGTAGGGATTATAGGCCTGAGCCACTGCACCTAGCATATTTCCAGTTATTTCTTAATATACTATATCTTTGCAACTCCTGATTGTGGAAATTAAAGAACAGCCTTTCTTTTCCAGCTCTTAGGATAACCCTCCATCAGCTTCACATGAGAAGGTTCCTCCCAACCACAACCCCAGGACTGTTTTCTCCCATTTTCTTGGGTTTTAGGCTGAACTCAGAGATGCAAGATGAGAGAGGACAAGACACAGGAAGAGTGAAGAGAGGAAACAGTCATTGACTTCTTACTGTGCCAAGCGCTGTCCAAAGTGCTTTGATATCTCCAATAAACTTCAGAATTTTTTTTTTTTAAATAATTACTCTTATTTCGTGAACTAACTTGCCTAAAGTCACTCTGAATACAGAGGTGAATTTGGGTTTTTCTCATGCAACGGAAAAAAAGCTTAGGCCTTTTTCCATTGCATCACGCTGCCAGCCCCTGCTTTCCCCACCAGCAAGGATCCATTGCTGATCTTAGAGAGTATCTGAAGCAACAAGCCCAGTGCTCCTTATGCAGCAATGCCAAATAGAAGTCTACTGATTGGTTTTAAACCATATTCGTTCTCCAAACATTAATCTTTAAATCACAAAAAGAAAGGTTCATTGGTTTCTCTCATCATCCATACAATTAAGAAGCTCCATTGAAAGAGAGGACTAAAGGGCACCTGTTGGCTATATTTGTCATCTCAGTAGATTCCTGTGAAGCTTAAAACCAGAGTTTTATCTGGAAAATAAACCAAAGGAGTCAATAGTTTCAAAACCCGAGCAGCCAGCTTTCTGAGTTTTACAATATCATCAGTGCACACAACTCATTTGGGGTTTATCATTTAATTCCTGTGTGTTCCTTTGGGATCCTAGCTTCAGTTTGCAAGTCAGATTAACTGGGCTTAAATCAGTTCTCAGGTGATAAAAATCATTTTGAATTCATAGGGTTGTTTTGAAAAATAAAAAGATAGTGTATTTATAGCACTTAGAATGAATCTGGGCATATAATAAAGTTCAGTAAATATTAACTAGTTGTCAAGATCATTTCCCCATCCCATCTACCAGGTAGCCTAAAATTTCCACTATTAGAAAATGGCCTTGGAGGTTTGGCAATGTCTCCGTAAAAGCCACTACTTAAAGAGGCTCTTTGGGAAAAAAAAATGTCCTATCAGCATCTATTAGCATCAGTATAATTACACATTTGTTTTTTGTTAGCATATTATGAATAATGTGCAACTTGGTGATCAATTTACTTTGAAAAGGTCTCATAGGAATAGGGCTCTAAAAAGAGACCATGAGCTGGGATTTTGTGGCGGGGGTTGTGAAAGGCTAGCTGCTTTGAGGTTTGTTTTACAGGAGAGCCTTGGAAAAAAAGGGATGTACAGCAAGGGAAACACGTTTAATTTCAATGTCAAATTTGGTTCAAATCCCAGGGCTACCGTTTACTAATTGATCTTTGACAGGCAAATCATTCTTTCAGAACCTTAGTTTCTTTATCTGTAATAATGGAACTAATTGAACGTAACTCAAAAAGTAGGCCTCAAGATTAAATGAGGTGACATTTGAATGCTTTTAATAAATGCCTGGAATGTCCTTGGTGTTCAATAACTGTTAAAGCCCAAAGCTTAAAGTAGACTTCTCTTCCCTGTTTTCCATCATATCATCTTGGCTATGTCCTTTATAACACTGTTTATAATCTGAAATTGTTTTGTGCAATTATTTGTTTACTTGCCTTGCAAGACTTAATGCTGCTCCCTCGCTCCACAAAACATACCCTTGTGATTCTATATTGCGCTGCAGGCACAACCCTCCAGGCCAACTCTTTCCCTCAGGCCTGAAAGCATACCTACCCGAAAAGAACAGATTTGATGGTCCATTTGTCCTATAACCTACTTAGTCCAGCTATAACATCTTTTACAAAGACATCATCTTGCCAATATTAAGAACAGTCCTCTCACCTTACCTTCTTTTCTCTTCTAATACTGTCATTCTTGACCTCTGCCTGCTCCTTGGATGCATTTCTTCTCCTACCTACTGTGATGTCATGTGCAACTCCCCTGTACTTCTCCTAATTCTACCTACAGTGCTGATTTAAAGCCTCCTTGCCTTCCCCACCTCTCTTTATCCTCTTATCCTGGGTTATTGCCTTCATAGCATTTACTGCTATTTGAAATGCTTTCATTTCTTCATTTGTTTGCATGTTTATAGATGTCGTCTTATCTGGCTTGGGGAAGACAGTGAAAGTTCTGTGTTGCCCATCACTGCACTACTCAGTGACTGCAACACCACCTTGTACGTTCTATAGTTCATTAAACCTAAAATTCTTTCTGTGATAAGATGCAGTATTTTTTAGGGACAACAAAAAAGGAAAAAAAGCTTCCAGTTGAACTGTGAGATACTGCTTTCTTATTACTTATAATTTTTATTTCGTGTTTATTTAAATAATGTTTTAAGGGTTATTGGACATGATTTTTTACATGTATGACCCTTTTACATGTATGAGAAAGAAAATGTAAGAAAAAAAAATTTTTAAGATGGCCAAGCATGATGGTTCACACCTGTAATCCCAGCATTTTGGGAGGCTCAGGTGTGTGGATCACCTGAGGTCACGAGTTCATCAGCCTGCCAACATGGTGAAACACTGTGTCTACTAAAAATAGAAAAATTAGCCAGGTGTGGTAGTGGGCACCTGTAATCCCAGCTACTTGGGAGGTTGAGGCAGGAGAATAAGGTGTACCCAGGAGGCAGAGGTTGCAGTGAGTCGAGATTGTGCCATGGTACTCCAGCCTGGGTGATAAGAGCAAAACTCTGTCTCATAATTAATTAATTATCAAAGATATTTCTTCTTCCCATACAGAATCCAACTCTCCAAACTAACTCCTTGACAGAGACATCAATAAGTTTTTCCACACCCTGTCCTCTTTTATGCCATATCAGTACTGGCGATACTGCATTTCTTTAGAGAGCACTGCTATTGTCTCCCAATACTTTATTCTAAGCTGTTGACACTCATTTTAGGTTGTGATGGTGGCGCTTTTTTGATCTTACTAGACAGTATCAATGAAAGGTTTTCCAGGCAACAAACAGGACTCATTTTTCTTTCCAAAATGGTCCTTAAATAGATTTGGAACTGAAATATCAAGGGTGTCAGTGTCCCATGAGCCACCAGAAATGACAAGCAGATTACACATGCTTACACAATGACAACTGTGTATGCATTTCTGCTGTTGCCTGGCTGATAGAGATTAAAACATACCACAGGTCGTGAGATGCATTAGAAATGTTTTTATTTTAATTTTTATTTTGGAGATGGAGTTTTTCTCTGTCAGCTAGGCTGGAGTGCAGCCGTGCCATCTCAGCTCACTGTAACCTCTGCCTTCCAGGTTCAAATGCTTCTCCTGCCTCAGGATCCCGAGTAGCAGGGATTACAGGCACCTGCCACAATGCCTGGCTAATTTTTTTTTTTTTTGTATTTTTAGTAGAGACAGGGTTTCACCATGTTGGCCAGGCTGGTCTTGAACTCCTGATCTCAGGTGATCCACCCATCTTGGCCTCCCAAAGTGCTGGGATTACAGGCGTGAGCCGCCACACCCGGCCCCATTAGAAATGTTTAAAATATGGAGGAAGAAAATACATCTTACAATAGTTGAAATTCTCTAGTATGTTCTCTGTAGATATTTGCTCAATGAATTAATATGTAAATTGAAGCAGTGTTACTGTTGTGTAAGCCAACTAAAGTCTAAAATAAATCACTTAAGATAGAAATCCCATGTATTAAGCAATTCTTTGTTTCATTTTTTATTATTGGCTCATCAAGATTGAGCAATTATTTCATCTACTTAAATTCTAGAGTCTGTAATAAATTCTTGTCATTATAATGCAATCGAGAGCAGGTTTTAAAATTTTGAATACACTTTTTCACTTCTAATGTTACTCATCATTCATTGTTTATTAGAAGCTGACTGTGGTATACTTTAAATTATCTGCTTTAAAAAGATAACAAGTATTACACAGGTTTTTCAGTGGGGTGCCCTGGATTTCTCATGTTTGAAAAATAGAAAATATTTTATACAGGTAGCTTTTTTTTAACCATGAGAGGGCAGCCTTGTTTAACTTATCAAATTCTCCCAAAGACCTAGCTGGGCAGCCGCATTCTACAGAGTGATTCACTGGAGCGGGAGGAGGGCTCTAGGAACCCCAGCCAGCTGTTTTCAGGGTGTTTTATTTGCTAAAGGCTAGTTGCTCTGCTGGGAAGCACATTGATGCTGCTCACCGATTTTGCTTCCTGAGGATCTTACATTGGCAGTGAAACCTGGTATTACTTATTTAGCAGGCAGATGGGGCCTCCAGGGGAAGGAATTGTTTGAGAAGGTTGACATGTATCAGAAATTAGGTGGCTACAGGAGGGGATGCTTTCATAAAGGCCATGTCTGGGATTTGAATCTCTGATAACACATAACATTTCTACAGTTATGCAAACTTTGTTTTTTTGTTTTTTTTTTTTTTTTTTTTTGAGACGGAGTTTC
>NW_016107430.1:2113138-2204256 GCF_001604975.1 Cebus imitator | reverse complement strand
GCGCCACCATGCCCAGCTGATTTTTTGTATTTTTAGTAGAGACGGGGTTTCACCATGTTGACCAGGATGGTCTCGATCTCTTGACCTTGTGATCCACCCGCCTCGGCCTCCCAAAGTGCTGGGATTACAGGCGTGAGCCACCGCGCCCGGCCAAACTTTGTTTTTTTGTGTGTGGTTTTTGTTGTTGTATTTTGTTTTGTTTGTTTGTTTTGAGATGGAGTCTCACTCTATTGCCCAGGCTGAAGTTCAGTGGCCGATCTTGGCTCACTTCACTGTAGCCTCTGCCTCTTGGTTCAAGAGATTCTCTTGCCTCAGGCTCCCAAGTAGCTGGGATTACAGGCATGTGCCACTATGCCCAGTTAATTTTTTTTTTTTTTGTACTTTTAGTAGAGACAAGATTTCACCATATTGGCCAGGCTGCTCTCAAACTCCTGACCTCCAGTCATCTGCCTGTCTCAGCCTCACAAGTGCTAGGATTATAGGTGTGAGCCACCACACCTGGCCCAAATTTGATATATTGTTAGAGGCTGTTTGGAGGGGCAAAACCATTAAGAAAGGGGAGAGGTTGAAGATGGGTCTAACAAGAATGGATGTCATGATCGATCAGCGTAGATGGTCAAGGAGACAAAAGGGTATAGTGACTTATATTTTACATTTTTATTAGATCATTTATTCGCTCCTTCCTTTATCACACATTATTGAATTTTATACAGAGGCACAATATAAATTCTTAAGCCAGTGAGGGAAACTTCCTTGTAAGCAGATCATTGCAGTTCAGTCTAAATGGTAAGTAAAAATATGGACACTGTGTCATGGGAGTACAAACTAGAAATTAACTTTGCATGGAGAATTGAGTCCTGGATTAAAGATCTGGGCAGCATAGGGTTAGACCCAGGCCTGTTAGTGTAGGCCTGAGCACAAATAATATAATGACCAAGAGGGGAAGACAGCTCTAGTCAGTCTGAATCTAACATATTCTGTGCCTCACTCGTTTATAGAGAGAACTTTTACTTTTCAGAGCTAGCCCGTCTCTATAGTGGTGAGAGCAGTTATTAAGGTATTTCTAATTTCTCTTACAGTTAAAAGTCCTTCTATGTTGGCTTTACCAACTGAGCAATGAGAATATATGGCAGCGTGCACTCATTCATTCCACAAACACATAATGAAGTTTCTAAATGCGCCAGTCATGATGCTAGGAATTAGTGGTATATGAACAAGCTGAAATCCAATCTCTGCATACCAAGTGCTCACAATCAAGTAAGGAAGAAGTTATAAATTAGTGTACAAAGTTAATTCTTCATGCAGATAGACAGAAAATTTACATTTCCTCAAGTCCTTAAGCCTAGTAATCACACAGTGTTTCCTCATTAGCTTCTTAATCATAAAAAGATTAAGATGAACTTCAAAAATAGTAGGGATGAAACTGGTAGAAATCATAGTATTTCTATTGGTCTTAGCCCCAAGTTACAAAGTGAATATCCTACCATGTTCCTTACAAAAACATAAGAACAACAACAATAACATCGGTTGCATTCAGGGCTAAATTGGAATGGAAAACAGGTCATGTACGGATTTGATTTTGCTGTATCAGTGGTTTGCATCATGATTAGAGGTGCATTCCAATTCATGTAGAAAAAAGTTATTAAAGAGATAGTCAATATAGATAATTTCACTTGTAAATGCATTAATTTATATCTTATTCACTTAAAATCATACTTATATACAAGCATATACTTGTATGTGTTCATGTTTATTTAGTGTATGGCATGTATATGGACCCAAGAAGACCACTGTGCAGCTTCCTTGAGACCTCTGGCCTCAGAATATCTTCTATACTCCTGAGCCTTTCCTAAGAAAACCCATTTATAGCTTCTTTCCTGTACACTTTCTTACACTGAACACTTATCCATATTCTCAATCAGGAATCAGCAAATATTGTCTCTAAGAGGCCAGATAGTAAGCATTTTAAGCTCTGCTGGCAACTGGTCAACTCTGCCTGCCATTGTAGCACAAAAGCAATCATAGACAATACATAAAATAATGAATGTACAAAGATAGATGGCAGGTCAGATTTTCCCTGAAGGTCATACTTTGAAAATCCCTGTTCTAAATCATTCGACCTCACCATTTTAGCTGATTTGATTAGGAGGGGGCATCCAAAGTAAGGGTGACAAATCTGTTAGCCAGTCCCAATATGTTGCCCTGACAGGGACCTTGTATGAGATCTTTGTAACAATTGGTGTCTCTAGATAGGCAGACAGATGGACAGACAGAGCAATTATTAGTAGGATCAGCTGCATCAGGAGCCAAGAGTAGTCAAAAGCTATCAGTAAAATAAAATAAAAATATTTTTAAAAGATAAGCAACTAGAGGGTAGGGTAGTTGGTTAATAGGATCAAGACTAGAAACTTTGAGAAAATTCACATTGTTGGGGGTTGTAGGTCTTGGGAATTGTGTGTCCTAAAAAAATCTTTCCACTGTTAATCTGCATTCTAGCTTCCATCTAGCCATTCCTGGGTTCTTTGAGGAGTTATGTTGTTCTTATTTCCACATGTAGCCTCACAGATGATTTCCCGTTGCTAGAGGTAACCTCGATGAATATCTATTTCTGGCAACGCCAAAGAGCCTAGGTGACATTCTCTTCTTTCTGTAGGTTGGGAACCAGAAGTGAGTATCCAATATTTATCAGCAAATATGGGCTATGTTAGGAGATTTCTCAATTATTTGTTTTATACTTTCTGCCTCGTCTCTGAATGGATTGAGTAAATCTAAGTCATTTTTTTTTTTTTTTTTGAAAATGCACAGCCAGTTTCTCTAGGGACATTTGACGAGGAGAAAGCATGGATGCATACCCACTTCAGGCCTGACAGTCCTGCTCAGTGAGGCATCAGGGCTCCATATGGTGAAAATTGTTCCATGACAAGTCTGGTTTATTCCAGTTGTTGCTTCTATTGAAAATCTTGAGGAAAACCTTTTCATATTTCTCACCTGAGTGCAGTGAAGGTTTCTGGACTACCTGGGAAAAGGTTTAAAGGAAGGTTACATTATTAATCAATATGCTTTTATGCCCAGTTATCCCTGACCAGAGATGAGTCCTTCACATTGCTCTTAACAATCCCTGGAACTTAATTCAACTCTTGTCATCTCTGACAGTGTTTTATGGTCTCCTGCTCTGGCTGCCAATCCTAAGATAACTTCAATTTTGGAAGAAATTTCCATTTTCTTCTTCTACCATATGAGAAAAAAGGTACAATTTTGTAGCTATTCAGGGTAGAAAGATGTTTTATCATTGAGGGAGTGAATTCTTGGATGTGTTAATATTTCTCCTTTCATAGTTATCTTGAAGGACATTTTATTTCTGGCTCATTCTTATTTTTTTATTTTTATTTTTTTGAGATGGAGTCTCACTCTGTTGCCCAGGCTGGAGTGCAGTGCTGTGATCTCGGCTCATTGCAACCTCTGCTTCTGAGATTCAAGTGATTCTCCTGCTTCAGCCTCTGGAGTAGCTGGGATTACCAGGCTGAGCCACCACGCCCGGCTAATTTTTTGTAATTTTAGTAGAGATGGGGTTTCGCCATGTTGGCCAGGCTGTTCTTGAACTCCAGACCTCAAGTGATCCGCCTGCCTCAGCCTCCCAAAGTGCCGGGATTACAGGTGTGAGCCACAGCACCCAGCCTCATCTCATTAAAAAAAAAAAAAATTGTTAATTGCCAAATGTTGCATAAAACATTCCACCTTGCTTTCAGAAGCTGTTTTTTAATAAATCTGGATGTACATTAAAGTTACAGATCCCTTAGGTATAACCTCTTGGTAACAGGAGAAAATAGGCATGACTACCATTATCTTTCATTAGAGGCTAATGAGCATTGGTAACATATCTGACATTTGCACACTTGCTATGTGCTAGTCACTGAGGCACAGAGTATTGATACCTTGCCCAAGGTCTCACAGTAAGAAGCAGATACATGTGCAGCACTATCCCGCTTTCATGAAGTTAGGTGTATAAGCTCAGGTTCCAGAAAACTTAAAGGAAGTCTTCATCCACAGAGCATGGAGATCTGAAGGGAAAACCCAGGTGTGAGCAATGAGATATTTGATCTCTCTAAAATTTCCTCTTTTTTCTGTAAGTAGAAGAAATAGGCTCCCCTGAGGATTATATTTCAAGTAAAAAGTCAAGTAGTCACTGCAACGTATTGATCCCCACTGTGTGGCAGCCCTCCATTAGGCACTTTCACCATGAGGTTACAGATCAGAAAAAGGCAGTTCAGAGGCTAGCTGATGAGAGATGGACAGAGGCTTGCCTGGGGTATACACTTGTTTTGCATGAAGCTTGTCTTTTCTTTATACAGAGCAGTGCTCCATGCTGCTTACATGGCTGTTTCGTATCCTAATTAATTTTGGGGCTCTCTGTTGGATTTTAATTACAGACCTATTAATTCATGGGAAGAGTAGACAGATGTTATAGGTTGGTCATAGCAAATTAATAGGCAAGTGCTGAGTAGAAAGTCCTGAAGACTCTTAGTAATTGACTCACAAAAAAACTTGTCACTTGGAAGTTGGAAATACAACCAGAATATCTGTAGCTACCTAGTATTTTTAAAAGGAAAGACACCAAGGCTGAAAACACTGATTTCAGTTTGGACTTGCATTTTCTATTGAGGTGGGAAGGGAGAGTTAGGGATGTCATTAATAGAATGAATGAGAATGAGATTGGGCTGGGTCACCTGGAAAAACTTGAGCAAAGTCCCCTGGAATGATATAAACATAATGTTGGCAAAAAAAGAGTAAACAGACATTTTATTTCCAGCAGGATTTGTCCTCAAACCTCATTACAGTCATGCAACACATAAAAACACTAAGGTCAGTGACAGGTGGCATATCCGATGGTGGTCCCATGAGATTATAATGGAGCTAAAAAATTCTTCTCACCTGGTGACATCACAGCCATTCTAACATTGTAATGCAAAGCATAGCTCATGTGTTTGCGGTGACACTGGTGTAAACAAACCTATTGCTCTGCTAGGTGAATAAAATTATAGCACATACAATTATGCATAGTTCATAATACTTGTTAATAATACTAAACAACTATGTTACTGGTTTATATATTTACTATGCTTTTATCATTACTTTAGAGTATATTCCTTCTACCTATTAAGAAAAGTTAAATGTAAAACAGCCTCAGGCAGGTCTTTCAACAGGTATATAGAAGAAGACGTTGTTTTTTTTGTTTGTTTGTTTATTTTTTAGGCAGAGTTTGTTTATTTTTTGTTTGTTTATTTATTGTTATTGTTTATTTTTTAGGCAGAGTTTCGCTCTTGTTGCCCAGACTAGAGTGCAATGGCATGATCTTGGCTCACTGCAACCTCTGCGTCCTGGGTTCAAGCAATTCTCCTGCCTCAGCCTCCTGAGTAGCTGGGATTACAGGCACCCGCCACCTGCCTGGCTAATTTTTTGTATTTTTAGTAGACATGGGGTTTTGCTATATTGACCAGGCTGGTCTAAAACTCCTGACCTCAGGTGATCCACCTGCACTGACCTCCCAAAGTGCTGGGATTACAGGCGTGAGACATGAGCCATCACAGCCAGCCCAGAAGAAAGCATTGTTATCACAGGAGATGACAGCTCCATGCATGCTATTGCCCCTGAAGACAGTGGGATATGTGGAGGTGGAAGACAATGATATTGATGATCCTGAGCCTGTGTAGGCCTAGGATAATGTGTATGTTTGTGTCTTAGTTTTTAACAAAAAAAATTTAAAAAGCAAAATAATATTTAAAAAAATAAAAAATATATAAAGGATATATGAAAAAGGATACAAAGAAAGAAAATATTTTTGTATGGCTGTACAATGTGTTTCCTGTAAGCTAAATGTTATTACAAAAGAGTCAAAAATTTTAAAAATTAAAATGTATATAAAGTGTATTACTCAGGGTTCTCTAAAGGAACAGAACTAATAGGATATATATACATATATATGAATATATATAAAGGGGAATTTATTAAGTATTAATTTACATGATCACAGGGTCCCACAATAGGCTGTCTGCAACCTTGAGGAGCAAGGAGAGCCAGTCCCCGCCTCAAAACTGAGGAACTTGGAGTCTGATGTTTGAGGGCAGGAAGCATCCAACACGGGAAAAAGATGTAGGCTGGAAGGCAAAGCCAATCTTGTCTTTTCACGTTTTTTTGCCTGCCTTATATTCACTGGCAGCTGATTAGATGGTGCCCACCAGATTAAGGGTGGGTCTGCCTCCCCAGCCCACTGACTCAAATGTTAATTTCCTTTGGCAACACCCTCACACACATGCCAGGATCAACACTTCACATCCTAGAATCCAGTGAAGTTGACCCTCAGTATTAACCATCACATAAAGTAAAAAAGTTACAGTAAGCTAAGGTTAATTTATTATTAAAGCAAATATTTAAAATAAATGTAGTGTGGCCTAAGTGTGCAGTGTTTCTATAGTCTACAGTGGTGTACAGTAATATCCTAGGCTTTAACATTCACTCACCACTCACTCCTAAACTACCCAGAGCAGCTTCTAGTCCTGCAAACTCCATTCATGGTAGTTGCCCCTATAGGTGTAGCATTTTTTAATCTTTTATACTGAATTTTTACTGTACCTTTTCTATGCTTAAATGTGTTTAGATATGCAAATACTTACCATTGTATTCCAATTGCCTACAGTCTTCAGTAGAGTAACATGTTGTGTAGGTTTGTAGCCTAGGAGCAATAGGCTATACCATCTAGCCTAGGTATATAGTAGGCTAAACCATTTAGGTTTGTGTAAGTACACTTTGTGGTGTTTGCACAATGATGAAATCACCTAAGGAGACATTTCTCGGAACTTTTCCTTGTCATTAATTGATGCATGCCTGTGTAAAACTTTAGAAAGAATTTAAATTATGGAGAATTAATTTTAGCCTTAGTTAAAAGGCTAGAACCAAAGCTGGGGAAATGACCATTTTTTCCTCTAAGTTCACTTCCAGTTTTGGAACTTTGTCCCATTGTGGAGAGAAGCCATGCCAAAAGAGCGGGAGTGCAAAAAAGCCGCTTTGCCCCAATGCAAAGATGTCCATGCCCTGGCTGTGCGCTGGCCTAGCCCTGGGAAAGGGGACATCAGAAGTGACAGAGCTGGTCAGCCTCTTCTCATTTGGAAACAGCGCTGGCTATAGCTGGTGTTTGAAGGAACCCCACAGAAAGGGGAGGGAAATCCATGCAAATAAGGTGACATTTTATCATATGTTAAAGCTTCTGCCCTTCAGAGCACAGCCTGCCAACTAAGTCTGTCATCCCGCACTCCTGCCCTCAGAAGCTGAAGTGTTTTCCTCCTCACCCTGACTCATCCCTGGGCAGGAGTAAAAGGAGGATGGGGAGAAGAAAGGAGCTTGAGTCGTCCATCGAGGTCAATGCCTGTCTCTGCTGGGAAATCAAACCACCCAAGTGTTGAGATTATAAGGCAGGATTTCTTTCTGTCAACAAAAGCATCCTTTTAGGTATGAATTGGAATTACAGAGAAAAGAATTTAGAGCCTCGAGAACTTCCTAATTAGTAGAGCGGTGAGATGGTAGAATAAACAAAGATAATGGAAAATCTCTTTAACACCTAAAAGGAAAAGGCAAACAAATGTAATATGTAGCATTATTACAGTAAGTTATTACAAATGTAATAAGTAACAAGAAGAAATTGAGTAGACCTCCTACCTTTTCAATATAATTCTTACCAGTCTTTTAAGACCTTCAAATTAGGTGTCCCTTGTATTTTCTTCCAACACACACTTGCATATTTACTATGATATCTGTTCATGGACAGAGAATGTAGTCTATTCTGTGTCTAAATATTGCTTTTCCTTACAGAAACATGGTGTTATTTTTAAGAAGAGTTACCAAAACAACTAAATTCTAAATTTTGCTTTTCCTTACAGAAACATGGTGTTATTTTTAAGAAGAGTTCCCAAAACAACTACAGTCGTGCATCACTTGACAATGGAAATATGTTCTGAGAAATGTGTCATTGGGTGATTATATTCTTGGTTGTCTGAACATCATAGAATGTACTTACACAAACCTACATGGTACAGCTGATTACACACCTGGTCTATTTGGTAGCCTATTGTTCCTAGGCTGCAAATCTGCATGGCATGTTACTGTACTGAAGGCTATTAGAACACAATGATAAGTATTTGCATATCTAAACGTATTTAAACATGGAAAAGGTACAGTAAAAATATGACATAAAAGCTAAAAGCTGCTACACCTGCATAGAGCACTAACTGAATAGAGCTTGCAGGACTGGAAGTTGTGAGACAGAGAGAGTGACAAGTGAATGTGAAAGTCTAGGACATTATTGTGCACTATTGTAAATGATAAAAGCAGTGTACACTTAGGCTACACTAAATTTATTTTAAGTTTTTTCTTCAGTAATTAACTTGAGCTTACTGTAACTTTTTTACCTCATAAACTTTTACTTTTTTTTTTTAACTTTTTTCTCCTTTGTAATAACATTTAGCTTTAAACACAAACACATTAAACATCTGTACAAAATATTTCTTTATATTCTTATTCTATAACCTTTTTTCTTTTTGAACAATTCTTTCTCCCTTCCCCTTTTCCTTCCTCCCCTTTCTCCCCTTCCTGCCCTTCCTTTTCTCCCTTCCCCTCCTCCCTCCCCCCTCCCTCCCTCCCTTCTTCCTTCCTTCCTTCTTTCTTTCCGTCCTTTCTTCCTTCCTTCCTTCCTTCCTTCTTTCATTTCTCTCTCTCTCCTCTCTCTCTCTGGCTGAATACAGGGTCTTGCTCTGTTGCTTACGCTGGAATACAGTGGCACAATCTTGGTTCACTATAGCCTCAATCTCTCAGGTTCAATTGCTCCTCCCACCTCAGCCACCTGAGTAGCTGAAACTACAGGCACACACCACCATGGCTAACTTTGTATTTTTTGCAGAGGTGTGGTTTCATCATGTTGCTCAGCTAGTCTAGAACTTGTGACCTCAAGCCATCTGCCTGCCTCAGCCTCCCAAAGTGCTGGGATTACAGGCGTGAGCCACCACACCCAGACTGTAAGGTCTTTTCTATTTTTAAAATTGTTATTTATTTATTTATTTTACTTTTTAAATGTTTTCGTTAAAAACAAAGACATAAACACACACATCAGCCTAGGCCTACACAGGGTCAGGATCATCAATTTCAGTATCTTTCACCCCTACATCTTGTCCCACTGGAAGGTCTTCAGGGGAAATAATATATGTAGAACTGTCATCTCCTATGATAACAATGCCTTTTTCTGGAATGCCTCGTAAGGACCTGCTCGAGACTGTTTAACAGTTAACTATTTTTTTTTTTAAATAAGTAGGAGTACACTCTAAAGTAATGATAAAAAGTATAGAATAGCAAATATATAAACCAGTAACATAGTTGTGCATTAACATGATGGACTGTATATAATTGTCATTAGGTGATAGGAATTTTTTAGGTCCATTATAATCTTATGGGACCACTACTGTGTATGCGGTCCTTCACTGACCAAAACATCATTATGTTGTATATGACTATATTCAAATGGTATAAAATCAGCTGAGTGTGGTAGGTCACACCTGTAATCCTAGCACTTTGGGAGGCCAAGGCGGGTTGACCACTTGAGGTCAGGAGTTTGAGACCAGCCTGGCCAACATGGCGAAACCCCATATCTACTAAAATTACAAAAATTAGCCAGGTGCGGTGGCACATGCTTGTAGTCCCAGCTACTCGGGAGGCAGAGACACAAGAATCACTTCAACTCAGGATGCAGAGGTTGCAGTGAGCCAAGATCATGCCAGTGCACTCCATCCTGGGTGACAGAGCAAGACTCTGTCTCAAAAATAAAAATAAATAAATAAAATTGATGTTATTTTTCCTAAAAATTTTTAATAATGAGTGTTTCCATAGGCTAAATGCATAGTTATAATCCTCAAACATCACTGAGCTGATCCAGCATTTAATTGTCTGAAGTAAAGTGTCTTTTTTCTCCTTTAACCGCCAGCACCCTCATTATTAGAATGTCTCGTACATTCTTTTTTAATGACTTGTTATATCTCTTGTTATTGCAAAATGAAGCTCAGAGCCTCTCAAAGTAGCTGCAACCAGCCAGCAAAAGCATTCTTACTACACTATGTGGATGACAGATTTTTTTCTCCTTATTCATATTGCTAGTTGTTGGCCATGCCTTTACAACCAATACTTGTCCTTGCAATGCAAATAGTGTTCCTAATTTCTCAATTTTATAATAGGCAAGTCATGTTATGAAAACATAAATTGCAAGAGAACTGCCTGTTTCAGAATTGTGTTTTCCACAACTGGCTGCACACCAAAATCACCTGAGGAACTGTTAAACATCAGAGCTTCTTACTTGCACATCAGATGAGCAGAATCAGAATCTCTGGGAGTAGAGTCTGGGAATCTGTGTTGTTCAAAAGCTTTCCCCAGGATTTAGGTGTACTGCCAGATTTGGAAACCACTATACAAAATGACCTCCTGTAGTCTCTCATTGTTTGAAAATCCTTTGAATGAAAAAGAAAATCAAAACTCTTTTTTTTCCCAATTAAGATTCTTGCAAATAATAATTTGCTCAATTAATTAGTATATAAAGAAGGAAAATAATTTGTTGTTATTCATTTGTTTGAGGAGGATATAAATTTATTGAGAGACATCCTTAGAAGAAATCATATGTAATTTTCTTTACAATGACTATGCAAGGAATAAATGTTTCCCAATAAAATGGAAGTGTCCAGTTGAGGCTGACCAAGGGTTTGGTGAGACAATGGATGTAAAAGTATCACAACAAAGATTGACACATTATAGATTAATAAGTGCTCAATAGGAATATTCTTCCTTGTAGACTTTACTCTCATATTTTCTCAGTCTCTGTCTTTCTTTGCAGATCTCCCAACCTCCTTCTATTTTCCATTAATATGAAGAATAAAACATATAACATTATTTTAAAAGTCAGAGATTATATAATATTAGATGTTATTCTCTGGAATGTAATTGGAATGAAATGTGATATTTCCAGTTTTACTGATTCACTGTTCCCTTAACTAGTCTCTAATGAATTAGCTTCTCTATATTAGAAGCTAATTTTTCTCTGTTTTCTTGAAGATTAGCAACTGTTCAAACAAGAGTAGATCAATTTCTTCTTTTTGATTCCAAAGAATTTTGTACCTAAGCTATAGAGTTATCACACACTGGCTTTTATTTTAGTTACCTAAATGTACATTCATTTTTCTCCATTTTGATCACTCTTTGTAAATCTCCATAGTTGCTTACCCATTGTAGATACTCATTGAATGTTACTCTGTTCTATGTATTTATCACAATTGTGATTGGTTGGATTTGGGGGTATTATTTCCTCCCTGCCTGCCTTCTCTCTTGTATGAGAAAGCTCTCTGAGTCAGTACTGTCTCTTACATGGTGACGAGAAAGTGCCTTAACTTTCAAATGGCCTTCCAATTTCTTTCCATTTCTCTGTCATCCTTCACAAGTTGTTTATTTTTTGCTTTCTCTACTTCCTTACCTCACATTCTCTTCTGAACACATTCTAAGTGTTTTCTTTCACTGCATGGATACCTCTTTCATTATGATTACCAGTGATCCAAGAGGGCCCATCTCTTTGTCTTGTATTATTGATTCCTCTGCAGCATTCAAAAAAGCTGATACTTCCTTTTTGAAAGATTCTTTCCACTTGATTCTGTGACCCCAAACATTTAGTTTCTTTAGTTTCTTCCTGATCTTAAACATTGCACTTTTTTCAGTGGTTCTGCCCCTCAGTCAGATCAGTAAAGTTAGATGCCCCAGGGCTCCGTTCTGGGTGCTTTTTTCTTCTTTATTCACATACTCTTCCTCAGGTGATCTCATCTCATCCCGTGGGTTTGGATGAAATATACAGTCTATGTACAGATGAATCCAAAAACATACTTTTGTTTGTACATTTTCTTGGAACTTCTGACTTTTCCATCAAACTGCCTAACTGACACAGCCAAATAAATCTATTAGCCATGTCAAACACAACATGACTGAAAGAGAACTTATTTCACCCCCAAATACCCTCCTTATCCAGTCTTCTTTACTTTCCCTAATAAGATTACAGTGTGCCATGTTGCCTGGGACCCAAACCTGGACCTTATCCTTGATCTCTCACTTTCTTTTGCCTGCCACTCAGTGAATATTGTGGATTCCCAAGATGTATCCTTAATCTATCCATTTCTCTTTGTCTCCATCCCTGGCAGCCTAATCTAAGATACCCTAATTTCTAGCTGAAAAAGCCTTTTGGCTCATTGCCCTGCTCCAAGTCTTGCATCTCTATATTCCACTTTTTCCAAAGTAGATAAACTTTTAAAAACACAAATCTGGTTATGTCATACATCCTCTCCCCATGACTTAAACCTATCAATGGCTTTGACTCCACAGTTTAGACTAAAATTCAAATTATCTGTCTTGATCTATAAAATTTTATGCTAGTGGTTCTTAAGCTTGTGCATGCATCATAGTCACCAGAAGGTCTATTAAAACGCAGAGCAATGAGCCCCATCCCAGAGTTTCCGATTTGGTAAACATGGAATGTAGGTAGAGAATTTACATTTCTAACAAGTTCCCAGGTGACAAGTGTGCTCCCGGTTTGGGGACCAAACTTTGTAAACCAGTACTCCATGCAATCTGCCCTTGCCTACTTCTGATCTGAGCCCCTATTAACTTTCTTCTCTTTTCTCTATGCTCCATCCATGCTGGCCCTCTTTCTCCACATTATAACTTTCTTTTTTTTAATTCTCATTTTTTAGTTTCTTTAGAGACAGGGTATCCCTCTGCTGCTGAGGCTGGAGTGTAGTAGCATGATCATAGTTCATGTAACTTCAAACTCCTGGGTTCAAGCAGTCCTCCTGCCTCAGCCTCCTGTGTAGCTAGGACTACAGATGTATGTAGTCCTACCAGACTAAATTAGAATTTTCATATTAATATTCAGTCTTTCTGGAATATTCTCTTTCCAATCTTGATTTTGGGACTGATGGTTCTTTCTTGTTATTGAAATCTTAAATCACTAACATAGAAAGGCCCTTCCTCACTGCCCAATCTAAAGAATTCCCCAAACTCTGTATTAGTCCATTTTTGGTGCTGATAAAGACATACCTGAGACTGGGTAATTTGCCAAAGAAAGAAGTTTAATTGGACTTACAGTTCTAGGTGGTGGGAGAAGCCTCACAATCATGGCGGAAGGCAAGGAGGAGCAAGTCACATCTTATGTGGATGGTGGCAGGCAAAGAGAGAGCTTGTGCAGGAAAACTCCCCCTCAAAATAACCATCAGACGTTGTGAGACTTACTCACTGTTAAGAGAACAGCTCGGGAAAGACCTGGTCCCATGATTCTCCCACTAGGTCCTTCTGACAACACATGAGAATTCAAGATGAGATTTGGGTGGGGACACAGCCAAACCATATCATTCTACTCCTGGCCCTCCCAAATCTCATGTCCTCACATTTCAAAACCAATCATGCTTTCCCAATATTCCCCCAAAGTCTTAACTCATTTCATCATTAACTCAGAAGTCCACAGTCCAAAGTCTCTTCAGAGACAAGACAAGTCCCCTCTGCCTATGAGGCTGTAAAATCACAAGCAAGTTAGTTACTTCCTAGATACAGGGAGTACAGGCATTGGATAAATACAGCCATTCCAAATGGGAGACATTGGCCAAAGCAGAGGGACTATAGGCCCCAGGCAAGTCGGAAATCCAGCAGCCAGTCAAATCTTAAAGTTCCAAAATGATCTTCTTTGACTCCAGGTTTCACATTCAGGTCACACTGATGCAAGAGGTGGGTTCCCATGGTCTTGGAAAGCTCTGCCCCTGTGACTTTTCAGGGTATAGAACTTTCCTCCTGGCTGCTCTCATGGGCTGGCATCGTCTGTGGCCTTTCCAGGTGCACAGTGCAAGCTGTCAGTGGATCTACCATTCTGGGGTCTGGAGGATGGTGGCCTTCTTCTCATAGCTCCACTAGATGGTGCCCCAGTAGGGACTCTGTGTGGAGGCTCCAACCCCATATTTCCCTTCTGCACTGCCCTAGCAGAGGTTCTCCATGTGGGCCCCGACCCTGCAGAAAACTTTTGCCTGGGCTTCCAGGTGTTTCCATATATCTTCTGAAATCTAGTCGGAGGTTCCCAAACCTCAATTCGTGACTTCTGTGCACCCACAGGCCCAATATTACATGGAAGCTGCGAAGGCTTGGGGCTTCCACCATCTGAAGAAACAGCCCAACCTGTGCCTTGGTCCCTTTTAGTCATGGCCGGAGTGGCTGGGACCTGGTGCACCAAGTCCATAGACTGCACACTGCATAGAGACCCTGGCCCTGGCCCATGAAACCACTTTCTCCTAGGCCTCAGGGCCTGTGATGGGAAGAGCTTCTGTGAATACCTCAGACATACCCTAGAGACATTTTCCCCATTGCGCTGGGGATTAACATTCAGCTCCTTGTTACTTATGCAAATTTCTGCTACTGGCTTCAATTTCTCCTCAGAAAGTGGGTTTTCCTTTTCTATCACATTGTCAGGCTATAAATTTCCCAAACTTGTATTTTCTGCTCCTTTATAAAAATGAATGCCTTTAATAGCACCCAAGTCACCCCTTGAATGCTTTGCTGCTTAGAAATTTCTTCTGCCAGATATCCTAAATCATCTCTCTCAAGTTCAAAGTTCCACAGATCTCTAGGACAGGGGCAAAATGCCACCAGTCTCTTTGCTAAAACATAACAAGAGTCACCTTTGTGCCAGTTCCCAACAAGTTTCTCATCTCATGTGAGACCACCTCAGCCTGGACCTTACTGCCCATATCTCTATCAGGCTTTTGATCAAGGCCATTTAACAAGTCTCTAGGAAGCTCCAAACTCTCATATTTTCCTGTCTTCTTCTGAGCCCTGTAAACTGTTTCAACCTCTGCTTATTACCTAGTTAGAAAGTTGCTTCCACATTTTTAGGTATGTTTTCAGCAGTTCCCCACTCTACTGGTACGAATTTACTGTATAAGTCTGTTTTCACACTGCTGACAAAGACATACCCAAGACTAGGCAATTTACAAAAGAGATTTAATTGGACTTATAGTTTTACATGGCTGGGGAGGCCTCACAATCATGGTGGAAGGCAAGGAGGAGTAAGTCACATTTTATGTGAATGGCGAGGGGCAAAGAGAGCTTGTGGAAGAAAACTCCCCCTTATGATAAGATCTCACCAACAGATCTCATGATACTTACTGTCACAAGAATAGCACAGGAAAAACCTGCCCCCTTGATCTAATTACCTCCCACTGGGCCCCTCCCACAACACGTGGAAATTCAAGATAAGATTTGGGTGGGGACATAGCCAAATCATATCACTGTCTTTATCAAATCACTCTAATATAATATTCTGCACAGCACTTATCACCATCTTATTTTTCTTCATTATTTGTTCATTTTAAGTAAACTCCATGAGACCATGGGTATTATCTGTTTGATCTAACACTGTAGCCTCAGCAACTGAGAAAAATGCATGACACAGAGCAAATGCTCAATAAATAAACGCTAAATGATTGAGGAAGGGCTCTTAAAATATTTAATACATGAATGAGCAAAGACAACATTGAGCACACTTAAACTCAACCACTGGTGAGCTTTTGTAGAAGAGACTTCCACAGAGAAGAATGGGCCAAGAGTCCTCCCTTTACCTCTCTTGCATTCCTCAGCCCAGCTTCCTTCTTTTGAGAGCTAATAGTTTGATTGGATCTAGTTCGTCACTTCTCTGAATTAATGGTTCTTGTATTTGGGTATTAGAAACAAGTCCTTTATAGAGATGAGAGAAGTAATTGTGTAAATTTGACAGCGCAGCAGAAGAGGTATGCTTTTACTTAAAAGAAGTAAAAACAATAATGATGAATAATTATAATAATAAAAGTAATTTATAGACAGATTTCAGGGTAGGTGTAATGGCTCATGCCTATAATCCCAACATTTTGAGAGGCTGAGGCAAACAGATGACTCGAGCTGAAGAAGTTTTTGGTTTATTTTTTTGAGATGGAGTCTTGCTCTGTCACTCAGGTTGTAGTGCAGTGGCACAGTCTCAGCTCACTGCAACCTCCACCTCCCAGGTTCAAGCAATTCTCCTGTCTCAGCCTCTCAAGTAGCTAGGACTACAGGTGCATGGCACCATGCCCCAGTAATTTTTGTATTTTTAGTAGGGACACTGTTTCACCATATTGGTCAGGCTGGTCCTGAACTCCTGAGCTCAGGTGATTCACCCACCTTGGCCTCCCGAAGTGTAGGGGCTACAGGCGTGAGCCACAGTGCTCGGCCGAGCCCAAGGAGTTTGAGACCAGCTCTGGCAACATGGCAAAACCCCGTCTCTACAAACAAACAAACAAAACACAAAATGGTGCATGGCTGTAGTCCTACCTACTTGAGAGACGGAGGTGGGAGGATCACCCGAGCCTGGGAAGCCAAGGCTGCAGTGATTATATTACTGCACTCCAGCCTGGGTGACAGAGTGAGGCCCTGTCTCAAAAACAAAAATAAATAAATAATTAAAAAGAAATGGATTGCAAATTAAAATTTTAAAACAAATTAAAAACAAATCAGTAGCACATGTCAAGTCTGGGAAATATACTTACTTTAAACGGTTACTTTCTGTTATTCTCTATTTGAGTCCTCTGTTTTCTTCACAGAATTTATCATAACTCAATTTTATTTTTGTTTGTTTTTTGGTCTAGTTTTCTCACTTAAACTTAGTATGAGGTCTATAAACAATTGTGAAACAATGAATTAATGTTTCTGTTATAGTATATCTCACATTATCTTCACTCTTGATCTATCTTCCTTAAAGTTTTGAGGGTGGGAAAATATCTTTTTATTGTCATATTGGCAACCCAATGCCTGTCATTTAGAAGGCACTAAATAAATGCTTGCTGAATTGAATTGTTTCCCCTTTCCAGAGGTGAAAATGTACATCTGCCAGTCAACTGGTGACTTCTATGAATTTATTGATCTGCTTAGGTCAGAGTATGATGAATCAGTGCTGAATGCCATGGTGTGCTGAGACTGATTCCTACTGGTCCACAAGATCTAATTCCTATGTTGTTAAGAATCTTATGAGCTGACTGATGTCACGTTGGTACCTTGAAAACAGCCATGGTGGGAATATTAATAAATGCAAATTTTATTTATTAGAAATCAGCAAATGTCGGGAGGCTGAGGTGGGAGGATCACTTGAGCCCAGGAGTTCAAGGAGGCAGTGATCTGGGGTCACACCACTGCACTCTGACCTGGGGCACAGAGTGAGACACTGTCTCATATAAAAGGAAAAAGGAAAAAATAAAGAGAAAGCAATCAGCAAATGCAACAAACCAGATATTTTATTTCTTTGGATTATTCGTTTTATAGCCAATTGTTCCATTGCTGTCTGAGCATAAGAATAGTAAACAAGTATTGATTTCTTTTCTGCCTAGTTTCCATCTCTCAATTTTCTGATACTAGACCCTGGCTGAAATGACTGGTCTAAGACTTTAAGAAATAACTGAAGCTTTGTACCCTTTCACCATCACCTGCCTGCTGGCAAGATAAATAAGTTCTAGAAGTCTCTTATATAGCATAATGCCTATAGCTAATAATACTGTATTGTAGACTTAAAAATTGCTAAGAAGGTAGAGCTTATGTAAGTGTTTTTACCAGATGCACACACACACATAAAATAATAATAAAGGAAATGGCAGGAAACTTTGGGAAGTGATGGATGTTTATGGCCTTGGTGGTGATGATTTCATAGTTTATACTTATCCCCAAATTCGTTGAGTTGTATACATTAAATATATACAGCTTTTTAATCTGTCAATCATACATCCATAAAGTGGTTTAAAAAAGGTAAACATAGGATACAAGTTGATCCCCGATCTCTATTATAATTGTTCCTTATGGTTTCCGAACAGAACTGGGAAGGAAAAGTCCCCTTTGTCCTGGTGATAAAGCTGTGAAGATTAGAATTAGGACTGTTCTTCAGGCTGCTACATCGTTGCCTTCCCTATGGTTTAGTGATCGTAAGCCAGTGAGTTCTGCATTCTGCCAGTCCTCCCTGGCCCTTGCCTTTTTTGTTGTTTTTAAACTTGTTTTAATTGGGTTTTAGTCATTTATACACTGAAGAATCTGACGAATACAATACAGATAATCAAAGGTAATAGTTTATTAAAAGTGTACCTGTAAATGGGATGCAGCATAGAACAGTGGAGTTATTAAACCAGAAAACCTGAGTTAGTTGGCATGCCAGTTCCATCAATTAGTAGCTGTGAAAATTATTTAGCCTCCGTGGACTTTCATTTCTTTAAATGTAAAATGAGAATAAGACGCCTACTCTGATTTTTCCCCAAGGTTTCTAAACTGATCAAATATGACAATAGATGTGAAAGTGTTTTATAAAACATTATGATACCTGTATCTGTGATAGTATTATTAACCTCATTTTATAAAGCATAATGATACCTGTATCTGTGATAGTATTATTAACCTCATGAAGAAAGAATGTGATTTATCGAACAAATTGAGCATTAGAAAGTATTTCTGGTATTACTGAATAGAATAATTTATAAATGTTGAAAATTTTTAATGTCTTTGGTTATTAGGTTGTACAAAAGTGTGCCAAACACTAGGAATAAGCAACAATAGCAGCCAAACTTGTTATTGTCCTCAAATGCTTATTTTTAGAATAGTTTGGAGTGATAATATGGGAGAAGAAAACATTGACTAGGAAGCCAAGAGAACTGGATCCTGATACTGACTCAGTCACTAATCAACACATGACTTGAGACATGTCATTGCACTTCCCTGGACCTCAATATTCCCACTTGAACAATGAAGCATTTGGCCTAGTTCTCTAAAATGCCTTCTGGCTCAGTAAGTCAATAATCCTAATTGAGTAGACAGGGCATGCACACATGAACAGGTATAAGAATGCTTACAAAGTAATTTACCAGTAAGTACACGTAAGCAAAGGGAGTGTATATTAAGAATTTAAGTGGGTCAACTGAAAGAATGACCCTGCCTGAGTGGTCCTACTCAGGAAAAGTATTGACCTCTTGACTGATGAGTGCTATCTCATTGAACTGCTTATGATAGTAAATGAAAAAATAAATGTTCATCACATGAAACTGAACTGCATGCATTGACGTCTCCACAATAGATGCACAAATCAAGTGAAGTTCTACTTGGTGTTTGCTAGTGCCAGACACTCATATTCATTGTTTCTCTTCATTCCAGAGAAGTTTAGTAACTTGCCAAAGGTCACTCAGCTAGCAAGTGATATAATAAAAATCAAATGTAATTGTTTTGATGCTAAGTTCAATGTTCCCACTGCAGTACCATTACTGACTACCATCCACTTGACCCTACCCCATTGCTTGTAAACAGATTTGACTCTAGACCTCAAAAAACCTGGTCAACCATCTCTATTTGTCCCCTCCACACCTTTTGACTTACATAATGCTTTTCTGTTTTACAAAATTAAGTTTTTTTTTGTTTTTTTTTTTTTTTTTTTTTATTTCCTTTTTTTTTTTTTTTTTTGAAATTCCAGGAGCTGGCAGTTGCAGTTCCTATTGATTTCCCGTATACCAGTAGGGACGAGTAACCTCAATACATATGTCACTTGCTTGGGCAGCTTCCTGTCCTTCAATTCCCTACACCCAGATGACTCTTCCAACAATAATTCCTTTATAGTAAAGCATTCTTCTCAATTTTGAAGATGGAGAATTCTTTGTAAGAGAGAAAACATTATTACTAAGTTTCTTTGTAATACTTCTTGCTCTTTCATCTTGTTAGTCTTTACCACAGCCTCACTCTGTTTTGGCCACTGGAGTATTTCCTTGAGTTCCTACTAATAGATTAATGCATGGTGCTTTATTAAGATGTATGGATGTGTCACTCTAGTGCCATGCTAAGTATCAGCTGCTCTAGGGGCAGCTGCTGTTCTTCCCTTGACGTGAATCCTTCCATAAGCTCTGCAAAAAATTAAATGATTAGGCCATTCTGCTAGTGCCTAAGGCAACTTCCTGCATTCCCCCTTGTGAGTCCTCTATGGGAAATATTCCATACAATGAGATGAAAATAAACAGAGGGAAGTAAGTATATCTATCATGTGCCAGGCCAGATACTCTGTTTCAGAAAGCTCAGAAACAATAATGAGAAGTTATATTCTTTCTCAGTCAGAGCCAATTGCTTAGTTTTCAGATTGCACACAGTGAGCTGGAATCAACTAGGGAATGTCAGTCTTCATGAGTGTGCATTTGCTGCAGTTATTCAGTAGGTTCGCCCTTGAAAGCATGACTCTTCTTTCATCTCTGCTCATTAGAGTGTTCTGTAGACAGACCAGAGGTAACATGTCATGCATGCAGGTTAAAATAATCCTTAAAATTAGAATTATATAAAGGGTGCTCCCACTAATTGCCATATTTTGTTCACTCTGAGAAGGCATGAATGTAACTGGTGGAATCCACTTGGTTCAGATTGCTATGTTTTACAATTCCTAAGAGAGGTATTTAACTTGGGGCTTTCTGAAGGTGACAAAAGATTAGCTGAGAATGATCAACTCCAAGGTATATAATGGAAAAACCTCTGTTTAGCTTAGTATGCATTCTTTTACAGGGGAGGAATTTTTGAGATTTAGCATCTCATCATTAATTATTTTTAAAAACATAAAACCATTTACTCATAAGTTGAGGAAACAATTTTGTTTTTGCTATTGACTAAATGATAATATTTGGTTTACTACATATGGCAGTCCTATTTGGAATCCAGGTTATGCAAAATACTTTTCTGTTATTAAACTTTAAACGTAAGTCAGATAAATATAACATGTATTTTATTTTATTAAAGTCAAGCTGATTGATGTTTAATATGTATTCAGTAAGAGGCTGGGTGTGGTGGCGTATGCCTGTAATCCCAGGACTTTGGGAGAAGATCAAGGAGGGCGTATCACCTGAGGTCACGAGCTATAGACCAGCCTGGCCATCATGGTGAAACCCCATCTCTGCTAAATAAAAAAAAAAGAAAAAAAATACAAAAATTAGCATGCTGGTGCATGCCTGTAGTCCCAGCTACTCTGGAGGCTGAAGCACGAAAATCGCTTGAACCCAGAGGCAGAAGTTACAGCGAGCCAAGACCGTGCCCCAGCACTCCAGCCTGGATGACAGAGTGAGACTCCGCTCCCCTCCAAAAAAGAAATAATAATAATAATTTGTATACTGTAAGATTTATCCTTTTTGATAAAGTTTTATGAATTTTGACAAAAATATACAGTTGTATAACTGCATCCACAATCACAATGTACATCAAAATGTTCCATCACTCACAACATTTCCTTCATGTCCCTTTGTAGTTAATCTCCACCTCCCCCAACTCTTAAGCCTTTGACAACTATTTGTGCATTTCTTTAACTGTAGTTTTGTCTTTTCTAAAATGTCACATAAACGATATGTATAGTATGTTCTTTTTAAATCTGGCATCTTTCACTTAGCATACAGCTTTTGAGCTTCATCCTTGGTGCATGCATCAATAATTTGTTCCTTTTTGCTTTTAAGTAAGATTCTATTGTATAGACATGCCACACTTTATTCACTTATAAGTTAATAAGCATTTTCCTGCCAGTGTTGGCTAATACCAATAAAGTGACTATGAACATTCATGAAGTTTTTGTGTACACATATGCTTTCATTTCCCTTAGGTAACTACCTAGAAGTGGAATAGTTGGGTCATGTACTGAGTGTATATTTAACTTTTTAAGAAGTTGCCAACTGTCTTCCAAAGTGTTGCATGATTTTACATTTCTTTTTTTAGTTTTAAATGATTTTTTAAAAATTTATATGAAATAAAGACAACCCATATCGTTGACTTAAAAGTATTCTATTTCACATTATATTCAAGACTAAACATCTTCCAAACCATATTCATGAAGCTGATATGTGTTTTGCCAGTTTTCAAGAAATATCAGTTAAACCGTGATTAAATTTCAAGGTATCAGCTAAACATCCACTGAACATCTCCACTTGCAGTTAGCATTAGACTAAGTGCTTAAGGACAAGTAGTTTGATGCATTAAGTTAAGAAATACATATTTAAGACTTATAATATTATTTGCAGAATTCTTGGCATAGTTATTTAAGTTCCTTCTGGTGAGAAACTTGAGTTTTGTGTTTTCTTTCTTTCAGTTCCAAAAGCTCCGTTTTGAGCTCTCCAGGCTTTGGTGAAATTTCAGGTATGGGCAGGTCCAGTTGATAGTACCTGTGCACCACTTCTGTCCCTGCGCACATGGCCAGGAGGCTGGCTGCGAGCATTTTCAGGTAGGTGGACATGGGCATGCCTGCAGGCTTGGTCCGAGGGCATGAACTGCAGGAGTGCTGGGCAGCAGGTCTAAGGGCAGACAGGGATTTTACATTCTTATTAGCAGTGTGTGAGAAATACAGTTGCTTTACATCCTCACCAACATGTAACATGGTCAGTCTTTTTAATGTAGCCCTTCTAACAGGTGTGTAGTAATATCTCATTGTGGTTTTAATTTGCACTTTCCTAACAACTAATGAAATTATTAGGTATGAGTAGGTGTTCAACAAATCACAAGATATGTAGCATATTTCCATATACTTATTTGCTATTCATTTATTTTCTTTGATAAAGTGTCTAAATCCTTTCCCTTTTTAATTGGGTTGTTTCTAATTAAGTTGTGAAAGTTCTTTATATATTCTGGATATCAGTCCATTTTCCGATATGTATATTTTCCAAATATTTCCCCGTTTATGGCTTTTATTTTTGCTTTCTTAACAGTGTTGTTCAAAAAGAAAATCTCAATTATTATTAAATAAAAGCTTTCTTTTATCAATTTTTCTTTGATAGACTATGCTTTTTGTACCTATCTAAGAATTCTTTGTCTAGCCCTCATATATAGCCTTTAATAAGGAAAATAATTCTTTATAAAATCCAGAGAAAAGTTCTCTATGGCTGCAAAACTTTGCTGAAATTTACATCTCTGCAAATATCTTTGAGTTAAATCTCTCTTATAGTTACACTAAATCTTTCTAACTGAATTATTTTGGTTCACAGTGCTCTTTTCCTAGTAAGAATTTCTCTGTGTTTGTAGAGCTGCCTGTAGACATTTTTCTTTTTCTTTTGAAATGGGGTCTCTCTCTGTAGCCCAGGATGGAGTACAGTGGCATAATCTCAGCTCACTGCAGCCTCAGCCTCCCAGGTTCAAGCCATCCTCCCACCTCAGCCTCTCAAGTAGCTGCGGCCACAGAGGTGCGCCACCACACCTGGCTAATTTTTGTATATTTGTAGAGACGGATTTCTCCATGTTGCCCAGGCTCGTCTCGAACTCCTGGACTCAAGGTATCCACCTGCCTTGGACTCCCAAAGTGCTGGGATTACAGGTGGGACCCACTACACCTGGCTGATATTTTTCTTATTATGCATGTCAGTCACTATTAGATACTAAGGCATACATAAAGATTTTTGCATGGTCACTATCAAGAACATATTTTCTCTTTCAATAACTTATTTAGTGTTCTTTGACCTATTTTTGCTTTTTAATTGTTTATCTGTAAATACATTAGCCTGCAGTTTAATGACATGTTGAAAATCCCTTTTATTTTATATAAAGACTGAGTCAGCTTTATAATAAAGAATGCTGTGTGTATTTCCTAAAGTGTTGATTTAGTTAAGTAAAATAGTGGAATTTTATTGTTGGCAATAATTATCATTGTGTTGTTAAATGTATTCTTGCTTTTTTGCCTCAGTTTTTTAAGGAGTCTTTTCTTACAATTTAATTTTTGATATGGCATACTATAGTTCATAAAACATTTGAAAGTTGTGTAAGATTCTGCACAGAAACAAATCATAGCAACAGAATTAGAAATTTACCTCACTGGGCAAATTTGTGTTTGCCTTAGTACTTAATATTGATTATGCCAGTTAAGAATATTCATGATTCTTTAATGAAAAAAAAATCGTTTTGATACCTTCTCTACATAGGCAGTTACTTCCTCATTCAGTTGTATTACCAGGAAAGCCACTGGGCCTCTGTGCTACATTTCATCGTGCCAATGTCTATTTCTTGTTTTAGATTATGAGTTTCTTGAGGACAGGGACTATGGTTTATTTGACTTCATATCCCCAGTATCCCTTACAGGACCTTCACACAGATGCTGTAAATCTGAAAGTGTGTTACTAAAATGGATTCGTGAAAACTAATAAAACATTAATTTTCTGTATTCATGTGTTCTCCTAGAAACAAAGGGCAGTATTCATGGAGATCGAAAGCTGAGTTTGGCATCAGTCTTGGGTTCAAATCTCAACTCTGTCACACAATGGCTATACTACCTTTGACAACTAGTTTACCTTTTGTACATCAGTTTCCTCATTTGTAATACAGAGATTGTGACATTCAGCTTCAGGTTGTTTTGAGTGTTTAATGAATCACACAAAGTGCATAGCACAGGACATTCAATACATGGGAGCTCTTTGTAATGGTAGCATAAAAATGTGTTTCCATATTTGTGTTTCCATCATTGTAGTATTCTGTCTGACAAAAATTTAAGACATTGAGCTTTACAGGTAACCATCAAAATGCAGTATTTGTTTTAGAGCAAACATGTTTTTCTGTATCCTTTAAACCATCTAGAATTTTCCTTACCTGTCCAAATTCCACTCTCAGTATCACAGATCCTATTGTGTCAGCTGATGTCTGCTTCACTTGCATTTTCTTAATGGTGTGTTATAGTTGAGTCTCATATCAGCTGGAAAGGTTATGACTTCCCAAATGAAAAGTTCAAAAAGTCGTTTCTGTATTCCACTCACAAACATAGGGCTCTCATCTGGTTTCTGCTTTATTCAGAGACAGATAAATTCACTACCAAATACTGGAAAGCTATCATAAACATTTAAAATATGTTTGTAAAAATGTTATTATAATTTTAAAATATTTTAAAGTATTGTCTGCCTATACCCACATGCTTATGGAATGCTGTAGCTGAATGCATATTATACCTTTCATTCATTCACTCATCTATTTTTCAATTTAAACATTTCTTAAATACCTACTGTATGTTAGCTCACTGTATGAGTTCAGTCCTAGGGATTCTTAATAATATGCAAACTTGCTTCTCGCAAGTGTCTTAAATCATACAATTATGCATTAAGTTCACCTAGAAAGTCTGTATTTTTTGAAAAGTAACCCATCCAGTAACATTTTTATGTTCAAATAACTGCAAGGGCACAATATGTGTTTTTAAAGTTTTAAAAATCAATCTTTGGAGAGTGATAGATTTAAACTAGCTTTACACGCATGCAATTACCCTTCAGCCAGCTTTCAAGAGTACCCCCAACCCATTTCAATTTCACATCCTCTAACCCCCCATGGATATTAAGACATTGTATCTGTGCCATCAGTTTTCAGATTTCTTGTGAACTGAAGAATTCAAGCATGGCAGAGACAATCTTCCCTAGGACACCCTGTTACTCATCATTTCTCTAGTGTATGTTCATGCCGATCTTTAGTTTGGCTCAATAGAGCTAAATACATATATTGCTGCATCTGATAATTTAACACAAGAAAGCGCAGCTTCCTAGAATTGTCTGGGTATTGTTTTACAAGAATTTTTGTTTTTATGATCAGATGCCCTCCATGTGAAACAGGCAGGTCATTGTGGCCTCAGGTGATGTGATTTTGTCTCTCATTTCCCCTTTTTGTTCTCTGAACCCCTTTCCTTGCCTCCCTCCTCTTTGACAGCTCACTCCCCACCAACATACACACTTATAAAACGCACACACCTAGGTATTCAATACTGCAATTTTCCTGCAGTCTTAGGCTAATGTTTCCATTAGTTTGTCTTTGCTTCTTAGGGGCAGGATAATTGATTTGCCTATATCCAGATCTATACATTATGTATTAGTAGATGGGAAATCACACTCAAATGGTAGGACTTGGCAGGAGGCATCAACACAGATTAGCTCAAGCTGATCAAATAATAACCACAAGTCAGCTCTGCTCTCCGCTCAATGAGTCTCCAGAGGAACATCACAGGAATCTTTTCTGTTTTTCAGAATGGCTTTCCCTCTCTTGTACTCTTAATAAAAACATTTATTCCCTGGGCATCCTAGGGTAAAATTTAGTCCTGATCAGCAACAGTCATCATCGCATTAAACATTAAAGGGGAGAAATGCAATGGGGCTGTCAGAGTTCAGGGAATAATGGAGAGAGAATTAAACTGGCATTAAAGCAGCAATTAAGCACTTGCTAGGCAAAGTGTGGAATCCAAGGAAAACCAGAGGGAGTTAGTAACTGACAGGTTGGCCCTGAGAAGAGGAAAGGTATTGGTGCATCTGCTGAATCTACAAATAGAACCCGAGAAGGAGGAGTTGCCAGAATTTTCTGGCCGAGGGAAAACGTTTTATCAGCAATGGGCTGTAGGCCAGCAGTGTAAATTTCCACTTAAGTCTGAATATCTGAAAAGGGCCCTTGCTCTTTTTATTTGTCATTTAACAGATAGAATCTGTCTGGGTGTTTGACCGGGTTGAGTCATGGCCTCTTTCAGAACCAAAGAAAAAGGGATGAGGGGTTTTCAAGTTCCTTGTCATTAGAATGTCTTATTAGAATTGAAATTTTTGCTTAGCCTACAGCTTTACAGTGTTTAGGAATGCTGTGACCTCCTGCATGTGTCTTAACCTTGTCCCAGTGGGCTAGAGGGATGACGCTAAGGGGCAGCAGGAAAAAGGAAGTCAGAATAGTTGGAAGCTACTCTGTAGGCTAAAGTTTCCAACTAGCATTGGTGGAGTGGCTATGTCGTATATGATACACTGAGACCAAGAGAACTTGCAGGGTGGAGATTAACATTCCAGATAAGGGAATTTAGAAGGGTCCCTGGACCAATCAGGGGAGACAGAAACATGTACTATAAACCACAGAATGTGGATCCAGGGAAAGGAAACATGAGAAGCATGGAAAAATCAATGCAAATGGTCAGATTCCACCTTTTAACTTCCTGCTGTTGCATTAAAGGCCAAATGATGAACGGTGGATTCCACTCTTGATTTTGACCTCCTTGACCCCTCCTAGTGTCTGTGACTTCCCTGTCTCTGAATTCCTGTGGGTCAGGGCTGTATGGTGATGAGTACTTGGGCTTAAGCACTTTACAAAGCAATTTCAAATCTCTTCCACCTCTGCCACTGAACAAGCTATGTCACATCAGGCCAATTTACTTACCCTTCTGAGCAACCATCTCTTTGTAAAATATAGAAAATAATTCCTACCTTGCAGAAGTGTTATGAGGGTTAAATGGTAAGAGGTATGTAAAGCCAGTATTTTAGAATCTGACATGGTGAATGTATGATGCTTTACTTATTAACCTGGCCTGTTACCAATTGTCTGACAGCATCCGACCTGGGTTTGTGTGCTCTAGAAGCCCATTGGTTTGTTGGCTTCTAACTGGAGAGGATTATTCCTAGAAGACACCAGTTCCCTGGATGTTCCTAGCCAAGTACCATAGCGCTCCTGGAGCTGAGGGTTATTTGCCATTTTAGGGGTTCCATCAAGGAGTGCTCTTTAGTTATCTCAGTCATCCCAACTTGTGGGTTGTCCCTTAGCCTTTTGTTAGTTTATTAAAAGATCTAAACTCTTCAGGAAACCTAAGCAGCATTTCTTCCCCACCTTTTAGTGATTCTTCTACAACCAGGGATAATTTTAGGCTTGATTCACATGGTGGATGACAAAGAGTTAACTCAAGAGCTAGTGAAAAAAATCCTGACATTACCTATTTTTAAAACACCGCTATTAAGGTCCAATACAGTTTTTCTAGGCATTAAGCACTTGGCTAAGTGTTTCAACGTCAACTGATATATGGGATAATGCACTTTGAATTCAGTCCAAATAGCATATTTAAATAGCCAAGTACCATTTAATATTCCCAGGCATGGAATAGAAAAATGATGTTTCTGCTTATTTCCTTTTCTTTGGTAGTCTCCCTACATAAGGCAGACAAGGATCTGTAAACACAAACAATAAGAAAGTCGCCTTAAAACAAATAGGTGGTTGCAATAACTGTGATCTAGGAGGAATAACTGACCTTTACTGGCATACAGTTTGCTTTGCCTGAGGAAATTCGATTTTTCAATGTGATATTCTTGGGTAAATCTCCTTTGTTGAGAGCATTTTTTTAAACACATGGGGCTGTCAACTCTTGCCTTGCTCTGCCTGCCCTTATTTCTCTTTCACTTCAATTGAAAATATCCTACTCTAAGCACTTCATTTCTAGTGTTATTCCAGATCAATCTGATGGAGGCCAGACCTGCCCTGTGAATGAGATGGCCGCGGGCCAAACTTGAGCCTGCCCTTTGACCAGGGACTCAACTGGCCAGCCAGTGAGGGGCTTCTGTATTTTCTGGGCCATAGTGAAGAGATCAGTGGCAACATTGCCACACTGTTTTCATCATTACGACTCTAAATTTCCCATTTTGTATAAAGGAAGAATCTGTGCTTGTTCCAATAGCACCATCTTGAAATAAGATGTTTAAAGCCATGAGAGAATTAAAGATGAGATCAGAAATATCAACGACTTGGTAATATAAAAATGTAAGGACAGCCATTTGTGAATAAGTTTCTAATTATTTCTTTCAAAAATTCCTTCTTACTTGGAAACCAAGAGAGTGCTGCCATGATTATAAGTAAAGTCAGTCCATTGAAGGGAGATGGATTAGAGAGTAAGACCTTTCACCAAAGCAGTTTGTGGGCTTGGAATGTTAGCACCAGATATTGCTCAATGATTCCATTAGGTTGGGTCCATATGATAGTCCATCTGTGACTATCAGATGGCAAACATTGAGTTGTTGGAAAATTCCTAATTCTACCAGATTCCTTCTTAGAATTCTTTCTACTCTCTAACTCTCTGATTCTGTTTTTGTTTAACTAGAGCAGTTGGCTCTAGGAACTTGGGTTAATCACTTTCCTCTTGAAAAAACAGACCAGATTTCTTACAGAAAATACTTGAGTAGGAGTAAATATGGAGGTTGTGAAGATAAAGTCATCTTTTCAGAATGGGGTGGGGTGAAGGAGGCAACTAGTAACTGTCTTTTTTTAAAAAAATCACCCATGCCAGGTGCTTTTCACTCATCATCTCATTTGCTGCTTAAGCAAACTTGGAAACATTGAGGTATTTTATCTATTAGCAAACAGATCAGAGAGCTTAACTGACTTTGTGAATAAGTGGCAGAGATAAGATTTGAACCAGGTCTGTCTAACTCTAGAGCACATGCTCTCTCTGCTGAAATCCACTGCATACGGCAGATATTGCAGTGGAGGAGGAAATAAAGTCAAATGAATTTGGACCTGGAAATGTAAGTGCCTCTGTGGGGATGTGTGAACTCTTTTGGAGGAAAGAAAATGCTAGTAAAGCCTTAAGGATGCATAGGACTCTAAGAGATGAGGGTTGAAGAGAAGTGGTCAGGAGAGGGGTAGGCAATAGGCTGCAAAATGAGCAAGTGAATGAAAGGAAGGAAAATGCATTGTTCTAAAATGGCGGAAAATTCAGTGTAACTCAAATGTAGGCTGTGGGAGATGAGTAAGTCTGTCCCAGGAATGATAAGACTGAAAAGATGGGCGAAGGGCTTTAATTCCACAGTACAGTGTGTGATTCAGTTCCAAGTGGCTTACACTGTCAGTGATGTGAGTTCAGAGAAGGGAAAATGTCACATGAGCATTTGTTCCTTGAATCATTTTGTGGAGGAAATTCTATGCTGACAGTGCCTACCCCTGGCTCTGTTTCCCATGAGATCTTTGAAAACACAGACTCTAGATCTATATGTAGCAGAGCGCTTAGTAAGTCAGCTAGTGGATCAAGAAAAATTCTGTCATTCCTCAAACCCAGGGTTATCTGTTCCCTCAGCCAGCATAGCTGCCAGAGATTCTAGAGAAGTCTGAAAGGGCTTACCCATTCATAGGCATATCAGGTAAGGCAGCTTAGAAGCTGTTTGTGAGAAGATAACAGGCTTCTAAAGGGAGCAAGGGAAATGACAGAGAAAACAAAACAGAAAAAAACTATGTGTGTTTGTATACGTGTACATATATGCATTATGTATGTATATGCATATTATAGAGAGAGGTGTGTTTATGTGTATATATATGTATTATGTTTATATATGCATATTATATATATAGCAGTGTGTGTGTGTGTGTGTGTGTGTGTGTGTGTGTGTATTGTCTTCTTGGCTGGGCCTTATCATTGTGTTAAGGAAAAGAATTCTTCACTAGAAGAAAATTGACATTAGAATTGAGCTGGGGAATTTTACTCAATCAGGGCTGTTTTCAAATAGGGCACATAGTCTCAGGTGAGTTTGCAGAGTTCAGGTTTGAGTGCACAGCCAGATGTCTGCATTGGGGATTTAGAGCAAGGCCAAATAAGCAGACACCCAGCTTTGCAGACAGCTATCTGTCTCCAGTCCCAGAAGCAATGAAGGACTCATGGCACACAGACGAGTTATTCTTATATTAGCTGCTGAGAACTCATGTAGGCTCGACTTTGGCCTGTCAATGTGCCTGTGTGGCAGTGGAATACAGTGAATGTAGTGGACTGATTTAGCAGTCAGATCTACATTAAAATTAATTCATTTACTTAGCACAGATTTATTAAGCACTTATGTGCCAAGATCTGTGTTAGAAGATTACCTAAACTAGAAAATAAGACAGAAAATATTTCTCTTTAAGGAACTTGCATTCCCATTGATCTACGGATTTCATGCCATCTATTCAATACCATGCACAGAAAATCTTTTCCAGAGAGGGTTCTATTGCAGGGGTTGGCATATTATGGCCCACAGTCCAAATCTGGCTTACTACGTATTTTTGTACAACCCAAGAATTAAGAATGTTTTTTACATTTGTTGGAGAAAAAATTTTAAAAACATTTTGTTATATGAAAAGTATATGAAATTCAAACTTTATTGTCCATAAATAAAGTGTTATTAGGACACAGATATACCCATTTTCTTATATTAAATATATTCACTTGGCCCTTGAACAACTCATGAGTTTGGACTAACTGAACAGGCCCACTTTTATGTAGTTTTTTACAATAAATCTCTTCTGCTTCCCCTTTTACCTCCTCCACCTCTACCATGCCTGAGAGACAGCAAGGCTAACCCCTCCTCCTCTTCAGCCTACTCAATGTGAAGATAATGAGGATGATGACCTTTAGGATGATCCACTTCCACTTTAATGAAGAGAAAAGATATTTTCCCTTCCTTATGATTTTCTTAATAAACATTTTCTTTTCTGTAGCTTACTTTATTGTAAGAATACAGTATATAATACATACATGAAATGCATGTTAATTGACTATGTTACTGGTTTAAGGTTTCCAGTCAACGGTAGGCTTTTAGTAGTTACATTTTTGGGGAGTCGCAAGTTATAGGCAGATTTTTGATTGTCCAGGGGATCAGTACCCCTAACCTCTGCATTGTTCAAAGGCCAGCTGTAGTCTGTGGCTGCTTTCACATAGCAGAACTGAGTAGTTGTAGACAGAGACTGCAAGGCTTGCAAAGTCTAAAATGTTTACTATCTGGCCCTTTACAGATCCCTGGTTTAAAGTCTCTGCATGTCCACACAACATTCTTCTCCCTGTTCACTCCACTCAGGCTGTGTCCATCCTTCTAGGGTGACTGCTTTTGATTAGCAAAACAATGTTTTTCAAGTTGCCAGATCCAGGGATTTCTTGTTACTTGACCTTTCAACAGCATTAAACACAGTTGGTGCTTCTTTTAACCCTTTTGTCTCCAGGCTCCCATGACAATGTAGCCTCATTTTTTCTCACCTTACTGCCCACTGTGCCACCCACATTCTCAGTAAAGCCCAAGGTGTAGAAAAGTTCACTGCACTTGGACAGCCTGTACTTGCTTTGCATGAGACATTCTAAAGTTATAAAACCCATCCATGGAGCTACATCCGCATCTGCCTACATCCACCTTCAGGTTGGCTCCCCAAAGTTCGGCTATCACCTTGCTACCAGCTATTCAAACAGGGAAATGTCAGTGCATTTTAGGATCACTGTTCATGTCTTGTGGTTCTGTGATATGCCTAGATCTCCACTCTCTGCTCCACTCAGGGAAGTAACTGGATTAGAGGAAAAGTAAGGAACACAAAGTTAGGGCATTATCCTATGCAGCACAATTCTCTGTAACATGAATAACAGAATGGCAAAACAATTATAACCTTCAGGCTGAGCACAGTGCCTCACGCCTGTAATCCCAGCACTTTGGGAGGCTGAGGTGGGCGGATCATGAGGCCAGGAGTTCAAGACCTGCCTGGGCAACATGGTGAAACCCCCATCTCTACTAAAGATACAAAAAATTAGCGAATGTGGTGGTGGGTATGCATTTGTAATCCCAGCTACTTGGGAGGTTGAGGCAGGAGAATCCCTTGAACCCAGGAGGCGGAGGTTGCAGTGAACCGAGATTGTGCCATTATACTCCAGCCTGTGTGGTAAGAGTGAAACTCCATCTCAAAAAAAAAAAAAAAAAAAAAAAAAAAAAAAAACAAAAAAAAAAAAAAAAAAAAAAAAAAACAAAAAAAAAAAAAAAAAAAAAAAAAAAAAAAAAAAAAAAAAAAAAAAAAAAAAAAAAGAATTATAACCTTCAGTAGGAAAGAAGAAAACCCTCAGCTGTCTGAGGCATAAGCAGGTTTTACAACCCTATGTGAAGAAAATGAAGCACAAGTATCTGTACCCAGATGTTTCTCCCCAGAGCGGGACTTCCCCAGTCTTGGGTAGGTTGCATTCCTTCTGTGTGCATGTTCTAGTTCCACCAGCATTGTCTCATACCTCCTAAGTGGATTTCCACTTGTAGGATGGAGGGCAGTTTAGTATTACCTAGGGCATTCTCCAGCCCCTCTGAGCTGCCTGTTTGGATTGTCCAAGTATCTCTCAAGATTCCAATTATTGTTATCAATAGTTCCCCAGGTACAAATTTCCATAGGTATGAAGTGGGTTGCCCTAACTCCATATTCCACACAAGTCATGTTGTTTTAAGTGTCATTTTGTAAATCTTGAGGTTTTTCAGAAATGCATATGTCATGTTATCTCAGCAACACTTATACTGTGCACAGGGTAGGATTTGCTGATGGTGTAAAACAGAATTTTGGGTCTTGGAGTCCCAGTGAAGCCTCTAGAAAACCCCTAGCACAAGAGGGTGTGTCGTTTAAATGACATATTGCTTTTTAAACCTACGTCTTAAAATGGTTAAGGAGTGCTAGAAGCCCTGAACCTGATTGCCTTGGGTTGATAAATACGAATGCTTTAATTTGTGGAGCTGAGCTGAACTTTGGATTCCTGTGGCCCACCAAGCACTACCTCCCTCTGAGGCCCAGGGTGACAGCAGGCATGTCTTGGACTCTTTCAAGGAAGCAGAGCCTTCTCTGCTTGCCTGAGGCCTTGTCCCTCATTATGTTCTCAAATCAGAGCCCTTGGGATTCACTAGAGGCTTTGTCCTTTATTTGCTTGCCTTTTCTGGGAACAACCAGGTCATTTTGAGTTTTATTGTTTTCCTGTTTGGTTTGGTTATTTCATTTAGAAGGATTTCCTAGAGTAAATACCTCCCTCATCTCCTCTTGTCATTCTCAGGAGCATATTTTCTCTCACCCTGCACTGCAACGGTAAAAGGCAGCTGCTGTCATGGGCATCATAAAGCGTGATGAATAGTTAGTCTTTTTGAATCTGGCATAGGATGACTTTCTTTACTTTCTATTCTATTGTGCAGGGAATTAAATGTTCTCTATGAAATCGCGTTACTCTGGAAAAACATCCAGCAGCTTTCAGTCACTCATTGCACCTGTGACCAAGCAATGCAGTGTTGGGAAGACTAATAATTCGTGGGGCTTGGAGGAGGGAGGGAAGAAGTACAGGCATTGTCTCAAGGCCCAGAAACTTATCTCAGGTTACAATATCAAGTGAATGGCTTAACTCTGAGGTTTGTTCTAAGAGAATCCTTGAAGGATCATGTATAATTTTTAACATATTTGAAAGTATACATTGGGCTCTCCCCAAAGAACAATTTCATTAATTGCTGATGTTACAATCTAGAATCATTTCCTTTCTTATATTACAGAGCATGCTTCCAAAGTATCTTCTTTATATATGTTCAATTAACAAATAATTTTAAATAACAATAAAACAGAAATATCTTTTTTTTTTTTTTTTGAGAAATAGAGTTTGTTGCCAAGCATGGTTAAAATCTGATCTGGATCTAAATGATAAAAAAGAAAATCTCCATATCAGCAACCCAATATTATTTAGAATTTACATATGATTTTCTACCTGATGTATATAATATATATATTATATATCATATATTTTATTGTATATCATATATACCATATACCATATATTTTATTGTACTTTATATATGACATATAATATATATGTTATGATAAATATATATATATTCTGTACCCCAGAACCTAAAGTACAATAAAAATTATATATTTATATATATATTTATTAATATATATTATTTATTTATAAATATATATTTTTAAAATACATATAAAATATATAAGTAAACAATATATAATATATATAATACATAATATATATTATATATAAATATATATAATACATAATATATATTTAAATATATATAAATATATATAATACATAATATATATTTATATATATATTTAAATATATATAATAAATATATATATTTTTAAATACATATATATTCTGAATTCTAATGCTTCAGCATATACATATATTTAATATATATATTATATATAATATATATAATAAATATATATTTTTTTTATTGTACTTTAAGTTCTGGGGTACACGTGCAGAGCTTTCAGGATTGTTGCATAGGTACCCACATGCCATGGTGGTTTACTGTCTCCATCTCCCTGTCACCTACATCAGACATTTCTCCCAGTGTTATCCCTCCCCATCCTCCCCACCCCTCACTGTGGGTGGGGAAAACTGAAGTATCTTTAAGGATGCTGCTGACATAATTCTCTTCTTCAGATATCATGGGGTTTCCAAACGAGATATGTTTGTAATAATATTATCAGTCACAAGTTTCCAAAGGCTTTCACTTAATCTTTTTTAAATAGTCAAAATATTAATGAGCACTTCCTCATACCATAGGGACACTATTATTCCAAAAGAGGCTACCTATTATGGGGAAATGACAATCATACTGATATTTTGTATCATCAAATTAAGATTATGGGAATTTGTCTCAACTAGGAAATCAGATCAGGAAGAAACACAGAGATCATGTTGAGCTGTTGTCAACAGTGTCCTCAAGTTGGCAATAGTTCAGGAAGCATGTGGTTCCTGGGTTCTACTCTTACCTTTTCTCTAATAACTTCCTTAACGCTTTTAAAGACCTTCAATCTGCCATTGGCTCCCCATCACCTCAAGAACAGTTAAAAATTTCTAACATGGCATTCAAAATACCACACAGTCTACCTCCCCTTCTCCATTTCCCTCGGTGGCCCCATATGCATTGTATGCACAAGACATAGAGAATTCTCATGCTTCAGCCATGTTATTTTTATGTCTGTTGTTTTGGACATGCCTCTTACTTCTTAGAATGTCCTTGTCCCCTTTTGCCTGCCTGCACAGTTCCTTCTCGATGCTCAAGCTTTAGTTCAATGGTTACTGCTATGATTTAAATAAATGATGGTGTTCCCACCAAAATTCATCTTGAAACTTAACCCCAATCCAACAGTATAAAGAGGTGTGGCCTTTGGGAGGTGATTAAGACATAAGAACTCTACCTTCACGAATGGGATTAGCACCCTTATAAAAGGGCTTGAGTTTGCAGGGAGCACTCTTGCCTTTCCATCCCTTCTGCCATGTGAGGACACAGCATTTTCTTTTGGAGGATGCCACAAGGTGTCATCTTGGAAGCAGAGAGTAGCCCTCACCAGACCCTAGTCATGCCAATGGCTTGATCTTTGATGTCTCAGCCTCCAGAACCATCAGAAATAAAGTGTCTGTTTTTTAATAAATTACCTAGGCTATGATATCTTGTTTTAGCAGCATAAAAACAGATTGAAGTAGCCACCTTCTAAATGAAGCCTTCTCTAATCCTCCCTTTCCACTTTTTGCCCTTGCTATAAACCTATTATATCCTTCTTTGTGTCACCCCAAGATCTCACTAACACACACACACACACACACACACACAAGTATATACATACATATATACTAAAAAACCATATATAGAATATATAAGCATATTGTTAATGAACAATATTGCAATTATTTACATACTTATTCTTCTTTATTGAACTGGGTGTTTCTTGAGGGAATAGACTATTTAATTGATTGTTGTTTTCCTAGTGCCTAGGGTAATATCTGAAATATAGCAGGCACTCCAAAAATAGAAAATATATGCTGATTAAGAAATTAAAATAATTTTATCAGTTGACACATATTTACTGAGCTGCTCTATTTCCCACACTGTGCAGGTGCTATGTGAATATCAAAGAGGCAATTATTTCTCTACTCTTGGGGGGACTTTATGGTTTAACTTGGAAGGCAAGTCTAACACACTTGAAACGATTAAAACATTGTTTACAAGACTGTTCTGCAGGACACTCAGTGTGGAAGTGCTACTTCAGAAAGAGTTTGTAGTCAATTAAATTTGAAATGTTGCATACTATATCTTCCTTTCAGAGATTTCAATGTATAGATGCACATAAATAATTCTGAGAAATCTTGTGATAAAGTAGCCTGTGTAAATCCCTAATCTTATGTGACAAGGAGGACTTTATTTGCATGGGTGACATCTACTAATATCCTGTGGTTCTCAGGAATATACTGATTTAGAGAATAGAAATAAGTGTTAAACTGTGCAGATGGGCAGTTATGTGCAAAGCAATGCAAAGAAAAGAGTCATCATAGTGGATTTGAATAGGTAGAAAAATATCCTAGTATGAGTCTGGCTCTCGGAAACTTAAGGACTATTTTATAATAATGATTTTCTATGGCTTTTTTTTTCCTGTTTTACATAGTGAAAATTGTTACCTTCACCATGGGCAACGTGGGCAAGGCTGGATGACTTCTGCTATTGCTGAACATTGTGTAGCCCTTTCATGTGCCAGTGATCCAAGAGCTCTACTTCTATTACTTTGTTGCAACTCTGGGGGTTGGAGATATTTCAGTCCTATTCCACAGATGAGAAACTTTTGGGTAGAAAGTGAATGTGACCTTCCTGAAGTTACAAAAATAGTAACAGGCAGAGCTGGGACTCAAACACCAGGTTGAAACCAAAACTCATACATTTTAATCATTAGTCTGTGTTCTACTGCATCCAAAAGAAGACAGGGACATTCCCAGGGAAGAATCAACATGAAAAAGTTGAGAGGCCACAGATAATTTCCTTCTTTTGCAAAAGTAAGTGCGATTATTAATTTTATATGTCAACCTGCTGAACCATGGTCCCCAGATACATAGTGAAACATTATTCTGGATGTTTTCACAAGGGTGTTTTATGAGGGTGTTTGATGATACTTACATGTAACTAGGTGGACTTTGAGTAAAACGGATTGCTCACCATCCTGTGGGTGGGTCTTATCCAATCAGTTGAGGCATGAATAGAATGAAAGACTGCCTCTCCCAAGTAAGAAGAGATTCTGCCAGTCGATGGTCTTTGACTTTAACTGCAACATCGATCCTTCCTGAGTCTACAGTCTGACAGCCTTTGGATTTGAACTGTGGCATCAGTTCCTCCTGGGTCTCTCCAGTTTGCTGGTCCACTCTGCAGATTTTGGACTTACCAGCCTCTATAATTGTGTGATCCAGTTTTTAAAAATAAATTTCTTTCTCCTTTTTTCTCTCTCTCTGTCTTTCTCTCTGTCTCTCTCTCTCTGTGTATATGTGTGTGTGTATATTTTGAGGTGAGTTTCTACAGAATTTCTTGATTCACATGTGGTGAATGTCAAGAATGTCAGGAATGTCAAGAACGTGAGTGGTTTTGAGTCAAAGCTTGATGGTCAGTGTGGATTCTAATTCTGGGTCTGCCACTTGTTAGCCACGTGATTTTGGGCAATTTGTTTGATACCTTTTGTCTTAGTTTCCTCATCTGTAAAATGAGGATAACAGGATCTACTCCACAAGTTTTTGTGAAGATTAAGTAAAACAATTACATATAAGGTATCCTAAAATTGGCATAAGGTAATCACTCGTCATTGTAATGATATTATTAATAAACTTAAAGAATCTTTCACTGTAATGATATTATTAATAAACTTGAAACAAAGAATCCTGCACTGAGAGAAGATGCTGTGGAAATTTTGCTTATACAGATGGTATGCTATTCATGAACGGCTTTACTTTGATCTGCTATGCAATGCAATTGAAACTAAACAGAAACTTTGATTATCCAATTAATCAAGCTGAAGGTGGGTCCCAATAAAACTAAATTTAACTGTGTTTTTTTTCTCCCTGTACCCAGTGGTGGGCTTTCTCTTTTGAGGTTTTTTTTTTTGTTGTTGTTGCCTATAAAGACAGTTATACTTCCAAATTCTTTTTATCTAACTGAATTTGCTTTTAAGCACTTGTGTGGTGACCTTTGATCTCTCTTCTTGAAAAAAGTGGGTGGAATCATGAAATGTTGAAGTGAGGTTGATTCCTAAAACTTTTACGTGTTTTTCTTTATGTTGCCAATGACATCATTGATGTATCTGCCCTCCACTTTTTGCTTTTCTTTTCCCTCCCAAGCATATAGTTTCTCTCCAAAACTTTCTGAAGTGAGGAGAAAGTAGTCTAATCTCTCTTTCTTTCAGCATCCATTCGTTATAGAATAGAGACTTAACTGGCAGGTACAGTGACTTACACCTGTAATCCCAGCACTTTGGGAGGCTGAGGTAGGCAGAATGCTTGAGCCCACGAGTTTGAGACCAACATAGTGAAATGCCATCTCTACAAAACAATTTTTAAAAATTAGCCAGGCATGTGGCATGCGCTCCTATAATCCCAGCTACTTGGGAAGCTGAGGTGGGAGAATCACCTGAGCCCTGGAGGTCAAGGCTGCAGTGAGCCACAATTGCTCCACACACTCCAGCCTGGGTGCCAGAGTGAGACCTTGTCTCAAAATAAATAAAGAAAGGATTACCTAATTAACTGTAATGTTTTGGATTCGAAACAGATGTGGTTAAGTTTTTGCCAAACACCCTAGTCTATGTTCCTTTCCATTACTCACCTACCTGGGTTATACTATTGCCAGCTAACCAGTGTCTCTACCTCACTCTTTCTCTGCTGTTATCCAATTTGATATAAAAACTTACATGGCATGCTTTTCACTTGAAAACTCTCCACAGTCTTCTCACCAATTCCAATGGTCTTGGCCCATTCTGTCCCTTGGACTTAGTCACTAGTCTCCAGCCACACAGGGCCCTGAAGTCCTAGACCTTCCCCAAGATCATTCATACCTTCAGGATTTTACTGTTGAACGCTACTTTGTTTTATATCCGTCTCCTTCTCGTTGTTCATGTCTCATCTCAGACGTCACCTCTTCAGAGAGGCCTTCCCTGCCAACCCTACTCAAAGTGAATCCACTCCACTGATTGCTCCTATCACCTCACCCTGTTTAGTTTCCATCAGGGTACTTACAACAATCTGAAATCAGCTAGTTTATATTACAGTATTTGATTTTCTGATGTATTCTCTCTGTCTTCCCAGTAACACTATAAACTCTTAAGCATGGTGACCTTGTCTGTCTGGTTTGCAGCTATACCTCAAGTACCTAGAATAGTCCCTGGTACATAAATAAATACTTATTGTACGCCTCTTGATTGAGGAGTTTGACCCTAAGGATTTGTTTACCTGAATAGACCTAAACAAATGATGCCTATTATTGCTCAGGTGATTATATTTTTATACCATAATTGAATTTGAATTTATCTTAAGCCTGGGCTGTCATAATGTATTAGGTGGTGAATAAGTATGGCAGCATCAAAGTATAAACTCTTTTGTAGACATCATAGGAAATTCAGGAATGATGGCAGGACCCAGCGGGTATGCCATTGACTAAAGCCCATCAATGTAGAGGCATCTAAAAATTAGGGAAGCGTCCTTCCTTGCCACCCCTCGCCCTTTCATCAGTTACATCAAAAGTTTTCCGTAAACATTCTTCAATGCAATCCATCTTTCAGGGTCTGGACCTTGCTGGCCTAAGAAACTAAAGGCAACAAGTGACAGATTCTGTCTAGTGGCTCTCCCCAGCATGCCAGAATTTCATTTCAATGAAGCAGATGACTTGTTATGGAGGCTGAGTTGAGATATTAATTTATGTGAAGGAAAAGAGGAGGTTAAATGTGGGGCTGTCATTCTGAGCAATGCCCTTGCAAGACAGATGATAACATCTTCCCTTTTCAATAGCCTTCCTGGCATCTAATTTGCATGAGTTGTGAGATAACTGCTCAGCCCTGTCTCATTTGCAAATCCAGAAACATAAGGGACAGACACTGAGGCCCCAATCAGTAAATCCAGAGAGTGTAGCAAGGTTAATTCTTTTCATTTAGTGACAGAAATGATGCACTGGTAACCTCATGGATGGGAAATAAGAACATGTGGAATTATAGCAATATTTGCTTAAGTAAATACTTTTACAGCTCTCCAAATCAGTCAGATAAAGAAATTTATTTTCCCCAAATTGAAGATGTCTTCAGAAGACTGCTCCTTAACAAATGAATAAAATTCCCAATAAGAAAAGACCAGTCAGCAGGGTTGACAGTCATGGCTTCCTGATATTTTTGGAATAGTTACTAAAAGTTGCTTTTTAAAAAAATATTAATTTTTTTGATATTTCTTGTTGATCATTGGAATCTAACTCTGTGGCATTCATTGCCTTGGGAATAGTGAAAAAGAAAGCCAAACACACCAACCAACAAACAAAAACCAACTTTGGAATTTTTTGAAAAGAAAAACCTAGCCTTTGAGAATATTCAGGGAATAAATGATAGAGCTGGAAGAATACATGATGAGCCAGAGCCAGGAATCAGGTCAGGAGACTACATGGGATTCCATACATCTGGAGGTGGAACTGAGGAGAAACAATGTGATGTAGCTTAGATATTACAGGTTCCTGAAAAAGCAGGAGTGAGGGGTGTGTCCACCCTGACCTAGCTCCTCAGGCTAATTTGGGATAAGAAGGGCAATAAAAAAATAACAGGTGTTAGCAGCAGAACATATCCAAGCTATGCAGCACCAAATTATGTTAACAGCAACAAATTCATAAGGATTTGAAGCAACTGCAATTCTTCCCTCCTCAGAGAAAAAGAATTCAACTGAGGGGCATAAAGCAGAAGGAGAGACTGAGGCAAATTTTAGAGCAGGAGTGAAAGTTTATTAATAAGTTTTAGGGCAGGAATGAAAGGTAGTATATTTGGAAGAGGGCCAGCTGGGCAACTTGAGAGATCCAGTGCACTGTTTGACCTTTGACTTGCAGTTTTATACATTGGCATGCATGGGAGGTTGCATCCCTTCTCCCTTGATTCTTCCCTTGGGGTGGGTGGCCTGCATGTGCAGTGGCCTGTCAGCACCTGGGAGGAGTCGCGTGTGCAGTGTGTTTACTGGAGTTGTGAGCATGCTCACTTGAGGTGTTCTTCCCTTACAAGGCAAGTGTTCCTGTAAGGTCATATACCAGTTAAACTCTTCCACTTTGCCTCTAGTGTACATGCTTGAACCTACTCACCCAACTCCTGAGATCTTATTGGGAAGCCGATCACTGGTTTCAGGTTTTTCTATTTATTGGAAGACTGCCTTTCTCTGGCGCTGGCTGCAACCAATTATTACTTTAGAGAGACAGTTTAACAACCACCTGACCATCACATGGTAGTCACCTGACATTCCTGGTGGTGGTGGTAGGTGGAGTCTCTCCTGCCCTGCTCATGTCTGCCTAGCTACCTATTATAACAGCATGTCTAAAGATTCTGTATGCTATTTTCAGAATAGAAATCTCAGGTGGCAAAACCTCAGAGAGGAAATGACAGTGAGCCTGGGAAGATGGGGCCTTAGAGAACACACAGAGTTTCTACCACCCAGTCTGGTACTGGAGCAACAGAGTAATCCTTATGTTCCTGTGGGCACAGAGGTAGTTAAGGCTCAGTAAGTCTCATGGATTTCTTGCAGCTCTGCATGAGGTGGGGGCCAGCTGGATGATTTCCTTGCATAAAGAAAAGTAGCAAAGTAGATGAGGGAAAGCTGGATACTAAGACTTGGTGGAGAATGAGAAGCCACTTAGCGTAAGCCGGTAGATTGATGTCTAAAAACCAGAAGACAGGAACTCTTAGGGGAGGCAGCAAGGAAGAGATAGTGACATTGAGACTTCATACAGCAGAAGATTTTAGAACAACATTATCATTACAGTGCAGGTCATCATTACAGTCTGACTTTCAACTGCTAGAGGGCTTTCCTTGGGAGCTACAGCCTGTTCTGCTTCTGTGCCAGGCAGAACAGCAGTGGTGGAGAATTAGTGCCACTGGCATCCCCAGCAGCCACCCATTGACCAGTGTATTAATGAGAGCTGATGGTAAATACCCAAGCTGTCATACATTCAGAAGGGGATGACTCAAAGGTTTATGTTCTGCATCAAGTCTCAGAATTCCCCAGCAGGATGAAGCTCATTACCCATAGCAGCTGCCTGGTGTTCCCTTCCACAGATTACTTTCCATTCCTCTGCCAATATTTCCTGGGATCACCCCCAAACACACTATGTGCACTTGAATCTTTGTCTTAGGATCTGATGCAATCAGATGCAACATGTATACATCTTACCCCACTCCACTCTACCAAGCCCCAATATACCATGAAATTTCCCTAGAACTTGGCACAACTTGAGTAAAAGAAGTTAACTCTGAAATAACTAAAATTAAGTTTTATCATCGGGTTGAATTATGACAGAAAATAAAATTTCAATTCAGTCTCAGAAAACCAAAGAAGGTTATATATGTCTGTCCAATTGAGTTTTGGCTAGAGATTCCTATATATCCATTTATGAATTGATTTGTTCAGAAAATTTATCTATCAGAAAGAGAGGTTTCCTTACTGCCAGCTTCTGCTACATTACCTGCCTTTGTCTCCTGTGGTTTCCCACATGTACATATAAGGAAAAGCCTCTGAAGACCCACATCTTCTGAAGTTGCTAAAAACTTTGTTAAGAGCCAATCCTGAAGGAAATTAGAAGATTCTGTCATTTCCCCACCTGGAATGGGTAAGCATATAGGCCTATATGACCTTTGAGTTGCTGTATAACCTCCTGGACATTTTATTCCTGTAGAAGTGTTATCACCTTGGTGCTTAGTCTGCAATCTGGAAACTTTCTGTACATTTAGAAAAAAAGAATTATAATACTAAATTATTTTTTCTAGCATTTTATTATTCCTTTTTGCTGATTTGGTCATGACCAATGATTAAGTTCTTAAGGAAGCCTCCAGAGGAATTTAGTATGGAATTTAGTAACAGTTGCTTCCTACAACCTCAATGCTAGGTTTTCAAGAAAGCAAGTCTTAGGGTTAGTTCTGCTACACAGGCATACCTTTCTTAGAAAATTACCTAATGGAGGAGGCTCAAAACAACATATACAACCTGCTCTGTAAACTCTGTAGTCTCTGCTCCCTGTACTTCTGTGTATTCTGATCATCATCCTACAGGATGCAGGCATGATATTGTTTCAGAGGTAGGGTTTTGTTCATCTTGCAGTTGGCATCGGGCAAACAGAAGTCCCTTCAACAAGGCTCCCCTGAAGGGACCATTTAGGGATCAAGCCACAGGAAATGGATAAAGTCATAATGGAAAATGTCAGAAGTCTGTTCAGATTCTTATGGCTCTTGGAAGACATCTCTCCAAAGGATTGTAGCAAATCCATGTATCTTAAACACTTTAAAATTTCCCAGAGTTCCATATATAGCATTCATCATGCTATCTAATATATCACACATGCCAGCAATAAAAGCTCATTTTTGCTACTTTCTGTGTAAATTAGTAACTTTCAAGTGTTGATTGAGATATGCAAAATAGAACTGCCTATGGTAATTTCCTGTGGACTGTGGCTTTTCTGATAGAACACCAGCTGATCACCCTCATTCAGATACACAGGCCTTTCATTGCTTTCTTTTTATCAAGGAATGGTTGTATAATAGAGAGTTATGAAAAGGCTGCTTTTCATATTCAGATTGTTAGAAAAAAACCATCATGAAGATGAAGGCTTCTCTCTTCTCTATTGTAGAAAGGATTCCCTAGAGTTGGTGGGGAGGGAACAAAGGGGAAAGGGGAATTGATGAGAAAAGTTTTTTAGGGCTGAGGTCAAGGGGAGCCAACCTGAAGAGTTTAGTTGATGGGGAGTCAGTGTCCTCATTTTTCACAGACTCTACTTGAGCAAGCACTGTTGCACCCTAACCATCAGAGCCCATCAGTGGTGGTCATCTAATCTTTTCTAATGACCACGATGCTCACTGATGCCCAGAGGCTATGCTAGTTTATTTTTTGTTGTTGTTTTTTTCTCTAGTGTGGACTTACGTTCACCAGCCTTTATCACATGGTCTACTGACCACCTGTCAGGCAAATGCTGTTTGTGCTTGGAAATCACTCTGTCCCTGTTCCCCTTATCCTATGTGAACAAATCATCACCTTCCTCCATCTTGCAAGATTTCAAGACATTTATAAGCCACAGAGAAAAGCAGGATAGAGCACCAGAAGAAGAGGATAGAGCTCTGATACATGTCATGGCAGTAATGGTGAAAAATAACATGTTCCCACACCTGTCCTGTGTGGATATAGCGAAGTGGAAATAGCTAGTGACTCTCCCTGAGATCAGAAAGTGGTAAACTATCCATACTCCAACCTGGATTGATAGGTTTAATTATCTGGCTTGGACTGGTAAGGATTTAATTACTGGCTAAACGTGCACCTGAAATAGTTCTAGCTGTGGGAAATGGGCTGTGAACTGCTACCTTTGTCTGGATTAAACTTCTAAAGTCAAAATGATCAAGTTTGGGGTGGATCTTGCCTCTCTTGTTTATTACTGTTGGTTTCCACATTTTGGACTGATCCTAGCTAGCCCCTTATGAGAATTAGTTTCTTATGATATAATCACAAAGTTTTAACTGTGCCTTTTTGGCAAATTTCATCCCTCATCCTTAGAAAAAAATTACTTTTGTCTCTTTGTTCAATAAAAATAGATGTCCCATCTCTAGCCACATGTAAGACTACATAAAGACGCATAACCACATAAAGCCTATGTTAGGAAGAAAGTAGTTTTCTAAGCATTCATATTTGGGGAGATGAAGCAGATATGAATGGGATGTAGAGGACAATGAATGGGATTTAGAGGAAAATGATGAAGAAAGAGCTAGTTGCTGAGGTTTGTGCCTTCAAAGAAATATACGCAACTCACAAACCACCAACCCACTTAAAAAATGGGCAAAGAACTGGATTAGATATTTCTCCAAATAAGATATACAAAGGGCCAAAAAACAAATAAAAAGATGCTCAATCTTATTAGTCATCAGAGAAATGAAAATCAAAATTGCAGTGCAATACCACCTTATATCTATTAGGATGACTACTATAAAAAAAAGGAAAACAAAAGATAATAAACACTGGCAAGGATATAAAGAAATCAGAACCTTTGTGCATTGTTGGTGGGTATGTAAAACTGTGTGACCACTGTGAGAAACAGTATGGTAATTCCTCAAAAAATTAAAATTAGAATTACCATATGATCCAGCAACTGCACTTTGGGTATAAACCTAAGAGAATCGAAAGCAAAGTCTTGAGGATATATTTGTTGAGTAGTCAGTACTCCTGCATATCTGTAGGGGATATGTTCCAAGACCCCTAATGGATGCCTGAAACCACAGATAGTACCAAATCCCATATATACCATGTTTTTCATATATATACATATATATATATATATATATATATATATACCTACAATAAAGTTTAATTTATAAATTCCACAATGAGATACCACTTTACTCCTGCAAGAATGGCCATAATTTTTTTTTTAAAAGATGTTGGCATGGCTGTGGTGAAAAGGAAAAACTTTTATACTGCTGGTGGGAATGTAAACTAGTACCACCATTATGGAAAACAGTATGGAGATTTCTTAAAAAACTAAAAGTAGAACTACCATTCAATCCACCAATCCCACTACTGGGTACCTACCCCCCAAAAAAGAAGTCACTATATGAAAAAGACACATGCACATTCATCTTTATAGCAGCACAATTTGCAATTAAAAAGACATGGAACCAACCTAAGTGCCCATCAACCAACAAGTGGATAAATAAAATGTGGTACATATATACCATGGAAAACTACTCAGCCATAAAAAGGAATAATGTCTTTTGTAGCAACTTAGATGGAGATGGAGGCCATTATCCTAAGTGATGTAACTCAGGAGTGGAACACCAAATACTGTGTTTTCTCACTTATAAGTGGGCACTAAGGTAAGAAGATGCAAAGACCTAAGAATTACATAATGGACTCTGGGGACTCAGGGTAGGGGAAAGGGATAAAAGACTACATATTGGGTTGAGTGTACACTGCGTGGGTGATGAGTGCACCAAAATCTCAGAAATCACTATTAATCAATTTATACCTATAGCCAAAAACCACCTGGACCCCCAAAACTATTGAAATAAAAATTAAAATAAAAAAATGAATTAGACACAGTAAGAGATTAGCAACATTGCACTTTGGGGTCATTGTTAAGTAAAATAAAAGTTACTTAAGTATAAGCACTGTGATCTCATGACACTGGATCTGATAAATAAGTGACTAACAGACAGGTAGAATATACAGCATGGACATATGATGGGCAAAGGAATGATTCACATCTCTGGTGGGATGGATCAGGATGGTGTGAGAATTCGTCATGATATTCAGAACAGCATGCAATTTAAAATTCATGAATTGTTGATTGGGCATGGTGGCTCACACCTGTAAACACTTCAGGAGGCTGAGGTGGGAGAATCCTTGAGCCCTGGAGTTTGAACCCAGCCTGAGCAACATAGAGATACCCTGTCTCTACAAAAATGAAAAAATAAGCCAGACAGGATGCCACACACCTGTGGTTCAGCTACTAAGGAGGGTGAGGCAGAAGGATCATCTGAGCCCAGAAGGTCAAGGCTGCAGTGAGTTGTGATTGTACCAGTGCACTTCAGCCTAGGTGACAGAGTTGAGATCCTGTCTCAAAATACACACACACACACACACACACACACACACACACACACACACACACAGAGAGAGAGAGAGAGAGAGAGAGAGAGAGCTTATGAATTATTTCTGTAATTTTTCATTTAATATTTTTGGACCATACTTAACCATCAGGAAGAGAAGAACTGAGGAGTAGAAGTTCCCTTGCAGATTTTTGTTATCAGTGACATGTAAATGAGCAATTCACAGATGACAGGCAGAGCTTTGTGTCCTTTGTACATATGGACCATGCTATGATGTGTCTCACATTTGATGATATTCCACTTTCAGAATTTTAGTATATTTGTTTATCTATATTTAATATATTTTTGTATAATGGTTTATCTATATTTGTATATAGAAAATGGGTTTGCTAACTCACCATCATTTTGATTTGTCTTATATTCATCATTTCTCAAAACTCTTGTATGTGTTTTTTAAAATAAATAGTAAAAGTAAATCATGGGAAAAAAAACTGAACTTAACTGAAACCAAGGAATAATGTGGCTTTACTGCATATCATATTCATGGAGGCATTATTCAACATAGTCAAGAAGTAGAAGCAACCCAAGTGTCCATCAATGGATGAGTGAATAAAAAATGTGATTTGTATATATGTATACACAATGAAATATTATTATACCTTAAAAAGGAAGGTAATTCTGACATATGCTACAGCTTGGATGGACATTATGCTAAATGAAATAAGTCAGTTACCAAAAGATAAATACTATATGATTCCATTTATATGAGGTACTTAGAATAGTCAAATTCATACAGACAGAAGGCAAAATGATGTATTCCAGGGGCTGAGGAGGGAATGGGGAGTTATTGTTTAATGAGAAAAGTTTTCATTTTGCAAGATTAAAAGAGTTGTAGAGATGAATGGTGGATATGGTTGCATAGCAATATGAATATACTTAACACTACTAAACTGTACACTTAAAAATGGTTAAGATGGTAACTTTTCTTATGTATATTTTACTACAATTTTGAAAAGACCATGTAAGGAGGAGGCTATAGAATTGTGCATGTTTTCCATTCCAGCTCACTGGGATAATGGATCAGAAAGGTATTTGGGCCTACCAAGTCAAGGCAAGAGTGAAGAGTCAGAAGTTTTACAAAGGGTTCTTTGAATCAAATAATCCCAAGGGACTTGTCAGTAGAGAAGTCGCTCTATGTGGTAACAAAATTAACTCTGAAATCTCAGTGGCTCATTACAGGACAAAGATTTATTTAACAATTATGCTGCCCAGTCAGCATGTTCGTGCAGAGGACCTCTATTTCAGATAGTTGCTCAGGGACCCAGGCTGATGAAGGCTGTTCTACCTTATGATGTTGCTTTCTTATTATGGCTTCTAGGGTTGCAGAAGCAGAGAAGATAATGCAAGAAGATAACATGAAATGCTTTTAAGTATCACCAGTATAGTGACATACATTTGTTCCATCTAAATTTTATTGGCCAGAACCTACAAATATAGTGCCAGTTGACCTGTAGGTTGGGTAAGACATATACTGTTTTTGGATGTCCAAGGAGAGGAAAAAGAAATAGAAGATGATAAATGCATAATATTGTTTCTGCCACAGTGAGCTTTCCTAAATACTAGAAATTAATAGGTGGATCTAACCATGGGTCATATACACTCATAAATTAAATCAACTGTGAAGCTATATCATTCTATTTTATAATGATCCTTCCACATACTGGACATTTAATTGCAATATCTATTAATCTGCATGCTTCCTCTTTCCAAAAATGGCTTTGAGAGGGCTTCCAATAAGACAAGAGTAGAAGAATACAAAATACATAACAGAGAACATGAAAAAAATGTTAGTTTTGAGCTTTTGGGTGATAATGGTGGGAAACTTCAATGCTGTCATTTTTCTAATAAGGGTAATAGGGTGGTTCTGTTTACCAGGAGATGTAACACTTTCCTTGCACTGATTTTGTTTTCATATGTTTTATATAGAGAACATTGCATAACATACTAGATCATTTTTTCAATAGCAGTTTTGCAAGAGATGACAAATTTTTGGTCTCCTCAATAAGAAGACATACCACTGAAGTGACCTGTAAAATCATTTCTACAGGGAATGAATATAATCGTCCTTGCACGTAGCTTTTCTGGCTATTTGACTTGATTCAGGGATAGAGCTTAGAGGATTGAGGGAAATGAATATTTATCGAGTCTCTTAGCCTATTTCTCTAAATATCATTTGTCTCAGAATTTGAACATTAGATGAATAGAATATCATATTAAGTGAAAGTTCAACTGTCCTGTGCTATTGATTCAGGGAGATTCATATACTTTTGATGGAGACTGATAAGCGGAAGAGTTAACATTTTGATAGGAAAATTAAGAAAACTTACTTGCATTTTTACCCTGAATATAAATTTTAAACTAGAGGGTTTAGAACATAGACTTTTAAATTTAAAAAGCTTTGGTCAGGTTCTGAATTAACTGTGCCATGAGCCCATTCCTGTGTGATCTATTTTTTCACAGGGGTGATTTGACAAAGGCTTGGAAGAATCATTTAGAGTCCATGACCTATTTTGAGATGATTGACCTCATACACTCTTTCCATCTGTGTGATCAAAGGCTTCTGCCACCTACTGCTGATGCCTTAAGCCAGCTGGTTATGTTCTTACTACTTACCCAAGTGGAAAATCACACACAGACACCTGTGTGTTCTTTTAAGGTAGCCCTTTGGATCTTCCTTCTTGATGTAGTCTTCATCTGATCTGAACTTCTGACTTCAAATTTTTGACCTTTAAAATCTCCTCCTATTTCTGACACCTTGGATTTTGCATTTAAAAAATTGCTTCTGTGGTCTCTGACTTTCAGCTCTTTTCCAAAGATTTTGGCTCATATGCATTCTTCTGCTTCTTTTACTACTGACTTGAATAGGTTGTCACCCTTCAGTTTAAGATTTTAGGAATTCCTTGCTTATCAGATGGACCAGTTCTGTCTCCCAAAGGAGGTATTTCAGCCAAGCTGAGTATAGATCAATTCTTACTTCTAAAAAGTCTTTAATCCTTATTATATTCCCATCAGGTAAATTTGAAGATACAAATATACAAGGTATACCTGTTGAACCTGGAACTGGCCAATTCTTAACGAAGACAACGAGTAGAGGGCTGCTTTCCTGAAAAGCATGATTTATTTTACTTTGAACCCATTCCCAAGAGATGTATATCTGAGCCACTAGTTATTAAATTGTTTTGCAAGGATTTAAAAATCCTTTTTTAAGTAATACTCTTTGACAAAGGTGGTTAGTCAGGTAAATAATGAGTGGATTTAACATTTTCCAATTAGGTAGAGTTTGAATTTTACATACGTGGGGTGCAGTTATAAAGTTAGGGCATTTAGAGTTCAAAATATTAAAACTTTATTGAATTGGGAAATCACTAAGAGCTCTATACATTTGTGTTTCTAAGCCATTTCAGTAATATCTAGTATTTTGATCTGTGTAAAATACTGTCTTAGTGCGTTTTTAACTTGGATCATCAAGTTGACCAGATAATTTCCAGGAATCTACATTGCTTTTATGTCTCTTTGAGGAGCTTGACTATCTGGGAGTGGCTGAATAGAGGTGGATGGCTGGAACGAAGGAACCATTCTATCCACTGGATTGTACCCTCTGCTTTGATAGTCTGATCTCCTTTTCCATTGGGTGTCACGGGCAAAGCTCTGGGGTTGTTACTTAACTGGTGGGAAAATAGGTTGCGAAGAAATGGAGCATCAAAACAAGGCCATACTTCCACAGAATGTTCTTGTATGGCCAGTTCCAAATGCTTCACATTATTTGAGTTCCAGTTTAACTTTCAGACTTAAACTTTTCAGAGCTTCCACTGCTGTAGTTCTTTACCTGAGGTGAGAAATGTGTCCTGAATTCTCTGTGGTTCCATAGAACCAAAATAAGGCTGCCATTAACCTAGTCCCAAAGGTTCACAAAGATTAATATGCTGCTAAATTATTAAAAGGATTGACAATTCTTTATCTTATCCATATGCATTGCTTGGTTATCCAGCTTCCTTTGTGCAGTTATGATGAGAAGATATTTTAAAGAGAAAGTTAATCAGAACTTTCCTCTTAGTTAAAAATCAGCTCAGGGGATAGATAAAAATGTGTACTCTGTGGGATGAGAATCAACCTCACAAATATATATTTCCACCCTTTTATGCTGATGTATCTGTTCAATAATCCCTCAAAATAACTTTATTTAAACTATACCTGCTATTACTTGTCCTAGGCATTAGTCACCAGGGAAGAAAAAGTAGGAATGAAAAGAAGCATGAAAAGTAGTAAAAGATCCTAAGTATAAACGACCAAAGTGACTGGATTGGCTTAGTAGTCCTGGGTTCTAGAATGCCACTGGGCTTTCTTTGCTCTTCTTGCTCATACATTAGTTAAGTTGTATCCATACTGTATTATATTATCTTTTAAAATAAATGATCATGAAAACCTGGGGCTGTGTGACGGAAATTAAGCTGTTTGTTCTTGGCCTCACAGAGGTAACTGCCTAGGCAAAGTCTTGCTGATTATTTCCATATGCTAGTCATAGTGCTACCCTTTGTTACTTTCATCATCTGGCATAGATTCGGAAACGTGATGGGCAGCAAACACCTGAACTGGTGGGAGTGAAAATCAACAGGCTTTCCTTCTGGGAATAGTTTAGGATAGGCTTTACTTCTAGACTCACAGAATGATAGCTGTAAAAAAAATGGTAAGTGGATTTAGTACTTGGCCAAGGTGAAGGTTTGAGAATTCAGTTGGGGAGAGAGGCTGAGAGGCATCTTCAATGAGGCTATTGCTGAGGTGAGCTTTCGATTTGGCATATGCTGCTCCTTAGCTGCCAGGCCTATTGGGAGCAGAGCTGCACTGTCTCGAAAAATAGACTATGGAGGAAAGCAAGAAGTCTCTGGAGACATTCATACCCCCACCTACTGGCAGTACTGCAGGGGCGCTGAGGACTCACAGCTGAGTGCCCCTGGAAAGACAATGAAGAAGGGCATTCCAGAAAGAACCAAGAACATAACCAGAACCACAAGCACAAGAATACTCACTTTGTGGGAGGGGGTTGGGAGGGGGAGCATCAGATGAGGCTGGAAAAGTAAGTAGGATTCAGACCATAAGGAGCTGATTATGGTCTGAATGCATGTCATATGGTCTTACTAGGATGTCATACTAAATACGGAACTTGAATTTGAATTTGTGGATGTGTTTGAAAAATAAAAGCAATCTGATTAGATATGGGATACATTTGACAGCAGCTCTGAGAGACCATGCACTTCTCCTGTGGGGTAGGGGCTTTTGAGAAAGGAGGAAGATTTGCCCAAGGTATGGGTGGTAAAATCTAAGGTTCTGGCAATACAACAAGTTCCTCTGCTAAGATCAGAAAAATAAACATGTTTTTAAAAACTTGGAAATAACTATAGATTCACAGGAAATTATAAAAATGATACAGATAAGTTTTGTGTATTCTTCACCTAGTTTCTCTCAATGCTCTTACATTACTAGTACAATATCAAAACCCGGAAATTGGCATAGGTACAACTCATAGAGCTTATTGAGAGTTTACCAGTTCACATGCACTTGTGTGTGTGTGTGTGTATGTGTGTGTGTGTGTGTGTGTAGCTCCATGCAATTTTATCACATGTAGATTTTGTAACTACCACCACAACGAAGATACAAGACTGCTCTGTTACCTGAAACATTCCTCATGCAGGCTAGGGACAGTGGCTCATGTCTGTAATCTCAGAACTCTGGGGGGCTGAGGCAGGCTGATCACTTGAGCCCAGGAATTTTAGTCTCTAGAAAAAAATACAAAAATTAGCCAGGCATGCTATCATGCACCTGTAGTCTAGGCTACTCAGGTAGCTGAGGTGGGAGGATCACCTGAGCCCAGGAGGTTGAAGTGAGGCTGCAGTAAGCTGTGATGGTGCCACTGCACTCCAGCCTGGACAACAGGGTAAGATCCTGTTTCAAAATAAAAAATCTTCATGCTATCCCTTTGTAGTCACATCCATTGCGACCTCCCCTCCCCATCACTCTCCACTTATGTCCCTAATCCTTGGAGCACACTAATCTGTTTTCTAGTTCTATAATTTTGTCATTTGAACATGTTCCCTTAATGAAATCATATAGAGTATAACTGTTTGAAATTGTTTTTTTTTTCCCTACTCGGCCCAAGGCCCTTTAAATTCATCCAAGTTGTCCTATGTATCAATAATCAGGGGATTTTAAAAGTTTACAGATTTATTCTATTCTTACAGTGTGTGTGTTAGTAACAATTTAGACATTTACTGCCTTGAAGTAGAGGCCAAAGAAAGTACAATGGTGGCTAAATGCTATAAAAATTTTGCATTAGATTAATAATAATTGTTAAACAATTATTCTTATATGTCAGAAGTCTAGGGAATGGTGGTTAAATGCTATAAAAATTTTGCATTGGATTAAGGATAATTGTTAAATAATTATTCTGATATGTCAGAAGTCTGGAATTGGGTGACATTTTCTCAACCATAATAGTCATAGGTAAATCTACAACTGTGTCTTTTACCTGTGACTTGCAATTTTTCTGGGCCTCCATCTACATGTAAAATGGGAACTAAATAATATGCCTCTGTGCAGCGTGTTGGGAATCATGAATGATGATGAAAATCAGAAAACCTGGGTTTGTGTCCAGTCTCTGCTATACACACATTTCAACTTCACTGAGTCTCAGGTTCTGCACCTGGAATGTGGGCGGTTTGAAATCCGCCTTCTCTACCACAAAACCATTACTAGAGATTATATATGTTAAAGCATTATTTAAATTGTCAGAGTCTACTTGAATGAAAAAAGTTACTTTGAATATAGACATGTCCTACTAAGGGAATAAAAAAAATAACTTTCCTATTCCAAAACCTAGGTTTACAACATAAGAGGGGATTTTGTTATAAGATAAAGCAGGGCGATCAGATCCCAGCTATTAAAGCTCTCTCACTTTGAAAATTTGCCTAACCTTTCTCAGGTTCAGTTTATTTTTTCATCAAAAATGTATTTAATACCTATTTTGAAGGGTATTGTGTTCACAGGAAGTAATATGAATAATATTATCTTGATATAGGATATAGAGATAATATGAATAATATTAATAATATGGGCCTTAGTCCATTGTAGATGTTTACCAATGGTAGTTCTACCATTATTACAATTGTTGCTATTTTTTTTTTTAGGACCTGTGAGTTGATTCCTTTTGGAAAATGCATGGTTACTCAACTCTGTCAGGCCCAACACAATAGTTAAAGATACCGTTACTTGCCATATGTGTTACTCTTGTCACATGAAGTGCCACATCCCTGTCCTGCCAGAGTGCAAGCATAACAAAATGAGAAGAATACAGGCTTTGGCAGAGAGAGATCTGAGATCAAACTCCAGCTTTGTTTTGCCTGCCTTGGGCAGATGAAATAATTTACTTCTGTAAAATAGGAGCAAATAACATAACTTGTGCCCAATGCAATGACAGGTGCTTGGTAATGACATGAGCCCTCAAATGATACCCAGTTTGAAATAAAGAAAAGAACAACGGTTATAGGGTGGACTGGATAAGTTATTTCTTCTGAGATTCTCATTATGCTGCTAAATTATTGTCACTTGTTATATGAAGGATGGTTGAGGTCAGGAATTGAAAACTGGTAGTTTAAGAGCTGAATCTTCTCCAGAGTTGTGCTTCAATTGACTCACAGATTTGTTTCTTGGCCTCTCTCTCTCTCTCTCCCTCTCTGTCAAATCTGTCCTTTGTTTTCAGTGCTTCTGTCTTGAATGCCTTTAGGAGAGCAAAGTTCCCCCACTAGCTCCACATCTCTCATCTTTCCCTCTTGTCTTATACCAGACTGCTTTCCACATTTATTGACAAAACTGGACATTGAAAACATTTGAACTTGTCCAGCTGAAATAGACCCTCCTTTCCCACAGTGTGATCTGTGGAATGTTAATAAGTATTTAAAATAAAGTTCATGGCTAAATAATTTTGGGAAATGGCAGGTAAACAAATTAAACAGATTTCTTTACTATTGCAGTTCACAGGCACTGATGAAAAGAGTGATATAGAATCCAGAATTTCCTAAGTGTATAACGGCATTTGATAAGAGAATTTCTGTCTTAAACTTAGAGTATCTCACAGGATTAGTGAGCCATATAGTAATCTACTTTGGGAAATAACATAGTGATCTAAGATTATGCCAAGTGATAACTTATTCCCAAAAGACTGGGTCTAGGGATTTGAAATAAGTACTTATTTGAAATATCTGCGGAATATGCAAAGAAAACACACAAACACATGAACATACCAAGTAGAAATTTTGAAAATGCTGAATGGAATTATCACCAAAGATCATAGTTTCAAAATGAATTGCATAATGTAGCATTAATTTATAAATTTTGAGTCCTTTGAAGACAGTGATCTTTCCAACTACTTGATTTAGTTATACTTTGAGAGTCTGAAGTTTATTATGACAATTCTTGAGACATTAAAGAGCAGGGGTTGAAGCGGAGTCATTGGTTATTCTTCTCTGTTTGTTTTCATCACACTTCTGGAGAGAGCAGAATGAGCTGTTCTACCACAGGGAACAACAGGATTCTGCAATACATTAAACTTTGAGACTAGATGAGCTTTCTACATATTGATTTGAATGCTGTAACTCCCTTACCAAACCCCACAGGACAAGAATCTGGGAACCTGGCTGAATGTGGCCATAGAGTGAGTCTAGCCTGAGGGTACGTCATAGAGATAAAGTAGACCCAGAGACAATGCTTAGGAGAGAAGCTCAGATACTAAACAAAACCTTAATCTGAAAGGACTTGGTGGAGGCATAAATCAGGTAGCTGTCAGAGGCAGACTTGGGGAAAAGAAGAGCAGAACAGGTTGATTTGGCCTGGGACATAAGCAATAGATCCTCCAAAGAGAGACCCTGGAACCCTACACAGAATCTCAGAGGTTTTCATGGAGGTTCTGTGGTAGATGAAAGAGGAGCTATTAGTGTTCTCACAATACAACTTGTTTTGCATGCAAATTCCCCCCAACCCTATCCACACCTACAACCTGGCAAAGATAAATTGTTGCTAGAACTGCCCTGGATACACCTAGTAGTGCAGTCTAAGGTTTCAGCAGCAAGGAAAAATATGGGAAATGTATTTTCAAAATCAGCCCTCTGAGAGTTAAGCTTTCAATATTTAATGTCAAAACTTATTAGAAGTTATATTCCTAAGAAGTGAAAACAAAAAAGTGACTAATGGATATGGGAGCTGGTTCCCTAACTTGGGCTTAGAGCCATTTTATTTTATTTCAGTGATAAAAATAAATGCATGAAAAAAATCTGAATTAAAAAGCAACATATTTTTTTCTTTGAAAATCAAATGAAGATGTTAGTATTATTTAGAACACAATTTTAATTGTCTGTGATAAAAAATTTAGATATTTCACTTGCTGGTAGTGTAATTTGGGTTGACAAATGAAGATCTAATAATGATTGGGTACTAAGCTTGCTACCTGGGTGATGAAATAACCTGGGTAAAACAAATCCCCATTTCATGAGTTTACCTGTATTACAAACCTGTGATGGCAGTGGCGGCCTATCCAAAGTGGCCACTATGAAGACACCAACAGCATGTTCCATGGAGCCAGCAGGAGCTGGGAACAGGCGGAAGCCACACTGCCTTTCCAAGTTGGTGGGGTGGCAGCACTGCCCTCCTGGGCACAGCTGCTGCTTCCTAGCCATGGTTTTGGATCCGGGCATCCCTGTACTCCTGAGACCTGGAGAGAGCCCCCGCAAGCTAGGAATTGCCTGCTCATGCTGCCTGGCCTCTAAGCCTGCACCAATTTGGGAACAAATTTGAGGCCAAGCCCAGGTGCTGTTGTGATCCAGCCAAGTGTGTGCATGCTCAGGGTGGTGCTGACACACCAGCCCCCTGCTGCCTTGGCCTCCTCCAGACTTTGGGCACTGACAAGCACGGGAAGGAGGCTGAAGTGGGGCTGAGGGTGGCTATATGTGGGCCTGCAGGCACCCCTCTTCACACACAGCCTGAGTGCCAGAAAAGGAATGACATGATTGATGGTGGCAGGAGCAAGAAAGACTTCTGGATGGAAGTGAAGCCCCACCTTCAAGTCAGGGAGGGCCTGAAACATGGAGTCTGTGGCTCAATGTGAGAACTTATGTTGCTTTTTCTGGTGCCCATGGCCGCCTATGGACCAATCAGCATGCACTTTCTCCCTTCTGAAGTCTATAAAACTCTATAAAAGCCCTGGACTCAGCCAGACTCACAGAGATGTCCGTAGTACCAGCTGCAGAAAGGAGCTACCCACTCCAGGTCTTCTGAGAGCTGTTCTGTTGCTCCATAAATCTCCTCTCTGCCATGCTCACCCTCCAGTTGCCTGCCTACCTCATTCTTCCTGGACAGGGGACAAGAACTTGGATCTCGCTGAATGGTGGGACTGAAAGTGCTATAACACAAATAGCCCCTGCTCTCCACGTTGTGGGGAATGGGAAGGAGAGAAGAGCTGCAGCACTTTGGGGAACTCAGGCCTAGGGGCTCCCTGAGCCAGGGCTGTGACACCTTCTTTGGGGCTCTGCAGTTCCTGGCATGTCTGAGCTTCTGGGTGCCACTGTGTTCCCTGGTGCCCACTGTGGAAGCCACTTTTGGCATGCCTGATCCAGCTGCTGCCTCACACAATGCGGTGGCCTGTGCTGGAGCCTGGAAATGCCTGCCACACTGCAGCTGACATGCCTAGCTGTGTGCAGTGGCTGGATCCATGCTTACTCACACACCCCTCACTGCTCCACTCCTGGCTCACCCTTGGCAGGCATGACATCCAGGCGAGTAGCATGAGCTGAGCACAACCTGCCAGGTTTCTGGCTATGAAAGCAACATCCTAAGGATCTGTGACACCTGCACATGGACTCCTGAACCTAAAATAGAAGTTCAACCAACCAAAACCAATCATATGGCTGTATGTCCATGATGGAATATAGCCTAAGAATGAAATGATGTATAAAAAAAAATGCAAGTGGAATTTTATTTATGCTGCTGACCTAAATATGAGAAAGACATTTGATTCTGCCTTTGAGATGCCCCTGTAATTTGAAGAATATTATGCTAAACCTTTTTCTGATCCAAGGTGATGAGTTGTTCCTTCTGGAAGTTTTGTGTGGAATTCCTGTCAATGAAGCAATTCCAGTAAAGAGCAATCCAGCTGAAACAGAACTGATAGCATAATTAGGAACACATATACCAACAGAATGAGAAAACCTGCAAATAACAGCCTTTGAGACAAGATGTTAATATTTCTTGGGAATTTATTAAGTGCTTATTTTGTATGAGGCATTCTTCTAGGACTAGGATCAGCAAACTTTTTCTGTAAAGGGCCAGATAGCAACTACTTTAGACTTTGTGGGACATCTAGTCTCTGTTGAAACTATTCTACTCTGTCCTTGTAGCACAAAAGCAGCCATAGACAATATATAACTAGTACACATAGCCATGTTTGAATGAAATTTTATTTACAAAACAGAGAGCTGGCTGGATTTAGCTGCAGCCTGTGGTTTGCTGACCCCTGTTCTAGGGGATGCAGAGGTATTCAAAACAAACTCATTTCTTACAGGTGGTTTGTATTCTATCAGTGGGGTGGAGGTACAGGAGTAAACAAAAAAGTGAATCAATAAGCAAAAAAAAATGACATCATACTCTGCAGAGAATTAAAAAGAGTGCTATGATGGATGACTGCATTTGTGTGATTGAAGAAAAAGACCATTCTTAGGAAGAGGCATTTAGTTTGAGATCTCAGTGACAGGAAACAGCCAGTTGAGCACTGATCTGGAGAAAGAATATTCTGCTAATGAAGATTTACTAAAATGAAATGAGCTTGGTATGTTTCAGAAACCAGTAGAAAGTCAGTGGGAGCACAGTGGGGGGATGAGGGGAGAGTATTTTTTCTTATGTAAATAACTCCAAAGAAACTCTATGCATAATGATTTTCAGCTTGGAATTTTTTTAGAAGAGCAAAATTGAAAACCCTGTCGGTTTCTTCATGGGAAGGAATGTGTCTTATTTATTCAGTAACATAGACAACTGATACATAGGAGACCATCTGTAAATGTTTGTGGAACTAAACAATGTAAATTTCTGGCAAAAAGTAAATGACTAATTTCATTATATTAAGTTGATGAACTTTTCCAAAAGCATTGAAATCATTATATTAGTTTGGAATGTTTTCAACTGCAATAACAAAAACCTTAACAATGGCTTCTACAAACTTGAATTTATTTTTCTGACTTATCAAGAAGTCCAGAGGTAGGTGCCCCAGGTGTGTCAAGGGCTGATGTCTCTGAAATTTGTAAGCATTTCTCTTGCATGCACAAGATGGCTTCTAGAGCTCTAAATGGTGCATCTGGGTTTAAGACAGAAAGAAGTGGGAGAAGAGGAGGGCCAGCATGGTCCATTCCTTTTGTTAGTAAAATGAATGCTTTTTCAGAAGCACCCCTTTCTCTCCCAGTACATTTCCCCTTAGGTTTCAGTGCCAGAATTTAGTCACATGACCCCACACCCTGCTGCAAGGAAGGCTGGGAATGTAGGAAACAGATTTGCCATTATTGGCATAAATCAATCATGATTTATCATGGCTGGGCACAGTGCCAATCTCAAATAAAATTGAGTCCCTGTTGGTGAAATGAGGAGGGAATGGAAATTAGGTAGGCCACTATGTAGATTATGTACTATTGTGGAAATGCTAATTATAGAGGAAATAAGAAGAGCAGAATGAAGAATTGTATCCACACTATGATCACCAATATTAATGTAAATTACCAATTATTTGAACAGTGCTTATAAATACATATTATCTAATTTAATTCTCACAACAATTCTGTGAGGTAGAGAACATTTTTCTTCCCTTTTATAAGTGAGCAAACTGTGATTTAGAAAGAGTAGGTAATTTGGCTGAGATCACATAACTAATAAATAGCCCAACAAAGATTCAAATTAGATTCTCTGATTGCAAATCCTGATTTCTTCTATATTGAATTTGTGTCCAGAATGACTCCTTATCTAATGTTGTATACAGATCAATGGAAAAGGATATGCAAGGGAACTTGAAAAAATAAAAACATTGATATCTTAACAATATTGACTTTTCTAATCCATGGATGTGGTTTTTCTCTTCATTTGTTTACATCTTTGATTGCTTTTATCAGTGTTTTGTATTTTTCATCATATTGGTTCTTTATACATTTTTAAAAATTTATTTATTATTTTACTGTAAATGGCACTGTTTCTAATTTTGATTTCCAATTATTCATGGGGATATATGTGATTAAAAATCTTATTTTATAAAATTTTAATAATTATGTGACCAACATAAAAATGTTAAAGGGAAGCATTAATGCTTTATGGGTAAAGAAATAATTTATTTACCCTTTTTTGCCAGTCTTGCACTTTTTCATTCACTTCTTTTGATACTTTTTATTTTGTTTGCTACAGTCTTTAAATTTATTTTTCTTGAGGTATAACTACAGTAAGTTATAAATATTAAGTGTAGAGCCCAATACATTTTGGCATGTGCGTGAACCTATATAACTACCACTTAGATCAAGATATAGAGCGTGTGCAGGGGACGAGAATGATTCACGATGCCTTTGCCTGGGTAGGTTTAATCCCACCAAAGCTAAGCACTATTCTGACTTCTATGGCTATAGACAGGTTTTTGGTTTTAAACATCAAATAAATGGAAATGAAATCTTCTTTGTGAATATATATAATATGTAAATATATACTCTTTAAATAAAGTCTGACTTCTTTCATTTAACATTTTTTTGTGAGATTCATTTATATAGTTACATAATCAGTAACTTGTTCTTTTTTGTTGCTCTATAGTATTTTGTTGTATGACTATACTATCATTTATTTGCTCTTTTTACTGTGGACGGGCAATTTGGGTCATTTCCAGTTTTTGGCTATTTGAATAAAACTGCTGTCAACATTCTTGTACAAGTTTTTCATGAGCATAGAACTAATTTCTGTTGAGTGTATATCCAGCAGCAGGACTGTAGGGTCATAGAACATATGTTTAACTCTGGTAGATACTATCAAATATTTTCCAAAATTATTCCAATTTACAAGACTACCAGAAAAGTGAGTGAGGAGAGCAAAGATCACCTAGTGGCTACCAAGCAGACCATCCACAGGCAAAACTCCTTATCTGAGGAATTTAGAAGTAATTACACTTCCTTATTATCTGAAGCCAACATCTTGTACCAGGTTTCTTTCCCCAAGATTTATAAGTAACTGGAATTTCTATACATCTCGAAATGCACACGTCAAAAATCCTTGTGCAACCCTTGCTGACATCAAGGCACCAAAATGTCTACAAATGTAATCATCTATCATGACTTACGTAGCCAATATAAGTAGTTAAATCAACCTGAAGCTCCTGTTTAAGTTCCATAAATACCCCTAAGGAAAAATCCACTGTGACGCACTCAGTCCTTTCTTGCACAGGTGCCCTGCTACACTCTTCTGCAGTGTCTATCTGCTAAAATTTTCCTTTTCAACCCTATACTGTCATCAGTAAATTGTTATTACTACCCGTGAGTGAACCACTTTCTGATGCTGGTGCTCTGACACCTCACTTGGCAGTGAGAAAGTTCCATTTGTCCCATGTCCTTGCCAGTACATGGCGTTGTTGATTTTTTTCATTTTAGTCAATTTGATGTGTGTATGGTGGGAACTCAGTTTAGCTTTATTTTATATGGGATTTTTTTTTTTTTTTGCTAATTAATTAAGGTGAGCATGTTTTTATATGTTTATTGGCTTTTTGAAATCCTCTTTTGTGAAAAACCTATTCCAGTCTTTGTGTATTTTAAGATTGAGAATGTTTGTCTTTTCTTTCTCTTTCTTTCTTTCCTTTCTTTCTTTTCTTTCTTTCTTTTTCTTTCTTTTTCTCTCTCTCTCTTTCTTTCTTTCTTCTCCTTCCTTCCCTCCCTCCCTCCCTGCTTCCTTCCTTCCCTCCCTCGCTCCCTCCTTTCGCTCTCTCTCTTCCTTCCTTCCTTCCCTCCCTCCCTCCCTCCCTCCCTCCCTCCTTCCTTCCTTCCTTCCTCTCTCTCTCCTCTCTCTTTCCTTCCTTCCCTCCTTCCTTCCTTCCTTCCTTCCTTCTTCCTTCCTTCCTTCCTTCCTTTCTTTCTTTTTCTTTCTTTTTCTTTCTTTCTTTCTCTCCTTCCTTCCTTGCTTCCTTTCCTGCCCCCCTCCCTCCCTCCATCCCTCCCTCCCTCCCTCCTTCCTTCCTTCCTTCCTTTTTTACTCCCCTCCCCTCACCTCCCCCCTCACCTCCCCTCCCCTCCCTTACCCTCCCGTCCCCTCCCTTTCCCTTCCCTTCCTGTGGCACCCAGGCTGAAGTGTAGTGATGTGATCTTGGCTTACCACAGCCTCAACCTCCTGGGCTCAGGGGATCCTTCCAGCCTCTGAGTAGCTGGGACTGCAGATGTGGCCGCTGTGCCCAGCTACTTTTTTTTTAATTATTGAATTTTTAGTAGAGATGGGGCCCACTCTGTTGATCAGGCTGGTCTTGAACTCCCAGCCTCTGTGGTCATCCTTTCTCAGCCTCCCATAGTGTTGGGATTACAGCCATGATCCATCATGTCCAGCCTCTTTCCTCTATGTGCACGTGTGCATGCACGCACACACACACACACACACACACACACACCTGTCACTTCATTCTTTTTGATTCTATTTATATTGCAAATATCAGTTTATACTATAGCTACTCTACTCCAGCCAAGTCAATCTTCCATACTCAATTTTGGCTAACACCTGCTAACTCCTACTAGATCTATGTCACATACTTCTCCATGGTGAATGCCCCTTTACTTTCTTTGTCAAAGCATAGCTGTTCTTTAAAATTTAGATGAAAACTTATCTCTTGGAGGTCTCTGTGTATAAGCACTCATTACATACAGTCACCTTAGTACTGACTTTTTCCCTATATAGAAAAGGGAAAAGGCTATTGTATTGCTTATATTGCTCATAAGTTTCTGTGTGCATTACTGTGTTTCCGTCATGGAACATATGTTGCATTTGATAAATGTGAATTCTGTTGTCTAATCTACATACGGTCTTACATGTATATTTATTTTCTAATTTGAATAATTTCAGAAACTGCTTCATTTGGTAGTCCTCATGTTTATCTTATTCTCATCTGCAATGTTAGCCATCTCAGCACCTGAATAACTAAAGTGAGAGGTCAGGTAAAGAACTGAGAGGTCAGAGTTTACCATAGGGTAGAGTGAAATGACCTCCCAAGAGTTTTACTTTTTAGATGTTTAATTTTGTAAACATATTAAAATTTTGAAATAAAACAGACATATTGAAAAGTACATAATAATTATAGAGTAAATACTTGTATAATCACAATCCAAGTCAAGTAAAAAACCATTTTTGTGAAGCCTTGTTCCGTTAGACCACCTTCTCTCCCTTCAGAATATCTCCTTTAATTAATTTTATGGTAATTAATCCCTTGGTTTAAAAAAGTTGTTTAAGCACATATGCAAACAGTCCTGAATGATATAGTTTAGTTTTGCATGTTTTTGAACTTTATGTAATATAAAGCATACTGTAAAAATTCCTTTATGTTTTTCTTGTTTTGATCAACATTAGGATTGAAAGATGAATTCATGTTATGTATATAATTAATTTTTATTCTTGCATAGTGTTCCTGAATGGAGTTGTATGAATTACTATGATTTATTTACCTATCCTACTGTCAATGCACATTTGGGCTGTGTTCAGTTTGGAACTATGGCAAACCACGGTATTCTCAATATTCTTTTTTTTTTTTTTTTCCAGACAGAGTCTCACTCTGTCACCCAGGCTGGAGTGCAGTAGTGCAATCTCAGCTCACTGCAACATTCTTAAGCAGGGATCTTGATGAATATTTGTCTGCATTTCTCTGGAGTATATACCCAAAAGTGGACTTAATGGTCATATAGTATGTGTTTCTTCAATGTTACTAAATAATGTCAAATTGATTTCTCCAGATAATATGAGGAAGACAATCACAGCAGACAGCTTTGAACAATTTCTAGTCGAAGTTGGATTTAGGAGTTTGTTCTGAAGGCAAATAATCTGATACAGGGAAAAAAATTACAATTACACCTGCCTAGTGATAACAATTGTGATCTTTGTGGCCAAATAAGAGAGGAGCATAGTGTAATAGATACACAGGCTTTGCCATAAAATACAAAGGTTTGGGGTATGGGGAAATGGAGGTTAAACCCTGCCTTTGCTACTAAATTGCTGTATGGACTTAAAGCTCAGGTTCAGTGTGATCATCTGGAAAATATTTTCAACATGGACACAGAGGGATATGTTTGTAATGGAGAATAAATGAGGGACTGAATATAAAATGCCCCAACGCAGTGCTTTGCACCTGATGAGTTCTTCAATGTTATTTTCCCTTCTTTAAAAAAAAGGAAAGTATCAACCTATCTTAATGCTTAGCTTCTATTTCCTGCAATATGTGGATAAGAATTTAGGATGCATCTAGTCTCGGGGTGATTTCTAATCTGCCAAGATTGTTGGGCTCTCATAGTCACTTCTGGGAAAAGCAATTCACAATTTCATGAAGTGAATATTGACAGTTGTCACAACTTCTCCAGGGTTACCAGTGTTTAGGCAACACTGAAGAAGGACTCTCTCTTAAAGGAGAAAAAGATTAAACATTGCAAAATAAAGTGTAATGCTTATGTTGATCCTTCTATGTGAATGTGTGTGCTAGTGTGGACCAACCTCTGCTTCCAAAATTCAGAGAAATCCCAGTTTCATCAGATTATTGTGTTGGATGTTGTGTGTGTCTTTATAAGACAATTTTTTTCTGTGATTATTACATTGGAGTATGTGTGCTTAAGAGCTAAAGGATAAACATTGCTCATATTTAACAAGCTTGGGGAACTTCCTAGAAATGGATGATTTTTGTTTTGTAAAAATTTTTATTTGTATATTGAAGCAATCATTGGTAAATTATAAAGCAGAGTGCAAATTTTGCATGGATGTTTAAAATAACAATGTTTTCAGGAAACTCTGTACTTCTGCAGGGTACTAACCTCTCTGGGAATGCACATTTACTTCTGCCCTCCATTAGACAGATGAGAAAAAGTTGAAAATTAATATTATCAAGAGAGTCTTCTTATGTGCTCTTAGGGAGTCTTCTCATATGCTCTTAGGGAGTCTTCTCATATGCTCTTAGGTCACTGCCATTCTTCTTCTGTGACTTTATTTCCTGGGATGCTGTAAAAACCTTGTCTCATTGGTGCAGATAGTACTAGGCCTGTGATGAGAGTATGAGGGTGTAGGGTTTGGGTGGGGTTTGTTGTCTCTTTTGCATGTTTGCAGAAAATACCACCATGAGTTCTAAGCCGATCTACAGAACAAGAACTAATTATAAAATGCTCTAACAAAATCCACATGTTTTTAAAAGCAAAATCACTAAATTCATACATTTTATTTCAGCCAGTTCTTCTCTGCCTATTTCATATGCAGATGATTCAAGTTTCATATTCTAGTCTGCAACCATATGACATTAACATAAGAGCTTAAGGCCTATATCCCACATTTTACAAGGTAAGACAGTTTGTATTCTTTCATGAGATGGTCAGTCAAATGTGGCCCCAAGAGGAGACACAAGAGAGATTTAGGAGAAAGCAGAGTTTATTATACTCACAAATCCTAAAGATGTGTCTCATCTCTGCCAAGATTGTTGGGCCTCATAGTCACTTCTGGGAAAAGACCTCACAGCACATCATGCAGGTCCACATGGGAAAGTTACGAAGGCTGTCAGGAGGCAAAACACTGGAACAAAAAGAGCACTTGGGTCATGGGGTATTGTGGGAAAGGCAAAGCAGTGCAGGGTGAATAGTTCTGTATTGACAAGTATGAACAATTTTCATGGACTTTGGGATATAGGGTTAGGGGTGATCTCTAGTGCCTGGTACCTGGCCCTGGGATGGTTAGAGCAGAGGAATATTGCTTCCTAAGTTGCAAGGGCCTGATAGAGGAGGTACAGCTCTGGATTTGTTAATTTGCACATTAAAGTCATGCTTTCAGCTGAGCCCTTTTTATTGCTAAGAACTGGCTTGGGGTTGGGAGGAACAGTCTTTCCTGCTGGAAATTTTTATTGGATGTCAAAACATTATAATATGTAATAAAACATGTAAAATACAAAGATACTTAATATTTCAAGTTTATAAAATGAAGGACTTGATCTTATTCTATAAGCCCTATAGTTTCTTCCAATTTCTCAAATTCTAGGATTCCCCTTTAAGTTTCTTTCTGATTAAGTGCTTAGTGTGACAAGGGGAACTTGCATTTTAGGTAAAGTTGGTTTGCTACAAACACTGAGGTAATTAAGAAACGTTCATTATCTTGGCAAGACCTATTTAGCTGGCTATATTTGCCTTAATTATGGTAATAATAACAAAGTCAATGAACTTAACACCTTTCCATTAAGTGCCTCCAAATGTTTTATTCAGAAGTACAGTGATGAGGGCAAATGAAATGTTCTGTCTGCCCAATGAGCTTTATCACTGGATTAAATCACACGCATTTTGGGTTAAAGGTTATAACTAGGTATGGAAATATTGACTTAATTTAATTTCATATGCCATTATGAAAACTTATACAAAACTTAGATGTTAACTGTCTCATAATGGTCTAGGGATTTGTGTTTTTGGGCATGTTTTCTATTATTTTTTTCTGGGGATCAAGTGTTAATGGTCTTTCACTTTTCTGTATGTTTAGGAGTATGTAGATCTTTAAAAAAAAGCTACATGTAGTAAAATTTACTCTGTAGTGTAAATTCTATGCATGCATGGAGTTACACATCCACTGTTACACTGATAACACAGAATGGTTCTATTACCAAAAAATAAAAATAAAAAAATATCTTTATTACCTCCTTGTATTCAAAACTTCTTTATCTAGCTTCAAACTTTGGCAAAGATGGATTTGTTTTCTGTGTCCACAGTTTTTCCTGTTCAGAATGTTGTATGATAAAACCATATAATATGTAGTCTTTCGAGTATGGCTTTTTTATTTTTTATTTTTTTTTGCTTAACAAAATTGAAATTGATCCAAGTTGTTGTGAGACTCAATAGTTCATTTCCTTTCATTGCTGAATCGTATTCCATTGTGTGGCTGCATACAATTTGTTTATTCATTCATTCATACACAAATTGAAGGACAGCTCAGTTGTTTCCAGTTTTTGGTAATTATGAATAAAACATAAATATTTGCATACAAATTTTTGTGTTAGCATAAGTTTCTATATTTCTTGGGTAAATATCTAGGGAGTGACATTACTGGGTAGTATGGTAAGTATATTTTTAATTATAAGAAACTATCAAACTATTTTACAAAGTTGCTGTACTTTTTATTTCTACCGGTAAATGTATGAGATTTCCAGATGCTCCACATCCTAACTGCACTTTATTTTGTTAGTTTTTTATATTTTAGCCATTCACTTAGATGTATAGTGGTGTCTCTTTATATTTTCAATAATGTCGATTATCTTTTTATTTGTTTATTTCCCATCCACATGTATGCTTTGTGAAGTATCTGTTCAGATCTTCTGCCCACTTTTAAATTGAATGGTTTGTTTTCTCACTGTTAAATTTTAAGGATTTTTTTGTGGATTCTGTTTACAAGAATAGATGAATTTGCACGTCAAAGTCATGTCAGATAGATGAGTTCTTGTCTATCTGACATGATCGATATCATGTCAGACATCTTAACAGATGTCTGATAGATGATCTCCCTTGTCAGATAGATGAATTGGAAATATTTTCTCCTAGTCTATGGCTTGTATTTTAATAGGTCAAAGGTTTTAAATTTTGATAAAGTTCAACTTATCAAGATTTTCTTCTTATGAATCACACCTTTGGTATCATATTTGAGAACTCTTGTTTAACCTAAGGGCACAAAGATCTCCTATGTTTTTTCCCATAGTTTTACCATTTACATCTAGATCTATTTTGAGTTAATTTTTCATATGAAAGGTAAGATACAGACTGTGATGAATTTTTTTGCACTTATGAACATCCAGTTGTTCCAGCATCATTAGTAAAAGATTCTTCTTTCTCCACTAAATTTCTTTTGCAATTTTTCCACAAATCAATTGTCCATACATGGGTGAGTCTATTTATGAACTGCCTATTCTATTCGATTTATCTATGTGGCTATCCTTTCACTAGTACTACACTGTCTTAATTACTATCTCAAACTCCTGACCTCACCTCAAGTGATCTTCCTGTCTCTGCTTCTCAAAGCGCTGGGATTATAGATATGAACAACCATGCCTGGCTAATTACTGTCACTTTATACTAAGTTGTGAAATTAGGTAATATGAATCTTCTGGCTTTTTTTCTTCTTCAGAAATAATTTGGTCGTTTTATTACTTTTGTCTTCCCATATCAATTTTAGAATCTGCTTGTCAATATCTAGAAAAGGGCTGTGGGATTTCCATTGGGATTGCATTGATTCTATATATGAGGTTGAAAAACATTGATATCTTAACAATATTGACTTTTCTAATCCATGGATATGGTATATCTCTTCATTTGTTTAGATCTTTGATTACTTTTATCAGTGTTTTGCATTTTTCATCATGTTGGTTCTGTATACGTTTTTTAAAATTTACCTGTTTATTATGTTACTGTAAATCGCACTTTCTAATTTTGACTTCCAATTATTCATTGCTAATATATAGGAATACAATTAATTTTTGTATATTGACCTTAAACCCTAGCACCTTGCTAAACTCATTTAGTATTTCTAGGAGCTGTTTTGTAGATTCCCTTGGATTTTTGATATATACAATCATAGTATCTGCAAACAGAGGGCATTTTCTTTCTTCTTTATAATTTATAAATTATATATCTAAATTTTTAATTTGGATACCTTTTTCTTCTCCTCACTTCATGGCACTTGTTAGATATTACAGCACAATATTGAATAGGAGTAGTGGAAGCAACTATCTTATTTCTGATTTTAGAAAAAAAAGCATTTAGTCTTTCACCATTAAGTATTCTGTTATATATAATATATTTTGTTGGTACATGACTTTTATCAGATAAATAAATTCCTGTGCATTCATCATTGCCGAGAGGCTTTTTTTCAAAAATGTCATTAATGTATATAAATTTTCTCAATTGATTTTTCTGCATTTATTGAAATAATCATGTAGGTTTTCTACTTTAGCCTGTTAATATAATGAATAACATTGTTAATATAATGAATTACATTTAGTCTGTTAATGTAACAAATTATATTGATCGAATTTCGAATGTTAAAACAACTTTGCATTTCTGGGATAAACCCAATTTTGTCATGATGTATATTTATTGTATGCATTGCTTAATTTTATTTGTTCATAGTTTATACTCTATTTTTATGGATTTTAAATTTATATTCATACCCTGTATACTGTCTTTGGGTTTGGTAGCAAGCTAATGCTGGCCACATGAAATAATTTGGAGGTATTCTTTTTTTATTATTTTATGGAAGTAATTGTATATATTTTATGTCATTTCTTTAATGACATGGAGAAGTTTCTTTACGGAAATTCTACTAAGGAATGTTTACTAGAATTGGCCAGAGAAATCATCTGGGATTGGAGTTTGTCATAAGTTTTTAAATTAGTAGTTAAATTTTGTTAGTGGCTATAATACAATTCCAGTTATCTATCTTTTCTTGAATGACTTTTGGAAGTTTGTGGTTTTTAAAGGCATTTGGATCATGTATTAGGGTTCTCTAGAGGTACAGTACTAACAGAATAGATATATCTATAAAGGGGAGTTTATCAAGTGTTAACTCATATGATCACAAGGTCCTACAATAGTCATTTGCAGGCTGAGGAACACGGACAACCAGTCCAATACTGCAAAGTATTGTCACCTAGTTCCCATTGTAATTGTGACCTCAACAGGCCATTCCACCATTCTGTCAATCCAACTGCTTCAGGATGATGGGGAACATGATAAGACCAGTTAATTCCATGAGCCTGAGCCCACCACCACACTTCTTTAGCCGTAAAGTGAGTGCCTTGGTCAGAGGCAATGCTGTGTGGAATACAATGATGGTGGACAAGACATTCTGTGAGTCCACAGATGGTAGTCTTAGCAGAAGCGCTGTGTGCAGTATAGGTGAACCCATATGCAGAGTAAGTGTCTATTTCAGTGAGGACAAACCTCTGCCCTTCCCATGATGGAAGAGGTCCAATGTAATCAACCTGCCACCAGGTAGCTGGTTGATCACCCGAGGAATGGTGCCATATCGAGGGCTCAGTATCTGCTCCTGAAGCCGGGAGATAGAATCCCTGAGTTCATTATTTTCTTTTATCCCTTTGTCTACTGAACTTAGGAACAACCAACCAGCTTCATTATGTTTCTTGGTTCTCCACATACGGTCAAAGGTATTATATATAGAGTCACTAAACTCCTTCCTCTCAGAAGTGATGAATCAGGAGTGTCAGATGAATTTATTTTGTATAACTCTCTAAACAGTTCATCCCAGGGACTATCAGTGTTCTCCATACCATTAGAAGTACAATCCTTTGCAATTTTGGGTCTAATCATATTAAACAGCCAACTCCAGAAACCCCCAAACCAATAAACTCCATCCTTAATATTCTGTTCCTCTAGAAACACTCCTGGTACCAAAATCTGTATCAGGGTTCTCTAGAGAACCATACGTGTGTGCGTGCGTGCGTGCATGCGTGTGTGTGTGTGTGCGCATAGTGTGTATATATATATTTCTCTATATATTTGTGTATATATATATATATATATATATATATATATACATATAAAGCAAAATTTATTAAGTATTAACTCACATAATCACAAAGTCCCAAAATAGGCCATCTACAGGCTGAGGAGCAAGTAGAGTCAGTCCGAGTTCCAAAACTGAAGAACTTGGAGTCTGATGTTCTAGGGCAGGAAGCATCCTGCATGGGAGAAGTTGTAGGCTGGGAGGCTAGGCCAGTACCTTTTTTCATATTTTTCTGCCTGCTTTTTATTCTAGCTGTGCTGACAGCTGATTAGATTGTGCTCACCCAGATTAATGGTAGGTCTGCCTTTCCTAGCCCACTGACTCAAAGGTTAATCTTTGGCAACACCCTCACAGATACACTCAGGATCAATACTTTGTATCCTTCAATCCAATCAAGTTGATGCTCAGTATTTACCATCACAGGTAATTCCATTTATGTTGTTGATATATGGGATTGTTTGTAGTAACTCCCTCTTATCATTGTAATATTTGTGCTGTCTTTAGTGTTACACCGCTTTCATTCCTGATATTGGTAAATTGTATTTCCACCCTTCATTCTTCATCAGTCTTTCTTGATGATTATATATTTCATTAATCTTTTCAAAGGACCAGTTTTGGTATCATTGTTTTCTCTGTTTTTTTTTTTTTTTTTTTTTTTTTTTTTATTTGTGCTCATAAGAGAAATTAATAACTTAAGGGGAGAAAAAGAGTCTATTACATTTCCCTAGATATTTACCATTGCTGTTGCTTTTTTTTCATACCTAAAGCTCCAAGTTTCTATAGGGTGTCATTTTTCTTCAACCTGAAGAACTTCTTTTTGCATTCATTTTAGAAAAAGTTTGTTGGTTTTTTCACCTGAAACTTGGTAAGAATTCCTTCATCTGGGGCCGGGCATGGTGGCTTACACCTGTAATCCCAGCACTTTGGGAGGCCGAGGCGGGCGGATCACGAGGTCAAGAGGTCGAGACCATCCTGGCCAACATAATGAAACCCTGTCTCTGCTAAATACAAAAATTAGCTGGGTGTGATGGCATGCGCCTATAGTCCCAGCTACTCTGGAGGCTGAGGCAGGAGAATCGCTTGAACCCTGGAGATGGAGGTTGCAGTGAGCCAAGATTGTGCCACTGCACTCCAGCCTGGCATCTGGTGACAGAATGAGACTCTGTCTCAAAAAAAAAAGAATTCCTTCATTTGAAAATTTCTTTATTTTAAAGGATATTTTCACTGGATTTAGAATTCTAGGTCAACAGCTTCTTTCTTTCAACAGTTTAAAGATATTCTTTTGCTGCCTCTGGCTTTGAAAGTTTCTAATGAGAAATCCATATTCATTCAGATCATAGTTTTTTTCATTTTATTCAAGATTTCAGTTTTTTCTTCTGGTTGCATTCAATATTTTTTTCTAAACAATGAGACACCTAATGTGTAAAATTTCAGGAGGCACTCACTCTCAGGGTGATACATGTACAGTATTGGCAATTGATCAGCCCTGAAAGCCAGAGACATCTCATGAAGAACCTTTGCTTGCCTAAACTTTTATCAGGCTCCTGAACTTTTTCCTCTGCCCATTTGTGTACTTCCTTGTAAAATCCAGTTTTACCAAAGAACCCTGCTAAGTCAGTATAGTATGAACCTTCACCCTCATTATATGATTATTCTTGATATCTGATCAGGTTCCACTTCCTCCCCCTACCCTAAGCGATGTGTGATCACCCTAGCTTGTCTTTAGCATGAATCCTGTTAAGTTGGTTTAGCCAGAGTTTCCCGTACCCCGATGTTTCCACTTAGTAATTTGCCATCCACTGACCCTCACTCTGCTCCTTGGATATAAATTCCCACTTTCCCATGCTATATTTGAAGTTGAGTCCAATCTCTCTCCCCAACTGCAAAATCCCATCATTATGGTGGTCAGTACACCTATAGCAATGGTCCTGAATGAAGTCTTCCTTACCGTTTCTTAATAAGCATCATTGAATATTTTAACACCTCTTGAATTTTTATCCTTAAGTGCCTGCCTTGTATTACCCTAGTCCCTACCTTGCTTGAACTCCCCAGCTCCTGGAAGCCTACTATCTTAGTTTTTCCTGCCAGAATGACATGAAAAACTGGGTTCCCCTTTCACTCTCTTGTAGTTCCACACAACTGGGACTGCCCTCAGTATGAAGCAGCAAGAGGAGAGAGAGAGAAAATTTAACAGGAATTTCTCCTTATACTTTTTGGATGACAAACATCCTTTTCCCCATATCCTTTGGACAGAGAGATGGTTTTCTCTCAGGGATTCAGATGCCCACAACAACCTTCACCACCAAGTTGGCAGTGTGGCTCAGTAACTTGGGCTGACCTTGGGGCAAGTCTCAGAGAGAAAAAAAGAGAGAGGGTTTTAAAAAAAAAAACAAAGCCAGACTAGAAATTTCTCACATACTGATTGCCTGGCAGGAGTCCTTTTTCTCAGTTCTCTTGTTAGAAAAAGGACGTTTCTTTTATTGTTTTTGCTGTCAAAGTCACAGTGCAGTTCTACAACTCACTGCTCTGAGTCAAAGAAAGGAGAAAGGGAGAGTACAAAACAAGGAACTCGACACTGCATGGTTATTCTTTAGGTTTTATGATATTGCTTACTTTTCAAAATCCTCAGGTACTTACTTTTTGTATTCTGCCTGGAGTTTTTAGTTGAAAGCAGTGGGAGAGTGAGTGGCTGCATAGTGAACACGTTCCATCTTGGCATGTATTGATACTCCAAAAGTGATTTTAAAGGTGAAAAAACCTAAAGATGGATAAATTCTTGGTAGATTATAGAAAGGTAGTCAAATTTTTGAATTATTTGTCAGGGTACATGAACTGACACTTTTAAACACATCTCGGGGGATAAATTATTTGAAATTGGGTTTGTTCTGAAAAATCTAAGAGGTATATTTACCAAATAGTTCTGATCTTAAAACTGGATTTGATGTCTCTTCTCTGCACTTTCACAGCACTGTAACTCACTTCTTCCTTCATTCTTACTACATTGAATGGAAATTGTCATTTTCTTATCTTTCTCACAAAATGAACCATGCAATTCTTAAGAAAAGGAGCTGTGTCTAACTTTCCCAGACATTAGCATCCAACTGCAATTGATAACACTGAATAAACATTTGTTAAATAATTGGATAGGCTAAACTATGGAGGGCTTATATTCATCTTATCTAAATATAAGTAACTACACATAAAGGATATGTTCACCCAGACATATATTTTTTACTCAGTTGTTGTGAAGTTAACCTATTTTTTGAGATTTTCTGTGTAATTTAAGTCTAATACTTTCCTACACACTTTGGCAGATTCCTAGGGACTTATGTTCTGATCATCTCATTTTCACATTGAATTTTCAATCCAACTACAACTTGCCTCCTATGACTCTTCTTTCTACTGCACAGTGAATCACATATGAAACGTAACTTTTTTCTTTGTTCCCCAAATCCTTGATGCAAAGCTTTTTTGTGTGTGCATGTATGTGTGTGCATGAATGTGCACCTGCATGTGTATCTGTGTGTTCAGACTTCGAGAAGGTCCAGGATGATGGAGGGCTAGCACTTCACAGGCAGTAAACTTAAAACTGAATATTAAATGCTTTTAAGATTCCATCTATCACATTGCTACACATGATCATTAAACTTCTAACAGATTTATTAAATCTCTTTAGATTCAGATCTCTTTAGATCCAATTTCCCTCACATTATTATACAGAATAACTTACCTTTCCACCCTTCCACTCAGTTTGGATCTACTTTTGCATTTTCAAAGACTCATTAATCGACTTTTCCAAAATAAAAAGTAATGTAACCCTTTGGTTCAACAGAAGAGCTGGCAAAGGCCTTTAAGGTTTCAGTTTCCTCTCTCTCTTCTCTTTAACGAGTGTATAAGGATTTCTTTTTCAGTTGGTATGATTTAAGCTAGGCCCTCCACCCTTCCCTGATTAATTTTTTTTTTTTAACAAAATACAAAAGCAATTAAAGTCAGCTTAAGGTTTTAAGTGAAAATTTATTCATCCTGCTACACTTCCCGACACACATACATGTTTATTTGCTAAAGACCAGGGAAAAGGCATCTCTCCCTAAGAAGAGTATCACTGCTTATTTGCAAAAGAGCATGGGATTTAGAATCAAAAGGCCTGCGTTTGAATCCTGGCTATACGACTTCCTACCTGAATTATTTTGAGATAAGTTTTTATCTCAAACTATGGAAGGCTTGCAATATATCTTATCCACATAAAGGTGCTTACATATAAATACCTGTAGTTTGGTTTGTCTATTTTAAATTCCTATAGTTTTGTTTATCTATCTATCATCTCTTTGAGCCTCTTTTTATCATCTGTAAAATGATAATAATAATATTTTTTTGGAATGCATAGTTGCTGTAAAAATGAAACAAAAGAATACCTGCAAAGGCATTTCATAAAGTATCATTTGTGCTATAACTATTAACTATTATTTTCTTTATTATGTCTCAATTTTAACAGTGATTATCTCATAGGTAGTTATTTATTTTATAACATTAAAGCTGAAGGCTTCCTCTACTCACAATGAATTTTGAAGCAATGTCTTTGTAATGAAGTACCTGAAAGTCAAACTGTACTGAGAAGTTTCTCCCATGCAAAAAAGATCCCCTATACTGTAAGGATACTTTTTTTTAAATCTCCACACCTCACTTTCTTTTCTTGCTGTACCCCAATATAGGGGTCAGATGATTTCCTTGTGGTAATGGAGAGGATTAATGGTGGAGAGAGGAAAATAGAATATAAATGGAGGACCCTATAAATTACTGGCCTCTAGTTATATTCAGAAAATTTGACTTGTATTGGCAAAGACTCAGTCATCCTCTTAGAGGAAGTCCAATACAGATGTTTAGTATCCTCCTTAATGTTTGTATGTATCCATTATCCCTGTGACCAAATCACACATAATGGCAATTCTTGGTTGTTTGCAACTGAAGCTAAATTTGATCAAGTAATCTAGATATTAAAATGAAAAGTCTATTGTTGAGAATATTTGAAGTGCTGGCAAATTGAAACAGATTCTTGTTGGGGAAGATATATCTATGCCCTGTAAACTATAGAACTTTATATAAGCCATATCAAATCTCCTATGGAAATAGCACTGGGCCTTTGATATTTCTTTGGTTTGTACATGAATTTAATTAAATGAAAAGGGCAACAGCATTCTGGAAAATTGCTTGTACTGATGAGCTATCCAAAAGCATGTAAGTGTGGCCAAATGCTCTGACATTATCATTTAATAAATCTGTTAGAAGTTTAATGATCATCCTTCAAATCCATTTACTGTGATAAATGTCCATGCTAAAGTTCCTGGATTTGGAAGGCCAGGTTGCATCATCTCTCCCTCATTAAAACAATTTTCTTTAAAAAAATTTAAAGGCAATTTTATAACAAAATGAAAGAAAATTTAAACAATGAAACATAAATCACTTACTATGCCACTGTCCTGACCCAATAATTGACTTACTTGTTTTCAGATAGCCTTCTGAATCCATTAGCATATATTGTTTTGTAGTTGTTATCCTAATGATCAAACAGATTTACAATCTGTGTCTTTTACTTCACATTATGTGATTAACACTTCCGATGTTGTTATGTAGTATTTATCATAACCTTTTGTAATTGCTGCTTAGTAATATTTTGGCAGTATCTTACATTATTCCGTTAATTTAATGGGCTGTCATTTACATGGATATTTAAATGGTTTTCAAATATTTGCTGTTACAGATATTAATGCACTATCTCATGAATATAGCATTTAGCTATATTCATGTTTTTTCTTTCATTTCTTTAGAATGTATTTCCTAGTAGATTCAAAAACTTATGGAAATTTTTCCACCTCACAGTGCCAACCAGCACATAGGAATATGGCAAGGTTGAAACAATATTGCCAGTTTTTCAATGTGAATATTTATAATTCAGAATAATTTAATAGTTATAAATTGTTATCTCAAGGTTGATGTTACATTTTTATGAAAAACAAGTTTGAACATTTTCTATATATTTGTTTATTAGAACTTTCATTGTGCCCCTATTCATTGCCCATTTTATCTACTGGTGGGTTGAGATATTGTCTTGTAATGTATAGTAACAATTTGCTGCAAATATCTTCCTATTTTAGTTTTTTCTTTTAATCTTTTATTTTTTAAGGCAAAATGCTTTTAATTTTAGGTGATCAAGCATATCTTCAACTGTCTATGATTTCTTAGATTGCTTCAAATAGATGAAGTGATCATTTCTTCAAAGAATTGATAAATAATATTTTGATTTTTTTCTATCTTCCTACAGTAAAATATAGTAACTTAACTCTTTAATCCTTGAGTTTATTTTGAAAAATTGTGACTCATTTATATACTTCAAATTGGTGGTGCTAATGAAATCATATGCTCTTAGATTTCTATGTACAAATATTGAGATAAATTTTATAAGCAAACATAAGGACTAAAAAAAAATCAAAGGCAGAGAATTATTACAAACTGACTAATATGTAACTATTTCTTATTTCACATGATCATACTGAGAAACTGAACATTTGAAAAAATTATATTCCATAAAAGTGTTGCCGATTTCTCTATTTTTTTGGAAGATTTTGTGAAATTTTAAAATTATATATATTTTTGAAGTTTGTAGAAATTTCCTGCAATATTACCTGAACCTGAAATTTTTATGTGACTTCATAAAGTTATGCAACTACACTGTATCTTTTCAAGTCTGTTTTGGTATGTTATTATTTTTTTTCTAGTATACTTTCATTTCATCTAAGTTTTCAAAATGTTTGGCATAGTTTTTTTATAGTGCTCTCTTAGCATTAAAAAAATCTGTAATGTAGTGGTAGTTGTTCTTCCATTTATTTTATGTTATTTATTTCTTCAGAGACAGGGTCTCACTCTGTTGTTCAGACTGGAGTGCAGTGGCATGAACATAGCTCACTGCATCCTCAATCTCCTGGGCTCAAGCAATCCTCTCACCTCAGCCTCCCAAGTATATGGGAGTATAGGCACATGCCACCATACCCAGTTAATTTTTTTATTATTTAAAATTTTTTTGTAGAAATTGGATTTTACTATATTGCTCAGGCTGGTCTTGAACTCCTGGCCTCAAGTGATCCTCCCTCCTCAGCCTTCCAAAATGCTAGGATTGTAGGCATGAACCACTGCACCTAGACTATTCTTCCTTTTAAATAACATTTTAGTTTGTTCCTTCTCTTTGTCTTTTTTTTTTTTTTGGTAGATTAATCTTCCAGAGAATTATTGAGCTTATCTCTTTAAGGAGTTGAATTTGTCTTCTTTCATGATGCTCTCTAATGACTCTTTGTTTTCTGTTTTGTTTCCTGCTTTCAACTTGATAGTTTTAAAATTTGTTTTTCTTACATTGCACTCATTAATTTCAGCTTTTATCTATCCTAGTATATGCTTATATTAAAGCTAAAATTTCCCTCTAAGTATCACTTTAGCAGTATTCCACAAGTTTTTACATGTAATATTTTTATTATTTTCTTATAAGTATTTTAACGTTTCCTTTATGATTTTTTTCAACTTTTCAGTTATTTAAAAGAGGTGGCTCACACCTGTAATCCTAGCACTTTGGGAGGCCAAGGTGGGTGGATCACTTGAGGTCAGGAGTTCGAGACCAGCCTGGCCAACATGGTGAAACCCCCATCTCAACTGAAAATACAAAATTTAGCTGGGCGTGGTGGCTGCACACCTGTACTCCAGCTACTCAGGAGACTGAGGGAGGAGAATCCCTTGAACTCTGGAGGCAGGGTTGCAGTGAGCCAAGATCATCGCACCCCTGCACTCCAGCCTGGTGTCAGAGCAAGACTCAGTCTCAAAAAAAAAAAAAAAAGAGTGTTTTAAAATTTGCAAATATATGAAGATTCCCAATTTTTTATTATTAATTTCTAACTTCATTGCACTGTGGTAGGAGACATAATCTATATTTGAAATTTGAAAATTGTTGAGACCGAAACTTTGGATATCTTCAAATGCAGATGTCCCTAGTGCACTTAGAAACAATGTGTATCTTAGTCTGCTCAGGTTACCATAACTATATACTCTAGACTGGATGACTTAAATGACAGGAATTTATTTCTTACAGTTCTGGAGACTGAGAAGTACAAGATCAAGACGCCAGCCAATTAGGTTCCTGGTAAGGGCTCTGTTCCTAGCTTGCTTGCAGGCAGCCTTCCTGGAAGCCCTCTTGCTGTGTGCTCACATACCTTTCCTCACTACAGGTAGCATTCTGGTGAGGTGGTGGAAGAGACGTCAAGAGAGACAGGAAGAGAGAGAGAGAAAAGAGAGAGATCGATCTTCCTCTTCTTATAAGGCCACAACTGCCGTTCTAAAGGTCCTACTCTCATGAGTTAGTCTAACTCTAAATACCTCCCAAATGCCCTGTCTCCAAATAGCATCACATTAGGGTGTAACCCGAAAGGTATCTGAGACAATTCTCAATTAATTCAGAAAGTTAATTTTACCAAGGTTAAAGATGCACCCATGACACAGCCTCAACAGGTTCTTAGGACATGTGCCCAAGGTGGTGGGAGCACAGCTTGATTTTATACATTTTAGGGAGACACGAGAGGTCAATCAATATGTGTAAGATGTACATTGGTTCATTCCAGAAAATCAAGTCGGGACAACTCAAGGCAGGGAAGGGGGCTTCCAGGTTATAGGTGGAAGAGAGACAAATGATTGCATTCTTTGAGTCTCTGGTTAGCCTTTCACTGAATACACAATTTACATGTGAGAGGAGGGTAGAGGAAATAGTCACTTATACCTTAGTCTGGTTTAGTGAAACAATAGGGCAGAGGAATTCATTAGATATGCATTTGTCTCACATGAGTCTCAGAGAGATGACTGAGTTCTGTCTACCCTTTGTCCACAAGGAATTTCACTGTAGGAAAATTGTGAGGGAGGTATGTATCTTTTTTATCTTTATAGCTATCTTATTTAGGGATGAAATCAGAGGCAGGTTTGCCTGATGCAGTTCTCAGCTTGACTTTTCCCTTGGCTTAGTGATTTTGGGGTCCTGAGATTTATTTTTCTTCTACAGGGGATTAGGGCTTCAACATATAAATTTGTAGGAGGACAGAAACATTCATTCTATAGCAATGTGTATTCTTTTTTTTTGGAGACAGGGTCTTGCTCTGTTGCCGAGGCTGGAATGCAGTGGCTCGAATTCAGCTCACTGCAACCTCTGTCTCCCAGGTTTAAGCTATTCTCCTGCCTCAGCCTCCTGAGTAGCTGGGATTACAGGCACGCACCACCACACTGGGCTAATTTTTGTATTTTTAGTAGAGATGGGGTTTCACCATATTGGTTAGTCTGGTCTCGAACTCCTGACCTCGTGATCTGCCCACCTCAGCCTCCCAAAGTGTTGGGAAAACAGGTGTGAGCCACCGCGCCTAGCACAATGTGTATTCTGTAATTAATAGATACTGATGTATGTATGTCAAGTAATCAATCATATTATTTATGTTGTTCAAATTTTTAGTATCTTTGCCAAGGGTGTTTGAACCAGAGCAACTCCATCTTGAATAAGGGCTGACTAAAATAAGGCTGAAACCCACTGGACTGCATTCCCAGTTAGGCATTCTAAGTCACAGGATGGGATAGGAAGTCAGCACAAGATACAGGTCATAAAAACCTTGCTGATAAAACAGGTTGCAGTAAAGAAGCCACTTAAAATCCACCAAAACCAAGATGACAATGAGAGTGACCTCTGGTTGTCCTCACTGCTACACTCCCTGCAGCACCATGACAGTTTACAAATGCTATGGCAACATCAGGAAGTTACCGTATATGGTCTAAAAAAGGGAGGCAATAATAATCTACCCCCTCGCCCCCCCGCTTTTTTTTTTTACCATATCATCAAGAAATAACTATAAAAATGACAACCAACAGCCCTGAGGGCTGCTCTGTCTATAGAGTAGCCATTCTTGCATTCCTTTACTTTCCTAATAAACTTGCTTTCACTTTACTCTGTGGATTTACTCTGAATTCTTTCTTGTGCAAGATCCAAGAACCTTCTCTTGGGGTCTGGATCTGGACCCCTTTCTGGTAACATCTTTATTAGTTTTTATATGTTTGGTATATCAGTAATGTGGGAGGTCAGTTGAAGTCTTTCACAATGAGGATGGTTTTTAAATTTTTTTCTGCAATCTTACTGGTTTTTGCTGATACCTTTTGGAGCACTGTTAAAGAAAAAATTACTTTTCACACTTGGTAAAGGTAGTAACAAAGACTCTTCAAGAGGGCCATGCCAATAGGTACAGGAACCACATCAGTGGAGTCTTGTAGTAGGGGAGTGAGATTAAACTCAACTCTGACTCCAGCAAGAACATGTAGGATTTATAACCAAGGAGCAGAGTCAGGGTCAGTGAATGGAAAATTATCAAAAGGAAACAACAGGGGAAGGAGGGTAATTCTTGCTAAGCTGATAACAGAAGTCTTGTTGAAGGCAAGCCAGGGTGATAAGATGTGGAGAGTGGTCACATATTAAGGGGGGGAGACTTTCGCATAACCAGATTCTGTAAGAACAGAGAGGGAGGCCCAAGGTATAGCATGGTCAAGCAGAGGACTCAGAAGAGTGGGACTAAAGTTTTTGTAAAAGGAGATGATCTTTTTCAGCGTTTTTATTAGGATTATACAAGTTTAGAACTGTTATATCTTCAAGGGGAATAGACATCAATGTTAGTGGCTATCACTTATAAATGTTTTCTCTTGTTAGATATAGTGAACCCCAAGCTTCTCTTCAAAGAATCAGTATGTCAGTATGTTCAGCTTGCTTATGGTTTAATTCTCTATTTTAAAGTTTAACTTCCTTGTAGTTCCTTCTCCACTGGTTCTAATCAGTAGTCCATATCTGTTCCCCCAGCCCCTGGCTCTGTCCTGATTCATCCCAATCACCTGCTCCAGTCACCTGCTCTGGTCACCTTTTTTGACCTCGGTTATCCCTGGCTACCTGCTCTGACCTGCCTGTAACAGTCCTTCCCACCAAACTATTCCACTACAGCCTGGACCCCTGCTCTCTTTAAAATAGCCAATCTGGATTAGTCTAGATTGTGCCATCTAACCCTAGCCAATAGGGGAATGACACAGCAGTAGGGGCGACCCCGTCAGGCATAAGTACCCCTTTTTCTCCCTTGTCCAGATGTGTGGTCACCATTGCTTCATCCGTGAGCCGCACCCTTCTATGAAAGTAAACTGCCTTGCTGATAGGATTTATCTTTGAGTGCTATTTCTTTTGCAGCATTGAAATTTTACTTATAACACTCTTAAAGTTTATTTTTTTCTGATATGAATATCTTTATGCAAACTATTTTTGAAAGTATTCTACTGGTATACTTTTTGTCCTTTAATTTGCTTTCTATGCCCTTTTCTGATTTTTAAAAATTATCCAGTCTGACAATTTCTGTCTTTTAACTCACAAGTTTAGTTCAATTGTTTGGTCCAATTGCAAGTTTAATCTTCTGTAATTACTGATATATTAAGACTTCTTCATATCATCTTATTTTGTGCTTATTAGTATCACCCCTAGTTTTCTACACTTTTTTTTGTGTGTAGAATAACTGATTTTGAGATCTTTTCTAGTTCTAACGTTTTATAATTTTATGAAGTAAATAAAACTAAGTGAAAAGTAGTGTGGTTCAAGCTCTACATTTAATAGCAACCAGTGAGTGGGAGAGGTCAGAAATGGCTTCATTTGAGTACATTCTTGAAGTATAGCTTCTACTTGAGTAAGAAGAAAGATAAAGATTAACAGTAGGAATCAAGATGAGAGATATGTGGTGTGAAGGAAGATTGTTAATTTGGGATCAGAAATTAAACAAAGATTGTAGATGAAAGATGTTAGCACATGACTGCTAGAAAAAAAAGCCATAAAGTCTAGAAGAAAGAGGAGAGGAAGAAGGAATGAGGGCAGCAATAAAGAGGAAGGGGCTGAGAGAGGATCATATTATTACCGGTTGAAGGTGTCCTGGTTCTTGGTGTCTTGAACAAAGAATTGGACAAAATGCACAAAGTAAGCAAGCAAAGAATGAAGCAACAAAAGCAGAGATTTATTGAAAACCAAAGTACGCTCCATAGGGTGGGAGTGGGCCCGAGCAGAGGGGCTCACAAGCTTCATTACAGAATTTTCTAGGGTTTAAATACCCTCTAGAAGTTTCCACTGGTTACTTGGTGTACACCGTATGTAAACGGAGAGGATGAAGTAAAGTTACACAGTCATTTACTCTGTGTACACCCTATGTAAATAAGCAGACATTTCCTGTCATAGCTGTAGTATTTCCATTTGATTTAGTTCTAGGAAGTCCCTAGGTTCCCTGCCTCTAGGCCCTATTCTCCTGCTTCAGTAACAGTGAATATAATACATACAATGAAAGTGTGTTGTAGATGTTTCTACCAGAGGGTAGAGAAATAGCTTTAAATTTTGTAATGGTCACTCCATAGTGTCAACAGTGGCAGCGCACAAGAATCTTATGTTTTCTCTCTTTTTGATTTGGGAAAAGCAGGTTGGAAGTGAGTTGTTTCTAACAGCTACGGGTGCAGGTAAACCACAGGTGTCATTTTTTGACCACAAAGATGGAGACATGTATCAGTGGAAGTGATATCCGAGCGTCACAACATTGCCAGGAACCCCATATGCAGTGTCTATGGACTTCTGTGGGAGAGATGACCTTTCCTGAAGTGTTCATTAGAAAGCTCAGAAAGTAAGCTTGATTTTTTTCCACACCATTTGTAGTTTTTGTAAGTGTAGGGCAAAGGCTATCTTAGACAATGTTCTAGAAAATATTTATAATTCTGAAAGAAGGGAATAGAAAAGACTAGACAAAAAAAAAAATCCCATTATATGAGAGTAAGGTTGGCGTAGCCTTATTTACATTCCAGCCTGGGAAGTGACCTTTCATGGTGAGAGAATATTGACAAATGCTTGTTCATGATCCTTCTATTAAAATCACATTTATAAGTTAGAAAGAAATAGTGATTGAAAATTTACAAGAATTATGAGGTAAAAATTAAGCAGTGTGTTCTGCAGCTTTCGCTCTTGCTATCACTAATAAATCTATGCTGGCCAATTGCTGTTCCTTTCCCAGGAAACTAAGTGATGATGATAAGATGCCTCTCTTGCATTAGCAATTGGAGTGGAGTAAAAAAACCATTGCTTTGCTGAAGATGAGTTGTCAGCAGGGTGTCAAAACAGTAAATACACAATTCAACTCCACAAAAGTTCCCCTACTTTTGGTGCCATCTAAAGGAAACTGTGCTATGAGAGCTGAAATTTGTGTAACCTTCCTGAGCCTGCATTTGGAGTTTTGCCTCAAAATATCAAAAGATCACAGTACAAGGAAAACTGAATAATTTCTGTGGTGCTCAGCTGTCAAAACTCTTTTCCATAGAGCCATAGTAATTGAAAGATCACGCTACTGGCACAGAGGTAGACGTATTAATGAATGAACAGGCTAGATGACCCAAACCTTCAAATAGGTAAAAACTTAGTATACAACTAAGTTCTCATCCTGCATCATATATATCCTCCAAAAACACATTATATTTTAATGTAATAAAATATACCAACATTGTAGGAAACTGTCAGTGATTTCTTCTCTGGTCTTTGGACTGGAATAAAATTTGTAGGATAAATGTAGGTAGTATAAAATGCTTTGATTAAGAGCATGGTTCTAGAGTCAGTAACCTGTGATTTAATTCTCCCTAGCTATTTAGTGGTTTTTACATTTGGGCAGGTTGCTTAATCTTTCCAAATGAACAATTCTGTAATCTGTAAAATGAGAGGAAGACTTGAAACTATCCCCTAGGGTTATTTTAAGAATTAAATGGGGATAATGCATGCAACACCCTTTGTACAATATCTGGCATGTAGTATTTGCTCAAAAAATGTCCCAGAGGCGAAATAGCATAGTGCTTAAGAATTCAGGCTCTGGAGTTCGATTTCCTGAGTTCAAATGGCAGTTTTTCCACATTCTAGCTGTGTGACCTTGGGTATATTACATGTTTCCTCATCTCAAATTATATTGCAATACTAAAGCTTGTAACTGGAATAATAAACTTTACTGTATAGAGTTGTTGCCAGGACAAAATGTAACAGTGGGTAAAGCCTTTAGCATAACAACTGTATCATAACCACATCCCTTGTCATCCATTATTATTACTGTTAATTCATACAAAGAAGGGAACTATATCATACTGTAAAATGTAAACAATATATTTAAATATAAAATCTTGAAATGTAAAGCAGAAAATATTTTTGAAAAATATGTCTAAAATATAAACACACTATATCCAAATTTTTTGGTATAATTTCTAGTGGCAAGAAATTCACTCAGCTTTCTTTTTTTTCTGAAAACATTTTTACTTTACCTCCATTTTTGAAGAATATTTTTACGGTATATGGAACTCCAGGTTGACAGTTTTATTCTTTTAGCACCTTGAAGTTGTCATTCTGTGTTAAAGATATGAAGTCAGCTGTCATTCTTTTCATTGCTCCCTGTATGTAATGCATTTTTTTCCTCAAAGGCTGTTTCTAAGATTAAAAAGAATAAACAAAAAACTTTGTTTTCCAGAAGTTTAACTCTGATGAGTAGGAACATGGTTTTCTTTGTATTTATTTTGATTAGAATTCATAGATATTCCTGGATTTGGTGGTTTCTCTTTTTGATGAAATTTGGAGAAAAGTTGACCAAAACTTTTTGTATTATTTTCTTACCTCATTCTTTTCCTCTCCAGTTATATAAATATTAGAGTGCTTGATATTGTCCAGATGTAACTGAGGCTTTGTTTGTTTTTTTTCCAGTCTTTTTTCTCATTATGCATTTTAAATGGTTTTCATTGACCTGTCTTCAAGTTCACTGAACTTTTCTTTTGTTGTGTATAATCTGCTGTTAATCTCAGTCAATCAAGCTTTTTAAATGATGTTTTGATTTCTGATATTATATTGTTTAGTTATTAGATTTATTTATTTTACAATGTTCAACTCTCTTATGAAATTTTCATTATCTTCACTTACATTTCTAGCTTTTCCTGTAGAGTACTTAATGTTTTTATCTTACCTGTCCATCTAAAATAGTAGCACCTGGTTTGTTCTGAATACAGATGGTCTCAGGCAGAACAATAGTTCTGCTTATGATTTTCAACTTTATGATGGTGTTTAGGCAATATAGGCTTAGTAGAAACTGTAAGTATTCATAAAACCATTTTGATTTTCACTTTTTGTACAGCATTCAATAAATTATCTGAGGTTTTTCAACACTTTCTTATAAACTATTCTGTGTGTTAGATGATTTTACCCAATTGTAGCCTAATGTAAGTGTTTGGACATGTTTAAGGTAGGCTAGGATAAGCTATGATGTTGAGTAAGTTAGGTGTATTAAATACATACGTTTTGACTTATGATATTTTCAACTTACAATGGGTTTATTGGGATCTAACCCTATTGTAACTCAGGGAGCATCTGTATGTTTCTATTGAATGACGTTTTTCTTGACTATTGGCTCTATGTTCATCCCCCCCACCCCCATATCTGGTAATTTTTTCATTAAATGTTGGTATGCTAAATGACACCTTATAGATTCTGTTGGATTCTGTTATCTTTCACTGGAGAATGTTGAATTTTGCTTTAGTAGGCAGTTAAATTACTGACTGATCATTTTGAACCTGTGAGGGCTTAATTTTATAATCTGCAAGACCATACCTATTTATTTTTTTACACTTGGTCCTTGGAAAAATCTGTTAGTCCTGGAATGTTGTCCTTACTCCTAAAGTGGGAGATCTTTCTGGGCTTTCATGGAAAGCTTGAGGTGTTTTCCAAGTCTCTCCAATTTTGGGGAGTAGAATTGCACATTTTTTTTTCATTGTTTAGCTCTTTTCGGTTTCCAGCCACATATTTTTCCCCCGGAACCTTTGGCCTCTCTCCCAAGCATGTGCAATACAGAGGTCAGCCAAGCATTTGAAGGGGAGTTCACATGCCAAGTTGGGTTCCTGTGAATTTCTTTTTTATCTGCAATTTCTCCCTTCAATTTCCAATCACTGTTGCAGCTCCAAATTCCTTTTTCTGATTTCTTGAGTCAAAAACAAAACAAAACAAAACAACACAACACAACACAAAACAAAACAAGTAATCTATGCTTTGCTCATGAGTTTTAACCACTTCATGCCTGCAGTTGTAGAGTACCATCATGGAATAAGCCATATAACATGATTCTCACTTAACATGGTACATTTTCAGGGGCCAAATCTTTTCCATGTTTTGCATGATTTTGGTTGCTTTCCTATGCCTTCAGATAGTTGTTTTTAAAAATTTGGTCTAGAGTTTGTAATTGTCATTTGTAAGAGGACTAATCTAATATAGAAGCTACTCCATCATTACTGGAATTCTGCTGGCAAATCACTGCTTATGTCCAAGAGACCAGAAGTGGCATGTTTAGATAAAGAAAGGAAAAGTTCACCTGTAAAGAGGGCAGAAGAGTGAGCAAGACTTCAGATGGCTTAGCTCATGAAATATACAATACAACAAGCATTGTAAGGAAACAAAATGTAAAACTGTCATGGTTACTAAGGTTATATTTTTCTGCTCATAGTGAAAACCAGCAACCCTGTCATATGATTATCATATTCAGAAACGTTATGACCTATCTTTAGGCAGTAGTATCGCCAAAATACAACAAAATAATTTTATTAGATAGTAGATAGTTTAGATTTATAGGAAACATTTAAGGTTTTTATTATTTTGAAGACCAGAATCAGTTAGAATGATTTTGGCCTTTTTTTTTTTTAATTGGAGTGAAAAGTGTATTATTTTTGTTTTCTTTTTGAAGGACATTTGGTTATTGGGAAACGGTAATTTGATTACTCAGAGACAGAGATTTTATGAACCTGTCTTATTTCTCTTTATTATGCTAGTGTGTCATATTCTTTTTAGGAAATTGGATATATGTATCAAGTTCCTCAAAACCATTTATATTCTTTTGTCAACAGTTCTAATATACAAAAAGCTACACAAATTGATAATAAAAACACTAAAATTTGAATATAAGGATAAGCATATCTGAATTAGACAATTCATTGAAGAAATGATAAATGATTATAAATGATAAACAAGGAAAAATGTTCCAACTTTTTTTGATTTTTTTTCAAAAATCAAACAAAAGTCAAGCAATAATATCCAATTTTTCTGTTACCACATTAACAAAGAAGTTAATACTTAATATTCACAAGGATACAGTTAGGTGGGCACTTATAAGCACTGCTGTTAGAAATATAACTTGTCGGCCGGACGCGGTGGCTCACGCCTGTAATCCCAGCACTTTGGGAGGCCAAGGCGGGTGGATCACGAGGTCAAGAGATCGAGACCATCCTGGTCAACATGGTGAAACCCCGCCTCTACTAAAAATACAAAAAATTAGCTGGGCATCATGGCACGTGCCTGTAATCCCAGCTACTCAGGAGGCTGAGGCAGGAGAATTGCCTGAACCCAGGAGGCGGAGGTTGCGGTGAGCCGAGATCGCGCCATTGCACTCCAGCCTGGGCAACAAGAGTGAAACTCCGTCTCAAAAAAAAAAAAAAAAAAAGAAATATAACTTGTCAAAATTTGTTTTGAAAAGCAATTTGATTATATGTGTGAACAGCCTCAAAATATTCATGAATTTTGACCCAGTAATTCTCTTTTCAAAACTCCACTTTAAGAAAATAGTTGATAATTCAGAAAAGGTATGTTTTATACAGATGTCAATTAAGAAATTTTTATTGCATGCTAGTTAATGATATACATGCTAAAACATTTAGAGATTAGATCTATTGTTATCTGTAATATTTACTTTAAAATGTATCAGAATTGATTGATAAATATATAGAGGAAGAACAGATGAATAGGTGATGAATTAAATATAGCCAGGTATTTAATTAATATTAAACCTCAGTGGTGGGTATATTCTTGTTGATTGACCAATTCTTTAAACTTTTGTATACATATGAAAATTTTCAAACTAAAAAGTTGGGATAAAATGTCTTGCAAGATAAAGAAAATAATAAAAACTGCAAAAGGTAAAAATATTTAAGTTATAGTACATATTTAAGTTATGTATAGTGCATAAAATTATATATATAGTTAGTTATAGTGCATATAATTATATCTAATATATATAAATGACACTGATGGGGAGGTAGTACTGTACACCAAAGCGTTTTCATCAATGTCTATCTTGGTGGTGGAATTTCAGGAGATCATGACTATAATAATATTTTTAGGTGTTATCTGAACTATAGTTGGCTCATTATTGGGTAATCTAGCTTCAACTCATTGATTGAGATTGTAAAGAGAAGACAACGGGTTGGGGGTGGAAGAAAAACCCTTTTGATTTGTTATAGCTCAATGATTTATTTTTATTGCTTGATGAGGCTGTAAGAGTTTTTGAGTTCACATTGACTTCTTTCCCATATGGCTCCTCTGCTTGTTTCCCGCTACACATTTTAAATTGTAACTTTTCAATTGAAAGTGTAAAAGGCTACGTGGCCAGTTAGCAAGATTCCAAACAATTTTAAAAGAGCAACTGAGAAGTAGGTTTTGGCATCCAAGAGAATTGGGTTCGGATCCAAGTTGTGCTCTTCTGTGCACACACTTCAAATTTAACTTTCCTCATCTGTAAAAATGGGAATGAAATACCTACTTTAATGTGTTCTTGTGAAAATGAAATAAGATAACATGGGAAAGGAGACAAAATGTTGAAGTAAGTTAGTACATCAATGACAGTTTTAAAGTCCATATTCCTATTGGGCTTTTTCTGACAAACTAGGCTAATATGGCATATAAGTTTGTTTCTTGGGATAAATAGTAGGAGAAGTGAAGCTGTTCATGAAAAGGATACATATATGCTTACAAAATTCCGGGGAAAATTGATTATCAGGATACCCACAATTCACAACTAATCAACGTATTCCATATGAATGGAGCAAGGGTCATAACTTGCCCAATTTGCTATCTTCTGTATCCCTCTCCTCTTTATGTATTTAATACTTAAATACCTTTTGTTGATTCAAACCTACTTCGATACCAGAAAATTCTGACCTGAGGCCAAAAAAATTGCTATAAGCCATCTAGGGCTAGGAACTAATCTTTAATCTTAGTGTCCTCCTAGAAATCAGAGCCCTGCCTCTGAGCTTTTACCCAATGGCTAGAGGCCTGCTTTTTTTAGATGGAATATTCTAATTCTACTTACCTGTTTGGACTTCAGGATATTGTCTGCCTTGGATTCTCTCTTCCTCTTGTGGGCAAACTGGTTTGTGATGCTAGCTTTTGACCTGAATTGAGACAGTAGAATCTACTAAAGAATGTTTGTTAGTAAGACCAAACCTATAGTGCTAACCCTATCTGGATTATTTGAACAAATATTTATTAAGCTTCCTTGTATGTCAGGGTCCCAGAATATAAAGGGGACTATTAATGAGAAATGATGCTGTATAGCACTGACTTACTTGTAATAAGAATAAAATAACTGCTTGGTAAATCTTGAGTGGGAGGAGGAAAGACTCTAAGGGAAGTAGTTTGTGTGTGTGTGTGTGTGTGTGTGTGTGTGTGTGTTTATGTGTAGGTAATATTTATCATGACTGATATGGGAGCCTGGTTAAGCTATTTGGCATCAAACTGATGCTGAGCATCTTATTCTCATATGAAACTGGAGGGCCTTCCTTCCCAGGCTGCCACAGTGACCCTTTCTGAAGTCAGCTTGTAAGCCCCATGCTGACAAATGGCATTTAGCATAGTTGGCATGTTCCTGAGGCAATAGTTACCTATGGAGAGCAGAGGTAGAAGCAAATTCCTTCTCAATTTTATGCAATGCCGACTCTTCAACACAGAGGACACCTTTCATTACGTGTAACTTTGCTGGGGATTACTCTGGATAGCTCATTGAAGCAAATCTGCCCTTCAAAGCAATGCTCACTAGAGGGTTTTATTACTTTCT
>NW_016107430.1:2072459-2113055 GCF_001604975.1 Cebus imitator | reverse complement strand
AAAAAAAAAAAAAAAAACCTTAAAATATCAGTAAGAATTACCAAAAAAAGGAAACAAGCTGATAGGAAGATGTTGGAGCAGTCCATTTATCTAGATAGAATGACCCACTGCAGCGGTTGTTTCTTTGCCCTGGGAACAGATTCAAGAGTCAGAAAACGATGAGCTGTCCTATCCTCTTTCCCTCCATTTATCTCTTGTGGCACCTACTAAGGAAGGTGCTTTTGTGATTCCTTCCCACTATTTTAAATTACTAGAGTGCTGAATGCTATACCAGTCTGGCCTTATTCCCTGGAGATTAAAACACTGGAGCCCCAGGGTCTGAGACGGTTCACACAACACCCTCCTTTTATCATTAATCCAAGAAGCCAGAAATAAATGTATTCCTGACCACCCACGAACTAGAAGAAGAGGTTTTGGAATTTATTGCACAGAAGCTTTGAGAAGACACTAAAGAATGGTGGTTTTCAACTTTTTCTTAGCTCTGGAGCCCCTCATTAAAATGAAAGTTTACAAGAGCTTGGTAAAAATGGATGGAAACTCAATGCCTCACTTGTTTCACTCTAATCTGGGTTGTTCAAATAGCTTCTTGAGCCAATGCTTAATAGTTTAAACATAATTCATGGTATATTTATTATAGAAAAATTTGGAAAGTTCAAAAAAATACAAAAGAAATTAATCATATCACACAGTTTTCCACTTAACAATGTGTGCCTGCGTGTGTGTGTTTGCTTTTAAAGTTTTGAAAACACTGATTATATAATTTTGTATCTCACCTTTATTTGGAACTTTTAATATAAAATATATTCTGTATTATTTGAAGACACTATATTTATTTTATTTCTTTTTCTTTTATTTTTATTTTCTCATCAGTTATTGGTGCACAGGTGGAATTTGGTCACATGAGAAAGTTATTTAGTGGTGATTTGTGAGGGCTTGGTGCACCCATCACCCAAGCAGTATACACTGTACCATATTTGTAGTCTTTTATCCCTCACCTCCCTCCCACTCTTCCTCCCAAGTCCCCAAAGTCCATTGTATCATCTTATGGAAAACACTGTATTTCATGCTATAATATATGGATCTGCTCTATCCCTATTGTTGTATATATAGGTTTTTACAATTTTTGTGTATTATAAATAATAATATGATAAATGTCTTTTTATATGTCCCAAGGATAGATCATAGAAGTGAGAAAAAAATCTGTGGTCTCATTGAAACATTATATGAAAGAGAAAGCAAGACCCTTGTATATCTGTATATCCAATGGCTCCAAGGGGGACCCTGAGGGGAAGCCATACCCCCATTGGCTTGATTGTTAAGCCAGTGGTGTAACAGAAATAGAAGTGAGATAGTTAACCAGGAAGAAAATGCCCCCTGCTTCTCTTCTTTTTTCTCTGCCTTTTCCTTGCTTTTCCATAGGGAAGGATAATTTATAAATATAATTTAGAGCAGAAATTATTACTTTTTCTGTAAATGGCCAGAAAGTAAATATTTTAGGTTTTGCAGACCATATAGTTTTTGTAGCAACTCTTACCCTCTGCCACCATGGAGTAAAAGTAGCCACAGACAACAAGAGAGAGGAGGTAAAAAAAAGACTAGCTAGGCAGCTGGGGCAAAGAGTCCTTTCTAACAAAAAGCAGCCCAAGAAATCACTTTTTTTCTAACAAAGAGCAGCCTGGAAGATCAGGCTGCAAACATAGATAAGGAAGCTGGGAGATAGCATGGGGGCAGGGATGACTGTAGTGCACAGATAGAAAGGGGTACCTCTGGCCAGGCATGTTCACCATGGGGGCTCCACCTCCTCTTTTTTAGCACATGCACAGTAGGAAAGTAATGTGAAGTAGTAGTTCAGGCAAAGGAATTGCCTGCATAATAAAAGGTTGGAGTGGGGGCTGCCATAGATTTGTGCTCTATGCAGATGGCACATTTGGTCCTAAACATTTTTTTGTGCCTTTTGTAGATAAGATACCCCCTCCCCACTAGCTCATTTGTAAAAACCCTTGCATTTCACTGTGGAATGGCAACCCTTTTCAGGAGCCCTTTCTGCAACAGAGAGCTGTTATTTTTCTTTCCCCTATTAAACTTCTGCTCTAACCTCACCCTTGGTGTGTCCATGTCCTCAATTTCCTTGAACATGAGACCAAGAACTTCAGGTGCTATCCCCAGCAACATGTTATTTCAACATGTGAGCAAATGGGCATGATGCTGTCCAAATAAAACTTCTACAAAAACAGTCAGTGGGCTGCATTTGGCCTGTGAGCAGTAGTTTACTGACCCATAACTTCAAACTCAAGATATTAATTGGATGAGGTTCACCAGTGGCCAGGGTTGCTATGTTTTGAAAGGCTTTGCACATTGATTCTGTATCCTGACTCTTTATGGAATTTGTTTATTAGTTTTTACCTTAGTTTTTTTTTTTTTTTTTTTTTTTTTAACCGATTTTTCAATCTGGTCACCACTCCTTTAGGCCTTGAAACTAGTAAACTGAGATAGTCTACTAACGGGGTTAGCCATCTTCCTTTCTTTCTGCACCTGAAAATTGTTTATTGCTCTGGCTCAGGGGGTAGTAAAAGTTGGATCTAGGCTTGCATAAGAGAAGTATCATGCAAAGGCCTTGGATCTAAGCCATGCGTCACCACTCAATTATTATTGGCACTTGTCTTCAAGAAGTATTGGGCAAGGCTTAGCTAAAAACAAAGAGGGATTTTATTAGTCAGTTGTTAAAATTTATTTGATGTTAAGCTCTTTTAGAAATATTACCTGGCAAGAGAGTAGTTGTCAGGGCATGATTTGGACATTTTGGGGTTCTTTAGTTAAGTACCATAAAAAATCCACCCTGTAGCTTTTGTGAAAGCAGTATCTTTCTGCATACACTGTTAACATGATATTTTACCATCATGGACTATAATTTCTTCCCTGGATGAAACAAGAAAAAAAGTCACTTGAGTGTCGGTCTGCATGTGACTGTTGTTTAGAGGTTAGCATTGAGAAATGGCAGGAAGCCAGATGGACTAATCTGATTGCAAGCGGAGCAGGGGCTTCTATCCTGTCCCATGGGATCTTCTGAGAGGAAACACTAATGAAAGATAGATTAGATTTTTACCAAGTAGAGCTTCAGGTGTCAAATGCTTAAATTGTACCATTTCCCATCCTCATTACAATTACTGTCGTAAGAATAGATTCACATTATGCTATTTTTTTTGTCCTCTTTGCAATTTTATCAGAAAAAAATAAGACCCAGGAGTGCAATACCTACACCGCACAGGAAACCACTGCTCCCTGTAAGTATGAGGTTTCTTTTCTTACTCAGGCGATCTGTACATGGAAGTACCTTATGAAAACTCATATTCTCATCTGGGAAAAGCATGGCATGGGATGTAGAAGACTGAAAATCTATTCAAAAGGAGCAGAGTAGGGTCAGCAGCAGAAACAGGAGATGTAATTTATACATGCAAAAGGATATAGGTATTGTGCTGGAGAAGCATTTCAAATGGCAATAAGATGATAATGAATAATAACTAAGGGGGCAAAATCCAAAATGGTGAAGGCATTCTATAATTAACAATTAAAGAACTTAAGACCTTTTAATATTAAGTTATTTGAATAATGCTGCCTCCGAGGGAGTAATTTAAAAAAATAGGAGTATTAGAATGGAGCATGACGATTTGTTTTCTATTCTTTTTTTTTTCTTTTGAGAAGGAGTCTCCCTCTGTCACACAGGCTAGAGTGCAGTCGCAGATGGTTGAATCTTGGAACACTGCAACCTCTACCTCCTGGGTTCAAATGATTCTCCTACCTCAGCCTCCCTGAGTAGCTGGGACTACAGGCACATGCCACCATGCCCAGCTAATTGTTTTTGTATTTTTAGTAGAGATGAGGTTTCACCATGTTGGCCAGGCTGGTCTCAAACTCTTGACCTCAGATGATCCACCTGCCTCAGTCTCCCAAAGTGCTGGATTACAGGCGTGAGCCACCGCGCCTGGCTGGAGCATGGAGATTTTCTTATCCATGCCCTGTATCGTGCAGAAAGGGATGGAGTCACAAAGCTCAGCAATGACTAAAGGGCCTGATCACCCTCCCTTCTCTATACCAGATATTTTCAGTCAGATGTTCTTCAAACACTAAATACATAAATAACTCTAATATTGAAATTACCATCTTCCCAACCCCACCCCTATATTGTCAAACTAGCTCGACTTCTGAATTTTTTTTTGTTTTAATAATACCTTTGATCTTCCATGACTTAGCAACAGCTAGTCAACTACCTCTTCTCCTTTCTTTCCATGTGTGATAAGTGCCCTAGTTGTGCAGGTTATTTCCTTTCAAGGCGTCCTTTGCTAAAGTACCCCTTTTCCACTGCCACTTTCCTAGTTCAGTGTGCCACTTCTGCTTTAGCTATTATCATGGCCCCTATTGTTTCTAATCTTCCAATGTTTTCACTAATACAATCCATCTTGTGAACTCTTGTTTGCTAAATAATTCTTCATAAAGCAATAGTTTGATTATATTTTTCTTCTGTTGAAAAGTTATCAGTTATTTTGCCAGGCCCTGATGATTAAAGTCTAAACTCATTTATTGTCTTATTCATCAATACCCTCTGTTTTCTGGCTTAACATTCCTTTCTTGATTGATTTCCCTCTCTCCCCTGATACACTTGGTGACTTCCTGCCTTTGTGCTTTGTTCACATTGTTCCCTTAACCAGGAATGTTCTCCATGCCTACATTTCTCTAACTGTAGAAATTTTATGTGATCCTCCAAAGCAGATCAACAGACATGACTTTCCTAATTCTGTGCTGATTATTCTATGTGTAACTTGTCCCATACTCCAACTTAACTGCAATTTCTATAATTGGAGCACTCTTAAATTTGACTAGTTATGAGAATCAGTTGAGCTTTGTAAAGACATGCAGATTCTTAGGTATTGGCGAACCTATTGAATCATAATTTCCATGAAATGTCAGGTGTGAGACACTGAATTATCATATCAAACACACTGGTGTTCCTTTTCAATTGCCTTATGGTGTGTTTTTGTTCATTTTGTGCTGCTGTAATAGACTGGGTAATTTATGAAGAACAGAAATTTATTGGCTCCTGCTTCTGGAAGCTGGAAAGTCTAAGTTCAAGGCACTGGCACATTGGTGTCTTGTGAGGCTGCTTCCTTCTTCCTAGATAGAACCTTGCATGCTGCATCTTTCGGAGGGGAGGAAGGCTGAATGCTCACATCACAGGAGGTGGTAGAGCCAAGAGAGTGAGAAGGGAGCCAAACTTGCCCTGGCATTAATCTCACCTTTAATGGCAGAGCCCTCATGTCCTAATCATCTCTTAAATATCTCACTTAATATTACTACAATGGCAATTAAATTTCAACATGATTTTTGGAGGGGCCAAACATTCAAAGCGTAGTGTGGTGACTTAATATTTCTTCGGTATAATAAGATACTTTATACTAAATTACAGAGTTGTTTAAAGCTTGGGATGCACCTTTATCTTCATATGTCTGCATTTCTCAGCACAGTTATTTGCCTATAGTAGGTGCTTAATGCATATAGATTGAATAAGTAAAAAATGTAGTCCTCCAATATGTTAACATGACTTTAAAAAAAAAATAATTTATCAGATCACAGAAATCAAATCCTATCTGTTATTTGCCTTACTTTCTTTTTCCAAAATATCTTTTTAGTACCCTCTGACCCTCCTTTGGCTGAAGGGGCCAATACTTCCACTGTTGGTCTCGAGTTTTAATATCTTCCAAGAAATGGAAAAGTGATTCTTATCTCTAGGAAAACTTAGGCCTGAGTCAATTCAGGTACACTGTTTTGGATGGGGGAAGGGGAACATTATTCACTCAAACAGACTCACAGAGCTGAGTATGATATGAAAATCATTACTATAAAATGATCTTCCCCATGTGTGTGAAGGTACAAAGATATCAAATTGCCCATAGTGATTTGTTCTTACAGTTGTTATGGTGATTTATTCAACTTCAAGTCTCTTCTAAGTTTCCCAAAGAAAGATAAGGCCAATTACCTGCTGGCGCCTAATCTTTCAGTATGATTACTTAAGAGAACACTTTGGGGCAGTTTTCTGCTTTGATGATATTAAGGTGCATTCACTATTGAACAATGGTGAGATGATTGTCATTTAGAGGACCCATCCTAACTGCACAATGGGTTCTGATTAGGATAAGACTACAATTGTTGCTGATTAGAGTAATACATTGTGGTTGGCTGTTAGTGCCCCATATCTCCTTAGAAAAAGGTGCCACCTGTAAAAATCAATAATGCATGAGTTGAGAAAGCTCTGTGATAGCATTTCTCTCAAGTCCAGAAGGAATGACGAATCAAACTTTCTCAGTTTCCCATGTTTCTCATTTCATTTGTATCAAAGAGTTTATGTGAAGCACCTGTGTTGTGCTTTTCACTCTGCCAGCTGTTGTGCATCAGACAAGATAAATATAAGACATTATTCCTACCCTCAAGTAGTTTATAATCGCATTGAGTGAAACAAGACATTTAAACATACACAATGAAAAAAGCAACGCAAGGCAGTGTGTGGGCAGGTTGTAAAGTACGTAAATAGCAAATATGATCAGGTTTAAAAAAGAGAGAAGAAAATGTGCTATCCTTAAGGAAAGTTGGACCTCAACCTGATCCGTGTTTTATCTGAGGGTAAAATGAATTAAGCAAATAAGGAACAAGTCCACTGATAGAGCTGTTTATATCTTAGCCTTTTGGGCAGAGGGGTGGAGTGCTGAGTAGGAAACCTAAGAATTTTTAAATGGACATCTTGAGTATTTCTTAATGTATGTTGTGTTTATTAACCCTGAAGGTGCCAGAACATAAACAACCCCCTTCTGATAGTGGTATCTCATTTTGCATTCTTAAAGTGATTTTATTTACAACTGGGCTATTAATTATTTTCATCAGTGGCAGCCTTCAAGCTATTCATTTCTTTGCATTCTGGTATTTTCCTGCTGTCTCTCTTTGTGAGTGCACTTCTCTCTCTGCAGTGATCTATGGTGCTCAAGAAAGGATTTTTAAATTGACAGACTGAAAGATACCAGTGCCCGGGAGAGTTTATTAAACCTACAGCCAATGAACTTGGTTCACAGCAATGCCTTTAAAAGAATGAGTGTCTGAAAATCTGCAGGGCACTGTATCGTTTTAGCACTGAAAAATGAGACAGGGATTTTGAACAGTGTGAAATGGACGTTCTGTTCTGTAGTTGAAAGTGTGTGTGAGAGAGGAAGAGATTATGCTAGTAAAAGATTGGAGAAGAAAATATGAACAGGGACAAATTCATGCATGAGGCAGTTTTCCAGGGACTTTCGAAGTCCCTTCTTTTCTGAAGGGTCAGGGCAAGGGGACCAGATTCTCCTGGATGGAAACCAGAAGCTCCACAAAGGGAGACTTTTGCCTTCTCTTTCTTTTCTTGCTTTAGGAAAAAAAAAAAGTGGAGCTTTAAATAAAACAGAAAAGTTCCTGGATTATTTAGACACTCACTTGCCTGCAGGCATGGATGGACCAGATGGTTCCTGGAGACCCCATCCAGCCTATGATTTTGAGAGTCTCTGTCTCCTGAGAAGGCAGTTTGTGTTTAATTTAAACATGGTTAAAATATAGACTCTGTTGAACATTCTACAATATCGGCCAAACAGCTCAAATAATAATGCAGTAAATTGTGTTAAATTACATTTCCCAGTATGTTACCTGGATTATATACTCCAGTTCCTTCTTTCATCCATCTGTTCATTCTCATTTATTGAGCACTTCTAAGTGGCAGAAGGCCAGGATACAAGAATGAATTAGGTGTGACCCCTGACCTCGAAGAGCTTATAGTCCAATGGGGTAAAGACAAAATAATCAAATGTAATTTGTGATGGAAACCAGATTCGGAGGTCAGAAATGCTTCCAGAGGTGAGCTGAGTTTTAATGGCTTGTAAGAGTTCACTAGGTAGAATATGAAAGAAGATTACTTCAATCACAGGACTTCAATGAGAAAGTTAAGCTCATATAACTTTGGAGAAATTTATCTTTGTAAATTACATCTTATTGTAATGTGCTCTGTTACTAATACATATGTCATAATAATAATTATAAACTCAAAGATGATTGTGTCCAAAGGAAAAATGATTCACTTAATCATCTATGGTTCAGTTATGTTATATATATTTCAAAGAATAATTATTTCCTGTAATAAGTTAAAATTCAACTAAAATGCCACATTACATTGTCCTGGCCACATTCAAGAGACTCAGAAAGTCTGAACATGAACTCTACTGATATGCATGTTTCTGAATCTTTGGTTGTTTCATCTGGTTGCTTTTTGGGGTGAGGGAAGGGCTGTTTGAATTATTAACTTTTGATGGCTTATTTTCTGCTATTGTGGGCTTTTAACAGATGCTCCAGTGTGTGCAAATCCATGAAAGACTTCCTGAGTGTTACTTTGGACATAACCCTTAATGCACCTCTGCCTCCTTCTTCACCTATTAACTGGGGAATGTAACACCCTTTTTATACTTCACAGACTTGAAGTGAGATCAAAGCCATGTGTGTGAAAGCCTTCATAGACTACAAACTTGTATAGTGTCTTGCTTTTGTATCAGGAATACCAAGCTAAGACCTCTTTGAAAAATTCTGACTTTTCAAACAATTCCACAGTGCTCTACATTTTCAGTTTTCCATCTTCTGTCTTTTGAGACACCTTTCATACAAAGCTCAGTGACCCCTCAAGACCAACCGATCATGCTTAGCAATCTGCCTTCTCTTCTTAGAATCCTCCTATTTAAATCACTGCTCCAAGATCTCTTTTGCTGTCATGTAATTAATTGCAGAGCTAATTTGTTTGCTTCCTTGGCTAGGTTTGTTGTCATTTAAGACTCGCTGTGATTTGTAAGAGTCTGTGGGCTAAATTACTGTACAGAAAGTGTTACTAAGTGTGAAGCCTGCATGCACTTAAAGTCATTCAAACTCAGATCTGACAATATATAGGTAAAGTGTAAGGTGGAGATTCCAGCTCAATGTCCTTTATGGAATCATGAAAGGGATCTTAGAGAGAATTAAGTTCAGCCACATCTCTTTACCTGTTGCGGAAATGTTGCTAAAATGAATTAGGCCCGGCTTATGCCACAAGGAACAGAACTCAGGTCTCTCAGTGTAGAGCGCTTTCCAGACACCTCTTTTTCTTTCTCATTTTGGTATTTTTAAACCAGTGCCAAATGAATTCTGTTTTTCGTTTTTTCATAGTTCAATGCGGTATGTGCCAGTGCTATTTTGAGGGAATTTTGGTTCATTTTTTAATTGACGGATTCATCTTATTAGCCAGGAAATGAATTGTAATTCACTTTTCAGAATCATAAAGTTAAAAAAATGTTTAGACAAAAACATTTGGCTTTTTATGAGTGAGGGAATAGCTGTATTGATATAAATTTATGCGGTTTATAAATTAAGTACATATATGTGGAATAAAATTTAAAAAACCTGGATTCTTGGTCTTGGTCTCTCTTTCATGTGGCTGTGACAATATCAGCATGCCACTTAATGTTTCAGAACCTCATTTACTTTTCTGCAAAATGGAGATACAGCTACACATAAGATTATTACACAGTTAAAAAATTTGCAAATGAGAAAGTTTATATTGTCTGTAACAAATTATGCAAATATATTAATGTTATTTAACTGCATGCTCCAGAGCCCTCTAGCTTTGCTGCCTCTGATAGGTGGTTGAATCAAGTCACATAAAATTCCAGTGCTGTCTGGTGGCTCCGTAGGAAGTATTAAGAGTCTTCCTTAAAGCTTCTTGCTTCTAATCTTAAATCACCTTCCTTGTTGAAATTGCAATAATATATACATTCTAGTGTTTAAAAGCTTTGACTCTAGAAATGAGGGATGGCAGGGAAAAGTCATCGATATATTTTTAAAAACCAAGAAATTAGCTTCAAAAAAACCTGAAGTGTATTAAACAATATAGAGGGCTTAGTATTCACAGCCTTAAAATAAACTATAGTTTATTCTGAATGTTCATTTTGAAGCTGGATTTTTGTGATTTCCCCCATGCCCATGTCCATACTAATGTTAACAGATGTCCCACCTTCCAAAACAGAGAGGCAAGCTTGGCAGCTCCTCTCAGTTTGCAAATTTAATTATGGCTGCAAATGTGATAATGGAGCAACCTTTCCAAGTTTTAATTGGATCTGCATTTGGCACAAGCAATCTTCGTTTTTTTCACCATATGGATAACGGCAGTGCAAGGTGCCATCTTGTGCCCTTGATGTGAGTTAGTCAACTCTTGATTATCTGCAGAGGAATTGGCCATATAGTGGATCTGTCACGGCTCTTCGTAACCCCATCCAGCTATTTCTGCACTTAGTAGTTAGCTGGGTCACCTCCCCACATTGTCACTTGGGGACTGTAATATTCACTTGGCAGAATACCAACTATTAATCTGATGCTAACTTATTTGTCACTCCTTGTCATCAGAAAATCCATCCCAGATGTAATACTTACATAGTCTTTGATGTGTATTGTGCTTTATGATTTGTAGACTACTGAACAACTTATGTGACCCAGGCACCAGTCCTATGGCTAAACAAGTTAAGCACTGTGGGTTAAGAAATTGAGTTTCAGAAAGGTTGAGTGACTTAACCAAGGTAAGTAAGGAGTGTGATTTTAGCCTCATGTTTCTCAAGCCAGGGCTCTTGCATCTATATGATACATTCTCACAAAAGTATTGGGGCTTATTTAGATAATCTATTTTGAATTACCTATACTATGGGTTCCCTTTATTAATATAGATAATGGGAAGTTTGAGCTTGAAAAAACGTGGGGAAAAATGGAGTGTGGAGGGTAAAGAAGCAGGAAAATCTCAATATCATATTCATTAACTTTCCAACAATTCTTCTATGTTCCTTTTCCTACAATTAAGTATCCTTTTGTGCTTTCAGGAACAGCTGTGTGGCAGGACTCTGGTAGTTCATAAAGAGCAGGTGAACATGAGAAAAGTAAGAAGATCTAGGACCAATGCCTGAGGGCATTAAAATAATTGTCATGACATGTAAATTTTTAATCCAAAAAGTTATGTACAGGATACCCATCAGGTAGTACCAAGTACTTGGTTAGGCTTAGGGATTAAAAGATAACTGAAATACATTGCCTTTGAGGCACTTATTGGCTACTGGGAAAGAACAATGGAAACAATTATGACAGCTAGTTAATAGAAAATTAAAGGTAAGTGTGGAGTACTGTGGGAACCAGAGAAGGGAAAAATTAATTCAGTACGGTGGGGAATTTCAATTTTTCTGGTTTAATTTGGGCACTATGGGAGAGCTGAAGCCTTTAATAATCATAAAATTACAGAAAATCTCTTGGGTCAAGTGAAGATATTATTCCAAATTAAAGCTGAATGTATAGAAATACTTAAAAAAACACTGGCCTATTAAATCTAAAAAAAATATATACTTACTCTTGCAAGACCGTAATTCAACCTTTTATAATCAACTGTTTGGGATCCTATATAGAAGGAGCCTTTTTGGCAACAGTGTGTGTAGTCAGCATAAAAGCACAATGATGAATACAGCAGAGAAATAGCCCTCAGCAACAAAGCAGCACAGATCACTGGGGGATGCAAATCCAAATAACTGAGGCCTTCTATTTAAAAACATGCTTTGGTCGCAGCAACCATCCTGGAAGATTCCAAATCACGTTGAAATACCAATGTTCTGGGCAGCAGATGGTTCTTGGAAGGGCTCTGAACAACGTGGTCTAGGTTGGACTTCGGGGGTGGATGGGATGAAGCCATTTTACGAAATGCCACATGCTGTCTAGGTGTAGGGCAAGGAGGTAGCCTATCCAATATGTCAAAAACTCATTTTTAGGCCCCAAGGTCTCCTAGCAGCAGAATGGTTTCTGGAACCTGCCTTTCCTTTCTTGTGCCAAATGAGGAGTATTTACCCAGATGCAAAAAGTGAAAAATAATGACATTTAAAAACATTGGAGTACTTAAAAAATATGGATTTAATTAAGCATTTCTACCATTTGGGGATGGAGGGATTCAGATCCAGAGAGGCATGTGTAAGGTATACCATTTCACTACCTCACCACACCATGGTCCAAATGTGCTCACTCCTTGGCCTTTCTCTTGGCCAAGTGGGTAAATAACATGGAAATTATTCTTTCTCTAATTTTTTTCAACCAAATATTAGCTGATTAAAACATACTGCCTCTGGTACAAAGAAGAGTTGCCCTGTGTATGTGTGTGCCTGTGTGTTTACGTATGTGCTGCAGAACATAGCAGAAGTAGTGGATGTTGCAGTAATGTAGCTTTGGGTGACAGGAAGGTCTACAATTCCATTTTATGCAATTATGTTGTTTCTTTCCCTAGAGGTAGCTGTTATGGAATAGCTAGTATAGCTAGCGTAGGCCACACTATGAAATAATTTGGCAGTAGGATATTCTGAAAAGGGAATGAGTTCCAGAGCAATGAATTTGAAACCTACTCCTACCACTTACCAAATCTTGAAAATGGCCTACTTCTGCTGAGCTTCTGTTTTCTCACCTGTCAATGCAGATCATTAATTCTCATTTTACAGAATCATAGCCCCTTTCTTTCTTTCTCTTTCTTTCTTTCTCTCTCTCTCTTTCTTTCCTTCCTTCCTTCCTTCCTTCCTTACCTTTCTTTCTTTCCTTTCTTTCTTTCCTTTCTTTCTCTCTTTCTTTCTTTATTTCCTTCCTTTCTTTCTTTCTTTCTTTCTTTCTTTCTTTCTTTCTTTCTTTCTCTCTTTCTCTCTTTCTCTCTTTCTTCTCTTTCTCTCTTTCTTCCTTTCTTCCTTTCTTTTCAGACAGAGTCTCACTTTTTTGCTCAGGCTGGAGTGCAGTGGTGCAATCTTGGCTCTCTGCAACCTCTGCCTCTTGGGTTTAAGTGATTCTCCTGCCTCAGCCTCCCAAGTAGCAGGAATTACAGGCAGCTGTCACCATGCCTGGCTAATTTTTGTATTTTTAGTAGAGACGGGGTTTCACCATGTTGGTCAGGCTGTTCTCAAACTCCTGATCTCAGGTGTCCACCTGTCTTGGCCTCCCAAATTGCTGGGATTACAGGCATGAGCCACCATGCCCGGCCAATAACCACTTTCAATGTTTCCCCTAGTTATAACTGGGAGTGCTCACGATTTTGGCATGTGCATGCATGTGCTCAAGAGCAGGTTTGTGTGTGCTCTTTGCCTCTTATTTCTTGTCAAGTCTCCTGACTGTGGCTCTGCACCTCCCTGGCTCCAGGGAGTTAACTGCCATCCCTCGTGGTGGTGAGCTCAATGGGTATTGAATTTGTGGCAAGAGAATATGAGCTTGGAAATAGGATTGGAGTGATAAAAATGGCCCTCACTCCAATTCAGCCTCACTTCATAACATGTCCTGAAGAAGCACTATTTGTTCCCAGAATCTCACATATCTTTTATCAGACTTTATCATGTGAGTTCTAGAGCTATTTCCTCTCCTTTTATAAGAGCTAAAAACAGATTCATCTGGATAGCAGGGAGACAGATGCCAGGTAATTCCCCTGCCACTGCTCCCCTGTATCTAATCTCCCCTATATTTTTGATTCAAACTTACCTGCACTAAATTCTTTTCTCAAACTTCAATCCTAAAGCATAAAATCTTATGAATATATATATACTCAACAGTGTTACCAGCCTGCCAGTTCCAGAAACAACTCGGCTCTGAATCTTACTTTTGAATCTCTGCACACACAGAAACAGCAGAGAAAGCAGTCAAGGTTTCTCGGCAACTGGAAGGTTTCATGAGTTAGCATGCTGCAGCAATAACTCGGAAAGTAGAAACTCTGATATTATCGGGTCCATTTCGACCACAGATGAATATAATGTACTTGGTTAGTGCAAATTAAGTTTTGATATGTATATACTGGATTCATTTGAGTTACAAAGATAGAACAACAGAATTATAATTCTGTAAATAATAAAACTTGGGTTTTTACAAGTTTTTTAAAACTATTTTAAAAACTGTGCTTTTTAAAACAATTTCAGATTCATCTCACTCTCAAAAACTATTTTTAAAATATGTTTTTAAAATATACCACAATCTAGGCATATTATTTACCATATCATCATTGTACTTTATAAGAAATAATAAAAATAATAACAATGAATATAATAGATCATATTTAGTGATATCAGGCATAGTTCTAAAAGTTCTAAACATTTTACATATATTAACATATTTAATCCTCTTTATGGCCATGTAAGTTGGATACTGTTATTATTCTAATTTTACAGATGAGAAAACTCTGGGTCAGAGAGGTCAAAATAGCTTGTCAAAGTAACAGTTTGTGTTCAATAAGTGGTAAAGCTGAGATCTTAAAAGTCCAGGCAATTTATTAAATTTCTTCACCTCCCCTTTATAATCCTTTATACTTATTTATGGCATTCATGACATTGCATAATGGGTACTTTTTAAATATCTTTCTTCCTCTACTGGATGATGCTCCCTAATGGCAAGGACTGTGACTTGGGTGTACAGCTCAGTGTTGCACTGGCACGTGTTCAGAGCCAAAGTATCTGCTGAATGTAGAACAGTTCCTCAGCGAATCTCAGAATTATGTATTGAATTACTCCTTTCTGTGTAGCAAAGGTGACTTTGTTAGACAATAAGAAGTAACAAAGAAAATACACATGAGCCATCCTTTAGCATTGTTCACAATCAATTGGAGGAGAAAAGTCCTCCCCAGATGAATACTCATGTGACAATCTGAAAAATAACACTAAGGCAAGACAACAAGCTGGTACAGCTAGTGTGTGAGTAAGTCCTAGGTGAATGATAAATAAAGGCTATGATTTAGAGGAGGGAGGGGCAGCCTTGGGATCCGCTGAGTTGCTCAAGAACACAGAGTTAGTGTTCAATCAAGAACTAAAACTAGAGTCTTTCATCTACCAGAGTATAGCTCTTCAGTTAGACTGATGTGGGACAGGGTCAAAAACCTAGAAAAGAATGAGAGAATAAAAGAAAACTAATGTTATTGATTTCCAAATGATCTAAATTGCAAACTCACTGGATTTATAAAATTTTTGGGTTGGTATCCTGTTAATTCATTAAATTATTCACTTAATCATTTACTAGCTTGATCACCACCGTTAATATTTACATTTACTATGTGCTAAGCTCTGTATTAGGTGACATAAATCTCTGGGTTAGAAAGTAGAGTTTCAGAACTTTTCTGGTCAGGCATCCATTTCTTGGCAGCAACTTGGCACTGTGGGAGGTGTTTAAGAAACAACCACTGGTTTTGGACTTGAATTCTTTAAATGAGTTGGAGTCAGGTACCTGACTAGTTTTATAGATTCAACTAGCACATTTTGTGTGCCCACTATATTTAAACATTGTGGGAATAAAGTAAAAAAAAAAAAAGGTTCCTGCACTCAAGAAGATTACAGTATATTTTATTAGGTTTTATAGTGGGTCTATAAACCAGATGGTATGGGGGACAAGGATGGAGAAGATCTCTTCACGAAATGTAAGATGAAGAATTGTGTAAATTCATTAACGCCTTGGCCAAGTGTCTCTGATCCAGTGCTCACAACTATTCATATTCTGCTCTTTCTCTTGGGTATAAACAAGCTTGTCATGTCCAGTTCCATCTGTAGTTAGGCAGGGCAATGTGATTTGAGTTTCGTGTAACAGAATAGAAGCAAACATAATGTGCACCTGCTTAGAAAATCCTCCCATGCACTGTCCTCCTTCTGTTTCCCCATCAGCTGGTATGATGAGAGGACTCCGAATCTCGATCTGGGTGAGGCCATGAGATCCAAGAAACTGGGATGAATAATAAACTGCTGACTATGATGGAGCATGAGATGAGGGAGATATTGTGCTAAGCCACCATTATTAGGGGGCTGTTGTTTGCAGCAAGTGGTTAATTCTAACTATTCAGTATTTGTGCTCAACTTACTCAGGGCTAAATCCTAAAAGACAAGACACCAGGTGCAGGCATAAGGAAGAATAATAAAATTTGTAATCATAAAATGTGTTCAAATTTACAAGTACGTTCACATACATGAATTTATGTTGGCAACAGTTCTTATAATAACTATAGGAATATTGGGCAGGTAGTATTATGTACATTTTGGCAATAGAGAAAACTAGGCTGCTTGTGTTAGACTGCTTGGAAAGATGAGACTATCAAAAAAAACTTTAGTTCAGTTAGGGAAAAGTTTCTCCTTAGGACTATATAGGGACTAGGGATTTTGCTAACATAGTCTTTAAAATTGTTAGCTTCAAAGTCTTTTTTCACTGCCCCTCCCCTCCCCTGATTTAATGTAATACATGAGTCTGGAATGAAAGGAGAAGAAAATAAGAGAGGTGGGATCATTCTCCTAAGGGGTCATGGTCCTTTTTGGATATGACCCCACTGGCTGTCCTAGGGCTGCTATGATCCGGGAGCCTGATTCACATGGTAGTCTCCACAACATGGCAGTACTGGGCCTTCTCCTTGCCTGGATTATGAAAATTAATTGAGGGTGTCTATATAACTTATGAGAGTATAATCTTTCTCTTTCTGTTACTAAAGCAGTATAAGCAACGCTATTTTCCCTAGGGCATCAAACCTTTGTACAGCCTCTGGAATACCTTTTGCTTATTTTAGGCATTACTTATTATGATTTTGCTTTTTGTTCTTCTTACAAAAAAAAAAAGAAATCTCTCATTCAACATTTTTATATAGCCTACAGGAACCCTGTCCCTGGCAGTTATCCATTCTAACTCCCCTACCCAGGGAATTTTTCTAATTCATTTTAGCTTCTTAATTTATGCAACAATATGCTTAGGATTTTCTTAGGTCCAGGGCATATAGAGATACACAGAGTGTGACTCTCACTGTTAAGTAAATGATCTTTACAGAAATACTTAAAAAATATTTAAAACCAGTCAGTATTAATGTTCATTTGGTTTGACTTCATAAATATCTGTTGAATACCAATGCCTTCAATGGGCAACTTATTGTGCTACATTGTACAAGGGAGGATTGGGATGAGTAAAGAAGTAGAAAGACATAAGTCTCATCAGCAAAGAAGATCTGAGGATGAAAGAAAGAACAGATAATACTCAAGCTTGCCGAAGGCTATAAAACTAGATAAGCCTATTGTTGTAGGCCAGCCACTGTATTAGTTAAGACTCTTTTGGCTTCAAATTATAGAAAATGCAATTCAAATTGGCTTGAGACAAAAATAATTTATTGGCTCCTGTACCGCAAAAATCTAAGATATAGAACTGTTTATTAGTGGGAACAGAAACAAATTTTCTAGTATCAGAGGTGGTAATTAGAATAGATTCTTTATCTTCTAAATAAGTGGGCTTTTACGCATGGAATTAGAATCAATTAATATAGATAAAACATAAGTAAGCTTCAAACAACCTCTTGTCTTTCTTAGACATAGTAGGGAAAAAAATAAAGCATTCCAGTCAAGAGGATAGTTAAGTGGAAAAAGAGTCTCACTAATACAGCCTGACAGCCCAGGATCTTTAATGTTCAGCAAAGTTGGGTGGTTTTTTGTCCTGGATCACATGCCACCCAAGCTACAGGGACTATGGGAATGAAACATGGGAAAAAACATGTCTAATTAGTAACTCCCAGGAGACGCAATAGCAGAAGGATAGGCTAGTGTGTATCCTCTTACCTCTGGCTGTCCAGAAAGGATGAACTCTCTCTTTTATAGAATCACCTATATATAATTTAGGCAACTCAAGAACATCAAGCTTTGCCAGGCACTTAGGCAATTTGGCTAAATTAAAGAAAAAACCCACAAATTCTTTAAATATGTAATTAAAAACCATCTATGCACTGTCATTTCAAATATAATGGTTGTATCTATATTTAAATTGTTATGATATTGTCAAGTTGCACCAGTCAGCATTGTATCGGTGGCTAAAAGTTGCTTTGTTTTGAGATGGAGCCTCACTTTGGCACCCAGGCTGGAGTGCAGTGGTACAATCACAGCTCACTGCAGCCTCTACCTCCCAGGCTCAGGCGATTCTCTCATCTCAGCGTACTGAGTAGCTGGAATTACAGGTGCATGCCTCCATGCCTGGCTAATTTTTAAAAATCTTTTTGTGGAAATAGGGTTTTGCTGTGTTGCTTGGGCTGGTATCAAACTTTTGGGCTCAACTGATGTACCCACCTTTGCCTTCCAAAGTTCTGGGATTTCAGGCATAATCTAGGAAGCTAGGAGCTAGGAAGTGTGAGGCTGTGATGAGCTGTGACTATGCCCCTGCACCCCAGCCTGGGCAACAGAGTGAGACCCTGTCTCAAAAAAAAAAAAAAAAAAAAAACCACAAAAGTTTTTAGCCACTGATACGATGCTGGCTGATGCAACTTGACAATACCACAGTAATTTAAATACAGATAAAACCGAAAACTTTAATAATGTTATAGAAGTATCCAAGATATCAAAGAAGGAAATGATTTTTACAAAGCTGTATTTATTTGGTATTTGTATCAAGATAATATGCAGGCCTGGCTACATCTAGTTTCTCAAGCAAATTTGCATTCTCCATTTCTTGGCTATGCTTTCCTCTGTATTGATTCTTAGGTAAGTTCTCTGCTTCAGTTCCCAAGACTGCTGGTAGTAGCACTACTTTTATGTTCTAGTCCCTCATTAAGCAATAGAGAGATACTCTTCCATCCTAACAATTCAGACAAAAGTCCTAGCCTTGAATCTTAGTGAATTCGGTTGGGTCATGAGCATATACATGCCACTCAAGCCACAGGGACTATGGGAATGAAGAATAATTTCAATAACTACTGTGGCATCATGTGATATACTTTATCAGTTTGTTTCAACACTGCTGATGAAGACATACACTGAGACTGGACAATTTAACAAAGGAAAAGGTTTAATGGACTCACAGTTGTATGTGGCTGGGGAGGCCTCACACATGGTGGAAGGGGAAAGGTATATCTCACATGGCAGAAGACAAGAGAAAATAGCTTGTACAGGGAAACTCCCATTTTTAAAACTGTTAGATCCCATGAGACTCATTCACTATCATGAGACTAGCACAGGAAAGACCCGCCCCCATGATTCAATTACCTCCCACCAGCTTCCTCCCATGACACATGGGAACTATGGGAGTTACAATTCAAGATCAGATTTGGATGGGCCAGCCATTTGAATGACACAGCCAAACTGTATCATTCACAGTTTAAGATCATGGGAAACCACTGCTCCTACTTTACCTAGATTAATTCCACACTTCAGAAATTTTTACTTATAGCATTTGCCTTCCTAACGCTTATTTCTTTCTGACAAAATTCTGATTGCATGAAAGAAAAAGCAAGTTATAGCTAGCTAGAACTACAAACAAAACGAAATACAAAAACAAGCAAACAACAGAAAAACCCCAAAGAAATTCAGCAACAATTATTGGAAGAATCTGTAGCTATCTCACAGGATCAAAGAAAGAGTTGAACATGCCTGTGGAGATGCATAGTAAAAAGATAATCTATAGTACCTTAGAAGCAGGAGTCTATGGTCTCTCTACAATAATGGTATCAATATCAGTCTACTACAAAGATTTTCAGTCTTATCTCAATTAAACTTTCCAGTTTCTTAGGGAAAAACATTTGATTAGCCATTGCTGGTCAAATGTTAAACTCTGAATCATTCAGCTATCCCTGGAAGACTGAACTATGTAATATAACTTGAAAAAACGACCATGCCTTCTTTAGAAAGAAGAGGAATGATGTTCTTGGAAATGTACTTTTCCAAAATTGCATAGCTAATAATAGCAGAGCCAGTATTTGAATCCAGTTTTGATTAAATAATTTATATTCTGTAAATAGTACCATATCTGTTAAACACATTGTGATATCCTGTTTACAATTCTTAAATGTAATGATTTTATTTTTACATTTGTGTGCCTTCTTTGCACTTTGCTAATTCCTTAATATTAATCAAGCTATGCTTAAGACATTTCAGTCCATTCCAACAAAAGCAGTGTCTGTGGAGGCTTAACGTGCTTGGTATCAGGATTAAAAGTAGGATGTGCTCATTGAAGAGGCAAAATTCCCTTGGAAAATTGCTCTCCCTCCTTTAGTGATTCTTCCTGAGAGCTTTTCTCATCACACTTTTTGTAGGATTTTGAGTTTAGTTTATTTTAGGAATGATTTTGTATCACAGCAACTCTATCCCCCATGAATGTACATGATTTGAAAATTACAAATCCTAACAGTTTCTGCTCACAATATGCGATTCTAAGAGTCAGGAGAACATTTCACAGTAAGCATAAAATGTGACAAAACTAGATTTAAAAGATCCCTGGTGATGACACGATTCTGTTAGGGGTGATTAGGCTGTTTTCTTCACCCATTCTGAACAACAGATTCTGACTATGTATCAGTTGCTTTTCACTCATGTCAGGTAATTTCTTATAACACTTTTTGAAAGTTACACACACACAGACACACACACATCATATATGTATATATATATATATATATATATATATATATATATATATGAAGAGACAGAGAGAGACAGAAAAACTCTTAGGACAATATATCTTAGAAGCATAATTATCTATAAAACAAATTCTATAAAATATGGTTTTATGTATTTATCTAATTTTTATAGTATGATTCTATGCCTATTCATTAAGGAACATTAGAGTTTTTGTAGTGGCCTTATTTGGTTCCTTTGCTTTCTCAATTCTTCTTCATGGATGGTTTTGTCCTGATCTCAGGCAGCACCTATCCCACACAAGTTTATGCTGCATTGTCACTTCTTACTGTTATAAAATATTGGAATACAGAAAATTCAGCCTCTCCACTGACAGTTGTTAAGGTTTTACTATCAGTTAGACACAGTGGTTCATGCTTGTAATCCCCGCGCTTTGGGAGGCTGAGTCAGAAAGATTGTGTGAGCCCAGTAGTTCAAGACCAGCCTGGATAACATAGTGAGATCAGTTTCTACAAAAAAAGTTAAAAAAAATTATACAAGTGTGATGTTACATACCTGTGGTCCCAGGTACTTGCGAGGCTGAGGTGGGAGAATCACTTGAGCCTGGGAAGTTCTGGGAGTTTGAAGCTGCAAATGAGCCGTGATCGCACCACTGCATTCCAGCCTGGGCGACAGAGTGAGACTCTATCTTAAAAAAAAAAAAAAATTTATTTTCACTGTTGAAGTTCAGAGTCCTCATCTTTTTCTACACCTTGTGAGAACTGCCTGTTGCCATTTTGGCGTGGTGTCCCCTGGTACCCTGTTTCAATTTTCCGTTTGATTTCTTTGATGTGTAGTAATGAATTAAACCATTTCTCACTGTGGGATCACTTGGGAAAAGCTCCTCCCTTGGAAGAAATAATTTGACTCTGGTGTAGCATCACCATAATACTCCCTTTATCCTTTAACTCATTGGTCCTTTTCTTTCCCTTCTAGATCTCCCCACTGCCACTGGCTGACTAAGTGGAGTGGTACTTTTCTTAGTATTTCAGGTCAACATCAGTGTAGGCTACAAAACACATGCATTGTCTCTTTGAATCCTCAAAATGCATTATCTTCTTTAATCTTCCCAACTCTGAATGAGATGTTAATAGGATCCCCTTTTCAGATGAGGCCTAGAAAGGTTATGATTTGGTTAGAATGTTCAGAGTCAGAGTTGAGTCTGAATCAAGATCTTATAGCTCTGAATCTTACCTCTGTTGCTGATGCCTCATAGTTGGTGACAGAAAAAGTACCTTTCCTAATTTTTGTGTCTTCCTAACACAAATACAAGTGGTATTGCCTTTTGCATAAGTATAAAGCTACAGGTCTTTTAAATGATTAATCAAAAGTGGGGCCCGACAGGGAAAAGGAGATCTCTTCACAGTGCAAATACAAGAAAATCTGGAGTAGATCAGGAATGAACTATAAGTAAAGATCACAAGATCAGAAATGGGGCAAAGATGGGCTACTTTGTTTATAATCTAAGAATCCACCCAAATTGGACTTTCCCTAACAAATAGAAGGAAACTTATCGTGTATCATTTTGCTTGAAAATATTCTGTTCATTTGAAATTTTGAAAATACACATTAAAAATTAAATAATAATTCTATAGAAAAAATCTTTATGTTCCTTAGAATAAATTAATTATCAGAGGTTGTGACTAGTAGCCTAGTCATAACAAAGGCAAAACAATAAAGTATAGGGTTCTTGCTAAGAGAATCTTTTGCAGCCGCCAGAGAAGTTCCTTTATAGTGTTGAAAAGAAGCCCAATGTGTGCACAGGGTTATATTTTAGGTGATAAAGGAGACTTTCTAACATCTTTTCTCTCTTTGATTCTATAAAGATCAAATAAAAATTCTGTTCATTTTAAGAGAAGCCTAAAATATGAGAAGCAGCCAAGGTTCCTTTTCTCAGTACGACAGTGTTGCTGACACACAGCTGGAGACTGATTTATCGTCACATTTAAAGAAAGCCTTTAACAAATGACAACACATATGGACATTAGGCAGCTCCTTTCTCTCGCATAAAACAAAGTGATAAATGGTATATGCATTTTAAAGGCATAATTCCTCAAATGAAAACTCTAAAATATGAGAGTTAAAATGTCTGAATTGCTGGTGATTCTCCCATTTCAAGTTTTTGTATAGCATTCTGTGGGATAGGATTGAGAAAAGGTAGTTAAGAGTCTGTTAGTCTCTTCTCATCTCAATGTCAGTCTTACATCACCATTTCCATGCCTCATATTTATAAAATGCATTGTGATTTTCATTTAGAAAGCTAAAGTGGGTTGGATTCACCACAAATCTACCCCTACCCCCTCTTCTACAATATCCACTTTTTATTTCTGACAATCAAATTAGGATTCTTTAAAGCAGAGTAGATCAGGAGCACACACTGAATTGATAAATCTTTGATTTTTATATAAGAATGTCAAAAACATCAAGAGAACGTCAAGGAATATTCCAAAGTTTTATACAGCATCTATCAACATGGGATCTATGGTAACCCCATACCTCCATTTCACACATTTACTTTCTTTTTCTTTGAAGGTACAGTTTGACATTTTACCCCCTTAGGATTCTAAGCAGCCAGCTTTGGCACGAAAGTCAAGACTGGGGCTGGTAAAGGACGGCCAGTTAGTAAGCCAGTGTCAGCAAATGGAGTGTTTTTATAACATTTTATTGGAACACAGTCACACCCATTTGCATATGAATGTCTCAGTTACTTTCACACCATAACAGCAGAGTGAAGTAGTTGTGATGGTTTGAGGCAGAAAGACCTAAAGTGTTTACTATATGGACCTTTAAGGAAATAGTTTGCTGACCCCTGGTCTAACCTCATTCTGGTTAGTGTTGTAGGGCTGAAAGCAAGACTTTTTTTTTCCTTCTTGGTTCTTTCATATATAGAAAACTATTTTTTTCAATTAAAAACCTATTATTTAAAAATTCATCAGAACTGGCTGTAAGCCAGATACCATTTTTTTATATTCAAAAGAAAGGTATTAACCCTGAGTGACATTTCTCAGTCTGTGCTTTTTTCTATTTTCTCATTTTAAAGTACTTGAAATAGAAAGATGAAAAAGCATTTGTTGGCTACTTGGTTAGCTTCACAAATTTTCCACCTTCCTACCAGCAGAAATCTCCAAATGACTTTTTCAGTGACTATAAATAACTGAACTTCTACTTCTCACTGGCCATTCCACCCTGACCTGCAACTACATGTCCTGTGCTCAAAGTGGCTAGTCCTGAAAGAAACATCCAGAAGATACGAAGGGCCTTTTAGGTAAAATAGCTCTAATTTTCACAGGAATTTTCCTAGTTGCAGAAATTAAGATTCCAGCAGGGAAATAACACTCTCTTTAGTGGGTTTGAGTTAAGATCCTGAAACTATAAAGTTTCCTCCAAACAGTCTGCTCATAAATCCTTTTAAGCATGCAGCCCTTAGCACAAGTCCCTACTAAATTAAATATACCAAGCAGAGCTAGGAAAGGACTGGTAGCTACATTCGATTATTTTATAAGGTTGGGATAGACAAAGTGGCACACAAATTTGAAACTCTAATTGCTGCTTCTCCCTTGGTGCTCTTTTAGTCTCCTGAAGAGTGTAAAAATTCCAAGCTCATGCTCTGCTGTTCAGGCTTTTTGTCCTCAGTTCTAATACCAAGCACCAATGTTACATACCCAGAGAGCACAGAGAATGCAGTTGTGGTTTTTCTTTGTATTTTGAGATTATTTCTTTAAACAAGAAATTTTCACCTTTGGGGCCCTTGGCCTCATTTTCTGCAGCAATAAAACAAATCAGCAGTGACTCAGTAACTTGTAAGCTGTTGTCTCAGATACCCCTTCTCAATAATTCTGCAAGCCAGAAGTTAAATTCTCCAGATCCCCTCCCTCAGAATACTGAAGAGTAAAATGAAAATCATTGTAATGTTAAAAGAGAAACTAGAAGCATGAATATATTTTACAGCACAAGGAACTCAGGTTATTTGGACAGTGTGCAGTAATTGACTTATAATTCTTGTCTGCCTTTAGCTAGTTACATGACCTGAGAGAGTCATTACGTAGAACTGTGTTTGTTAAATGATTAGGCTTGGTTTTTAAAGTCTCTCTTGTATACAGATTCATATTGTACTCGAATTCTGAACTGTGAGGGCTGTCAATTTCTGGGACAGGGTTTTAGAGAAAGGCAGTCTTAAAAGATTTACTCTCCTATGTTATTTCCCCAATTGGCCTCCAAAAAACTTAGGTGGAACTTGCAGAACAGCACAGATCCTTGAATACCCTTGATAAGATAAATGGCTCTTCTGTTTAGAAGGCTGTGCTCCTTGACCAAATGTACATCATTAGCAGGTGCCCAGGTAGAATGGTGAGAGAAGAGAAGGTAGCTATCTTCCCCACCAGATCAGCTGAAGCATCTTTGGCCCTCAGGGGAGAAGTGCTACAAACAGATGGCCTTCACATGCCAAAGGGAACTGCACCATTTTACATATTTTCTCATCTAAGCCAAGAAGTAAGAAGAAAGTTATACAACTTCTCTTTTAGGCCTATAATTATATGATTTTATAGCTAACGAGGCTCTGATTTAATCTTAAGTCTACAATTGAAATTTGATAACCACACATTTTTACTGAGATGAATCTTGCCTTAACAGCTGCAAGTGGGACATGGTTCATTAGGGACCTCTATATTATGAGACATGTAATCCTTCCCTTAGTTTTTATAGAAAAAACTCTCAACAATGACACCATAATATTTGACCTTAATAACTGCACCTGGAACCATTCACCAAGGATACCAGAGGACTTTTGCCAACAAATTTAGCTCTGCACATTAGCAATACAATGATTCTGAAATCACATTCATCTGTACTTTTTAGGGGGTTCTAAAGCAGCTCAGCCTTGAGGAATTAGTGCTTTCTCTGAAATAGAGGGATGACGTAACTCATTATTATCCCCTTTTATGGAAATGGCATTAATCCAAACTGTCAGTAATTCAAGATGCATATTTCAAAAGTGCATGAATTAATTCAGTGAAATGGACGAGATTAAAAATAAGTTTGTTCTAACCTTTTGTCATGGAATGAGTACATGGAGATGTTATAATGAATGGGAGGTGGTCTTGGTAATCTAGCAAGGATTTATATCCATGAATGTCTTTTTACCACTGGTGTTCCATTCAGCATTCCTGTGCACGAGCAGACTGCTGCCTGCCTATTGAGGCCAGTGATTCTTCTATATTCTTTCTATGTTGAAAAATACTCAGAAAGCATCATCCTTGAGACCATTCAAGAACAGAAGTGTGTGTTGGGGGAAAAGAAGAAAAAGAAAGAAAAGCTGTGTCATTCAAGTCCCAGGGAGAAAAATGCACAACTTTATTCAACCCCAATCTGTGGGTAAGAAAATTAAGATCAGTCATGTAAGAAGTCTTTGACTCTACCATACCTCCTACAAGAAAGCCACCCATCCATCCAATGCCCTGGATCAAGATTCTCAGCTTTTTCACTGGTTGTTTATTTTCAAACAGTTTCTTTTGTCTCCAGCCTGCTTGCTTTCTACATTGTTAACAGGGTAAGCTTGCTATAATAGAAATTAGATCTGATCGTTTCCATGTTTTAAATCCTATGTTTCCCACAGTAATCATGATAAAATTCAGATTTGTTAGGGGAGTACTCAAGGCACCTCCTTTACTATCTGGGCTCTATCTGTACACCTAAGGAGTGCTCTGCTCCTGTCAAATCAATCTATGTGAAGTTTTCCAAATGGTATTATGTTCTCATGTCTCTGATCCTTTGTACATGCCTTTTAACTTCTTGTTAGGGCTGAAATTTGAAGGATGAAAAAGGATAATTAATATTTATTGAGCACTTAATTATGAACCAGAAATAATTCTGAGGATTTTACATTTATTAATGCATTTTGTTCTCTCAGCAACAGTATGAAGTAGGTACTCTCAGGATCCTGGCTTTACAAAAGAGGAACTTGAAGCATAGAACAGTTAAGTTTCCTACCTAAGGCTACACAGGGAGTAAGAGTTAAATGTGGGATTCCAGGGCATATGATCATAGCTAAGGTGTTATAAGGCCTCTAGGTCTCATGAGGCATTTACTCATCCTTCAAAATCCAGTTCAAAGGGCATTTTCACTGGAAAGCTCCCATGCTGCACCACCTCATTTGGAGCTGATGTGCATCTGTGCTCCTTAGTACTCATGTGCATCCCCCTGTTATAACACATATAACATTGTACATGTTAGCATCTTCACAGTCTCTCGTGTGTTTCCATGCCTAGTGCTCTGTTAACATCTATGGATTGGAGAGTAACTTGTTTTCAAAAGAAATCACCTCCTTTTGTTTTAAAATTTTCTATATTTCTAGTAATTTACCACCTAGTAGACAGTAAGTACTCAGAAAGAGTTGGGTGAAATGAAAGAGCAAATGGGTTATGAGCTCTTTCTTGGTGCCCATAGGAAGAAGGAGCAGATCAACTTCCATTAAAATGACAGTTCTCCTTATTTTGCTTTACCTTGCTTTTGCTGTTGCTGTTGTTTGCTTTTGTTACTCCCTCAATTACAAACACCGCTACTGCAGATGACTATGAAATTGTAAAGAAAAAGCTTCTCTAGTGCAGCCTTTGATTTATAGGGTATAGCATATTTCTTAATTTTAGCACAAAAATGAAAAAAAGTACAACAGAATTTTTTCAGATTGATATTTGCTATAGCAAGAAAGGGAAAGAAACAGCTACTATGTGCCAAGTCCTAGTCCAAACACTTTATAGGATTTTATTTAATTGTCACAGCATTCTTTTAGGAGAAGTAGTAGTATCTTCATCTTACAGATGAGAAAATCAAAGTTCAGAGTGATGAAGTTTTTTATCCAAAATCACGCAAAGAGTAATCTGCAGAGTGGAAACCCAAACCTGTACCTCTCTGATTCCAAAGAGTCTACCTTATTAAAGCATGTCCAGTAACATGGTGTCTGAGGCCAGGTTCAGTGCCTATGTAACTGACCATTCTTTGAGATTACAAATTCAAGTAGTTTCAGAAGTGAAACAAACCTAATTAACTTCATTGTGCAATGGTGAGATTTGTACTGACTTTGCCAGTAGAGTAGAAAGAAGGCATCATTGCCTAGGGATCAAGAGAGCAACTCGGTTTCTAGACTGCTAGTTTGAATCCCTCCTTACTTGCTGTGTTGCCTTGGCCAAGAAGCAAAACCCTTCTATACCAGTTTCTCTTCTTAGAAAACAGGCACAATAACAAAACCTACCTTATGTAGTTATTGGATCCTAACTTCTGATCTATGGTTTAGTTAGAGCTTCCCTGACAGCATTTTAGCACTAGATAAACAGGAATCTCATGACTTCCTAGCTTAGTGCTTCTGCTGCCTACTTTTGTCCAACTCTAAAATGCCACTCCTCATCATGCTACCTGACTTCGAACTATACTACAAGGCTACAGTAATCAAAACAGCATGGTGGTAGTATAAAAACAGACAAATAGACCAATGGAACAGAACAGATGCCTCAGAAATAACACTACACGTCTACAACCATGTGATCTTTGACATACCTGACAAAAACAAGCAATGGGGAAAGGAATCCCTATTTAGTAAATGACACTGGGAAAACTGGCTAACCATATGCAGAAAACAGAAACTGGACCCCTTCCTTGCACCTTACCCAAAAGTTAACTCCAGATGGATTAAAGACTTAAACTTAAAAACCTGAAACCATAAAATCCATAGAAAAGAACCTAGGCAATACCATTCAGGACATAGGCATGAGCAAAGACTTCATGACTAAAACACCAAAAGCAATAAGAACAAAAGCCAAAATTCACAAATGGGATCTAATTAAACTAAAGAGCTTCTGCACAGCAAAAGGAACTATCATTAGAGTGAACAGGCAGCTTACAGAATGGGAGAAAATTTTTGCAATCTATCCATCTAACAAAGGTCTAATATCCAGAATTTACAAGAAACATAAACAAATTTACATGAAAAAAGCAACCCCTTCAAAAAGCATGCAAAAGATATGAACAGACACTTCTCAAAAGAAGACATTTATGTCGCCAACAAACATATGAAGAAAAGCTTATCATCAATGGTCATTAGAGAAATGCAAATCTAAACCATAATGAGATACCGTCTCATGCCAGTTAGAATGGCAATCATAGAAGACTCAGGAAACAGCAGATGCTGGAGAGAATGTGGAGAAATAGAAATGCTTTTACACTGTTGGTGGGAGTGTAAATCAGTTCAACCATTGTGGAAGACAGTGTGGCAATTCCTCAAGGATCTAGAACCAGAAATATGATTTGATCCAGCAATCCCATTACTGGGTATATACCCAAAGGATTGTAAATAATTCTACTATAAAGGCACATGCACATGTATGTTTATTGCAGCACTATTTACAATACCAAAGACTGGAATGTGGCACATATACACCATAGAATACTATGCAGCCATAGAAAAGAATGAGTTCATGTCCTTTACAAGGACATGGATGAAGCTGTAAACATCGTCCTCAGCAAACTCACACACGAACAGAAAACCAAACACTGCATATTTTCACTTATAATTGGGAGTTGAACAATGAGAACACATTGGCACAGGGAGTGGAGTATCACACACAGGCCCCTTGACAGGGGCCTGTCAAAGGGTAGGGAGCAAGAGGAAGGAGAGCATTAGGGCAAATACCTAATGCATGTGGGGCTTAAAACCTAGATGATGGGTTGATAGGTGCAACAAACTACCATGGTACATATATACCTATGTAACAAACCTGTATGTTCTGCACATGTCCTAGAACTTAAAGTAAAATAAAAAAAGAAAAATGCCAAATGAGTGGCATCATGATCTGCTGCATAATGAATGAAGGCATGGGGTTATGAATTCCAAAAGTTCTTTTGCTAATGCACTTCTTTTCTCAGGAAGTGATAAAAGTTTTTTTTTTTGTTGTTTGTTTTTTTGTTTGTTTTTGTCTCAGTTCTAACAGTCATGCAGTTTATGTCTACACTATGCTGTACAAATTGCAGTCAATTACTTAAGGTTAACAATTGGAATTCCCAGTGGTAGTAAAGAAACTAGCTATTTGTAAGTCATTTGTAGTAATCTTCAGTAACTGATAATTAGACACTAATTAGCTCATTTGCTTAATGTTTTTACATAGTAAGATGCTTAATGAATTAATTACAAGAAAAAGAACTGAGTGGTAATTAAATGCCAATTAAGGGGTTTTATATGTAAGCAAAGTACATTGGTTAAATAATAATCTTTAAAACAATGAACTAAATGATTCAAGGTAATGTGATGAGAATTGTTCTGTTCTTATACTGATTATCATGGTGCATTAGTCTTGCTTGGATATGCAACAGATTAAACAAGTCTTACGTTATTAGGGTTTCTCAATTTTAGCTCTATTGACACCTTGAACTTAATAATACTTTTTTGTAGGGGCTGTCCTATGTGTTGCAGAATGTTTAGCAGCATCATGGTCCTTTACCCATTAGATACAGTAATACTTTCTCAATTGTGACAAATGAAAATGTCTCCAGACATTGCCAGATGTCCCCTGTGGGGGTGGGGATGGGGAAGCAAAACCTACCCCAGTTGGGGATACTGGGTTCTCCTAATTTTTTGTTTTTGTTGTGTTTTTCTTCAAGATTATTTTTATTACTTATGTGAAGTTGACTTTTTAGAGCTCATTATAACATCTGAGGGCCCCACTGACCAAATATATTACTAAGAATTAACTGCTACAGTGGTAAGAGCACTGAATTTGGTAACCAAAGACTTTGGTTCAGAGTAAATGTTCCCTACCATTATGTGACCTTAGTTAGATGAGCAATGTAACATCTTTGAATATGGGTTTTCTCATCTATATAACAAGGATAAGAGAATCATCTCAAGTTTCATGTAGGATTCTAAGACTTCTCAAGTAAAAATAAACAAATACTTTGCAATATGACTTTTCACCCTTAGTCACAAAGATCTTCCAGGATCATCCATGTTCTTCCTTGACCCATTATCTACTTTTCAAATTCAAATAAATTTATTGAGTGCTTTCTACAAGGCAGACACCTTTCCTAGGCACTGGAGACAAATTAGTGAACAAAACGGACTAATTTATGAGCGAGACAGGGTGTGAACACAAAAAAGCAGAGTTGGGGTAAAGAATTCAATTATAAATAGGGTGGTATAGAAATTCCTACTGAGGAGCAGAGACTTAAAAAAGATGGGGAAATGAGCCATGTGGGTATTGGCGGAAAGTGTAGTGTCCAAGACAGAGAAATAGCCAGTGCAAAGCCTGTTCCATTTTTCTTATCCAAAAGGCAAAATGTTTATTAACCTAAGTGGACATTATAATTGAAATTGCTGCTCATAATGAGAAAATTAGGCATTTCATTATACCTGCCTCATAATTTTCCTTTTAAAGGATGTTAATATACTTCTACAAGATACTTTCAGATAAGCATATGTACACCTTTTAGTACAATATTGGGATGATTTGAATACATAGGGAAAAGTCCAAGAATAGTAAAAGAAAAGTTTTATTGAGAGTTAGTCACAAAATAGCCGAACACTGTTTTGTTATTGTCTTTCGGTAACATTAAATTAGCTACTCTTGTCAGATTGAGTTTTTTGACAATATTTTAGCACCACATTAAGAAGTCATACTATGATCTTTACAATTTGAAATCTTCCAGATAACTATAAAAGTTCCACTCAATGTAATTGCAAAATCTCAATGTAAATCCCTCAGCCTAGATGATCCTCGGCCATCTGTCCTCAGCCTAGATAATCCTTAGGAAAGATGAAAAGAAATTATATTCCCCAAATTATTGCATACTCATAACAGTTTGTCTGTGGGCTTTATACTTAAAAAATTAACCAATTAATGGTAATATATATTTAGGAGTACAAATGCAGGTTTCTTATATGCATATATTGTATAATAGTGAAGTCTGGGCTTTTAGTCTACCAGGTAGTGAACATTGTACCCAATAGGTAGTTTTTCAGCCCTCAGCCTTCATCCATGTCCCGTCCCCACCTTTTGTACTCTTCAGTGTCTATTATTCCATCTTATATGTTGATGTGGATGCATTGTTTTGCTCCCACTTAGAAGTGAGAACATACAATACTGGCTGTTTCTGAGTTATTTCACTGAGGATAATGATTTCCAGTTCCAGTCATGTTGCTACAAAAACCATGAAGTCATTCTTTTTTATGACTGAGTAGTATTCCATTGTATGTATGTACCACATATTCTTTATCTGTTTATCTGTTGATGGACACTTAGGTTGATTCTATATCTCTGCTATTATGAATAGTGATGCAATAAACATACAAGTGCAGGTATCTTTTTGATATAATGACTTCTTTCCCTTTGGGCATATACCAATAGTGAGATTGCTGGGTCAAATGGTAGCTCTATTTTTAGTCCTTTGAGAAATCTCTATATTGTTTTCCATAAAGGTTGTACTAATTTACATTTTTACCAACAGCATATAAGCATTCCCTTTTCTCCCCATCCTTGGTAATATATGTTATTTTCAGATGTTTTCATAGTAGCTACTCAGATTGGTGCAAGATGGTATCTCATTTGTGGCTTTAATTTGCATTTTTTTGTGATGATTGGTGATGATGTACATTTGTTCATATGCTTGTTAGGCACTTACATGTTTTCTTTTGGAAAATGTGTTCGTGTCTTCTGCTCACTTATGGAAAAGTTCTTTAGTGGTGACTTCTGAGATTTTGGTGTACTCATCACTTGAGGATTGTACACTGCACACAGATTTTTATCAGTCACCTCCTCCCAACCTTCTCCCACAAGTCTCCAAAGTCCATCCTATCATTCTTATGCCTTTGCATTCTCATTGCTTGGCTCCCACTTACAAGTGAGTACATGCAATATTTGGTTTTCCATTCCTAAATTACTTCACTTAGAATAATGGCCTCCAGCTCCATCCAAGTTGCACAAATGACGTTATTTTATTTCTTTTGTGGCTGAGTAGTATTCCATGGTGTATATAAACCACATTTTTTTTTTTAATCCACTCATTGGTTGACGGACACTTAGGTTTGTTCCAAATTTTTGCAACTGTGAATTGTGCTGCTATAAACATGTGTGTGCATGTGTCTTTTTCACATGTTGGTTTCTTTTCCTTTGGGTAGATATCCAATAGTGGGATAGCTGGATCAAATGATAGTTCACTTTTAGTTTTTTGAGGAATCTCCATACTGTTTTCCATAGTGGTTGTACTAGTTTACATTTCCACAGTGTAAAAGGGTTCCCTTTTCACTACATCCATGCCAACATCTATTGTTTTTTTGTCTTTCTAATTACGACCATTCATGCAAAAGTAAGATGGTGTGTCATTGCATTTTTAATTTGCATTTCCCTGATAATTAGTGATGTTGAGCATTTTTTCATGTTTGTTGATTGTTTATATATCTTCTTTTGAGAATTGTCTATTCATGTCCTTTGCTCACTTTTTGATAGGATTATTTTTTTTTCTTGCTGATTTGTTTGAATTCCCTGCAGATTCTAGATATTAGTCCTTTATCAGATGCACAATTTGTAAATATTTTCTACTACTCTGTGGGTGGTCTATTTACTCTGCTGATTATTTCTTTTGCTGTGCGGAAGCTTTTTACTTGAATTAGTTCCTATTTTATTTTTGCTTTTGTTGAACTTGCTTTTGGAGTCTTAGTCATGAATTCTTTGCCTAAGCTAATGTCTAGAAGAGTTCCTCCGATGTTATCTTCTAGAATTTTTATGATTTCAGGTCTTAGATTTAAGTCTTTGATCCATCTTAAGTTGATATTTGTGAAAGCTAGAAAATGAGGATGCAGTTTAATTCTTCTAGATGTGGCTTGCCAGTTTTCCCAGCACCATTTATTGAATAGAGTGTTATTCCCCAATTTATGTTTCTGCATGCTTTGTTGAAGATCTGTTGGCTTTATCTGGCTTTTCTTCCGGATTCTCTATTCCGTTCCATTTTTATACTAGTACCATGCTGTTTTGGTAACTATAGCCTTGTAGTATAATTTGAATTTGGGTAGGTGATGCCTCTAGATATTTTTTTTCTTAGTATTGCTTTGGCTATGAGGGCTCTTTTTGATTCCATATAAATTTTAGAATTTTTTTTTCTAGATCTATGAAGAATGATGATGATATTTTGAAGAAAATTGCATCGAATCTATAGATTGCTTTTGGTAGTATGGTCATTTTTACACTATTGATTCTACCCATCCATTGAGTGTGGGATGTGTTTCCATTTATTTGTGTCATTTATGATTTATTTCAGCAGTATTTTTAGTTTTCCCTGTAGAGATCTTTCACCCCCTTGGTGAGGTGAAAGTAATGTCCTAGGTATTTTTTTTTTCTTTGTAGCTGTTGTAAAAGGGATTGAGTTCTTAATTTGATTTTTAGCTTGTTCATTGCTGGTGTATAGCAATGCTACTGATTTGTGTACATTGATTTTGTTTCCTGAGACTTTACTAAATTTGTTTATCAGATCTAGGAGCTTTTTGTTTGAGTCTTCAAGGTTTTCTGAGTATATAATCATAGCATCAGCAAACAGTGAAGTTTGACTTCCTCTTTGCTGGTTTGAATGCCCTTTCTTTCTATCTCTTGTCTGATTGCTCTCACTAGGACTTCCAGTACTATGTTGAATAGAATTGGTGGAAGTAGGTATTCTTGTCATGTTCCAGTTTTCAGAGGAAATGCTTTCAACTTTTCCCTGTTCAGTATGATGTTGGTTGTGGGTTTGTCATATATTGCTTTTCTTACTTTGAGAGAAATCCCTTTTGTGCCTATTTTGTTAAGGGTTTCTATCATAAAGCAATGCCGGATTATAGCAAATGCTTCTTCTGCCTCTGTTGATATTATTATATGTTTTTTGTTTTCAGCTCTGTTTATATGATATGTCATGTCTATTGACCTGTGTATGTTAAACTATCTCTGCATTCCTTGTATAAAACCTACTTGGTCCCTATGTATTATCTTTTGGATATGTTGTTGGATTCAGTTAGCTGGTATTTCATTGAAGATTTTCACATCCATGTTCATCAGGAATATTGGTCTGTAGTTTCCTTTTTTTGTTATGTCCTCTCGTGGTTTTGGAATTAGGATATACTGGCTTCATAGAATGGTTTAGGGAGGATTCTCTCTCTATCTTTTGAAATAGTTTTAGCAGAATTAGTACCAATTCTTCTTTGAATGCCTGATAGAATTCAGCTGTGAATCTGTCTGATCCTGGACCTTTTGGTTGGCACTTTTAAAATTACTGATTGAGTCTTGCTGCTTGTTATTGGTCTGTTCAGGGTTTCTATTTCTTTCTGATTTAATTTTAGGACGGTTGTATATTTCTAGGAATTTATCTGTCCTCTCTAGATTTTCTAGTTTGTGCACGTAAATATATTCAGAGTAGCCTTGAATGATCTTGTGTATTTCTGTGGTATTGGTTGTATATCTCATTTCATTTCTAATTGAGCTATTTGGATTGTCTCTCTTCTTTTCTTGGTTAATTTCACTAATGACCTATCAATTTTCCTTTAGTCTTTTCAAAGAACCAGATTTTGTTTCATTTACTTTTTATATATTTTTTTTGTTTCAATTTCATTTTGTTCTTCTCTAATTTTTGTTATTTCTTTTTTTCTGCTAGGTTTGGGTTTAGTTTTTTCATGTATCTGTACTTCCTTAACGTGTAATACTAGGTTTTGCTATTTGTGCTCTTTCAGGCATTTTGATGTGAGCATTTATTTAATGTTATGAACTTTCCTCTTAGCACCACTTTTGCTGTATCCCAGAGGTTTTGATAAGTTGTGTCACTATTATCTTTTATTTTAAATAATTTTAAAATTTCCATCTTGATTTCATTGTTAATCCCGAAATCATTCAAGAGCAGATTACTTAATTTCCATGTATTTGTACAGTTTTGAAGGTATCTTTTGAAGTTGATTTCCAGTTTTATTCCACTGTGGTCTGAGAAGATAATTGATATAATTTCAATTTTCTTAAATTTATTGAGACTTATTTTGTGCCCTATCATATGGTCTATCTTGGAAAATATTCCACATACTGACTAGTAGAATGTATAATCTGCAGTTGGGAAGAATGTTCTGTAAATATCCATTAAGTCCATTTGTTCTAGGGTATGATTTAAGTCCATTGTTTCTTAGTTGACCTTCTGTCTTGACAATCTGCCTAGTGCTGCAAGTGGAGTATTAAAATCCCCCACTATTATTGTGTTGTCGTCTATTTTATTTCTTAGGTATAGTAGTAATTGTTTTATAAATTTTGGAGTTCTAGTGTTAGGTGCATATAAATTTAGGATTATAACATCTTCCTGTTGGACTAATGCTTTTAATATTATATAATGCCTTTTATAAGTCTGTTGTGTCTGACATAAGAATAGCTACTCCTGCTTGCGTTTGGTTTCCATTTGTGTGGAATATCCTTTTCCACCCCTTTCCATTAAGTGTATATGAGTCCTTATGCATTAGGTGAGTTGACCATTTTTTAAGTGGATTATTTGTTTTTTGTTGTTGTTGAGTTTGTTTCTTGTAGATTCGGCACATTAGTGCTTTGTTGGTTTTATAGTTTGCAAATATTTTTTCCCGTTGTCTAAGCTGTCTTTTTGTTGATTGCTTATTTTGTTGTGTAGAAGTCTTTTTAGTTTAATTAAGTTCTATTTGTCTATTTGTGTTCTTGCTGTGTTTGCTTTTTGAGAACTTTGTTGTAAATTCTTTGCCTAGGCTGATGTCCATAAGAGTTTTCTCTAAGTTTACCCTTAGGATTTGTATAATTTCTGGTCCTATGTTTAAGTCTTTAATCCATCTTGAGTTAATTTTTGTATGTGGTTAGGGGTATGTGTTGAGTTTCATTCATCTGCATATGACTATTCAATTTTCTCAGCACCATTTATTGAATACAGTGTCATTTCTCAGTGCATATATTTTTTGACTTTGTCAAAGATCAATTGATTGTAGCTATGTGGCTTCATTTCTGAGTTATTTATTTTGTTATGCGATTATTTTTATACCAATATTGTACTGTGCTGCTTTGTTTACTACAAATTTGTGGTATAATTTAAAGTCAGGTAATGTGATGCCTCCAGCTTTGTTCTTTTTGCTTATGATTGCTTTGATTATTTGGGCTTTTTTTCTGATTACATATGAATTTTAGATTTTTTTTTTCTAATTTGGTGAAAAATGACATTGGTAATTCAATGACAGAGATTGCACTGAATCTGTAGATTTCTTTAGGGAGTATCATCACTTTAACAATGCTGATTCTTCTAGTCCATGAGCATGGGATGTTTTTCCATTTATTTGTGTCATCTATGATTTCTTTCATCAGTGTTATGTAGGTCTCCTTATAGAGATCTTATAGAGATCTTTCACCTCCTTAATTAAATATATTCCTAGGTATTGTTTCATAACTATTATTAATAGGATTGCCTTCTTGATTTGATCCTCAGCTAGATTATTATTTGTATATAGTAATGCTACTGATTTCTGTACATTATTTTGTATCCTAAAATATTTACTGATTTATTTATCAAATCTAAGAGTTTATTTCTTTATATTTTGGAGTCTTTGGGTTTGCTAGATATAGCATCATATAATCAGTTTACAGAGATAATTTGACTTACTCCTTTCCAATTTGGGTGCCTTTTATTTTTTTCTTGACTTGTTGCTCTGGCAAAGACTTCCAATACTATGTTGAAAAAGAGTGGTGAAAGTGGGTATACTTTTCTTGTTCCAGTTCTTACAGGAAATGCTTTCAACTTTTTCCCATTAAGTATGATGTTGGCTGTGGGTTTGTTGTATATGGCCTTTATTATGTTGAAGTATTTTCCTTTTGTGGCTAGTTTGTTAAGGATTGTTATCACGAAGTAATGATGAATTTTATTGATGGCTTTTTCTGCATCTATTGAGATGATCATATGGTTTTTGTTCTTAATTCTGTTTGTATATGCTTCACATATATTGATTTGTATATGTTGAACAATCCTTGCATCCCTGGAATAAATCCCACCTTATCATGGCATGTTCTCTTTTTGATGCGCTGTTGAACTCAATTTGCCAGTATGTTGTTGAGGATTTTTGTGTATATATTCATTAGGAATACTGGTCAGTAGTTTACTTTTTCGGTTGTGTCCTTGTCTGGTTTTGTTATCAGAGTGATACTGGCTTCAGAGAATAAAGTAGGGAGAATTTTTCTCCTACTTAATTTTTTGGGAATTGTTTTAGGAGGATTCATACTAGCTGTTCTTTGTATGTTTGGTCAAATTCAGCTGTGAATTGATCTGGTTGAGGACTTTTATTGATTGGAAAATTTTTTATTACTGACTGAATCTCCTACCCATTATTGGTTTGTTCAGAAGTTCCATTTCTTCCTGCTTCAATCTTGGGAGGTTGTGTGTTTCCAGAAACTTATCCATTTCCTCTGTTTTCTAGTTTGTGAGCATCTGGTTCTTCATAATAGTCTTTGATGATCTTTTGTGTTTCTGTGGTATCAGTTGTGATATCTCCTTTTTCATTCTGATTGCATTTATTTAGCTCTTCCTTCTTTTCTTGGTTAGCCTAGCAAGTGGTTTATTCATTTTGTTTAACTTTTTGAAGAACTAACTTTTTATTTCATTGATCCTTTGTATTTTTTTTTCATCTCTATTTCATTTAATTTTGCTTTGATTCTTAAATTTCTTTTCTTCTACTAACTTTGGGTTTGATTTGTTCTTCTTTTTCTAGTTCCTTGAGCTGCAATGTTAGATTATTAATTTTTGATCTTTCTACTTTTTTGATGTAGATATTTTAATGCTATAAACTTCCTTCTTAGCATTGCTTTTGCTGTGTCTCACAGGTTTTGATACATTGTGTTTTCACTTTCATTTATAAAAAAAAAAATATTTCTGTCCTAATTTCTTCATTGATCAAGTGGTTGTTCAAGAACATGCTGTTTGTCATGTATTTGTATAGCTTCTGAAGTTCCTTTCTGGATTAATCTTTAGCTTTTTTCCACTGTGGCCTGAGAAGACACTTGATAGGATTTTGATTTTTAAAAATTTGTTAAGACTTGTTTTGGGCCTAAAATGTGGTCTATCTTGGAGAATATTCTGAAAAGAAGGTATATTCTGTAGTTGTTGGGTTGGATATTTTATAAATGTCTGATAAGTCCATTTGACATAAAGTCCACTTTATGTCCAATTTTTAAAATTCATTTTCTATCTCAGTGTGTGTAGTGCTTTGAGTTGAATTAAAAGCCAATTTATTTGTGTATAAAATTCTTGTGTCACATTCTCTTTCCATTAGTAATTTAAATATATTATTATTTCACTTTATTTCGAATAATACAGTGTTATAAAAAATATGATGACACTTTAATTTTATTTTTCTTATAAGTGAATTGGCTGGTTTGTCTGAATGTCCAAAGGGTTTTTTCTTTTTATTAACAATCAAGTAGCTTTACTAGACTATGTCTCAATTTGGGTAATTTTTGGTTGATTTTGCCAGGTAGATTGTGTATTCTTACAAAATGTAAGGTCAACTTTTTTCTACATATAGGCAAGCTTTCTTTGATTAAATTTTAAATATTTGCTCTGTTTCATTCTTTTGGTTTGCCTTTTCAGGTATTCTATTAGAGAGTTTGTAACAGTTGTATTTTTTCAAAGATGGCCAAATTGACATATTTATTTCAACTTACATGCTTTTCTCACAATAGGTTGATACACCCCAACGAGAGGTGGAGTGTCTGTTCCCGCTCCTGGAATATGGATCATGCTTTACAACTACCCTGATCAATGGATAACAAATGAAAGTAATACTATACCTCTCCTGAGATTAGATCATAAAAATCAGGCATCGTCCTCCTGACCCTTTTTGTCTTGGGCTGCTTGCCCTAGAAACCTTGCCACCATATTGTGAGAAAGCCCAGACTACATGGAGAGGCCAGATACAGCTATTCCAGTCAATAGATCCAGTAAAGCTCTTAGCAATAGCCAGCATCAACCACAAGGCATATGAATAAATGTTTAGATGATTCCACCCCACATCCTTCAAGTCTTCCAGCTGAGGTTTCAAGCATCATGAAACAGAAATAAACCATACAATTTTGTCCTGTCTGATCCACAGAAACCATGAGAGATAGTTATTATTGTTTAAAGCCTCTAGATTTGATATACAGAATAGGCTAACATGAATGTGTTGATTCTTCTACCTTATTTTTCTTTTCTGTATTTCTTTCTGTTCTCCCCTTTTTGACTTCCATTGTTTTTTGTTTATTCATTCTTATGTTTCTTCTAGATTAGTCAGTATGGTCTTCATTACTGAAGTAATTTTTAGCAGTTTGTTTTTAAATCCTTCATGAGTTTTGTTACCTTATTTCTGAGTTTTTCTAATTATTATTTATGTTGTACTTTTATGTTTCGTATCATGTTTTTAATATTATTAAAGATAAACAAAGCCAGACACTAATTAAAGTGGTAAGGACAAATTTTAACCAGTAATATACTATCGTAATGGGAAAGAGTCCAATTAATCTGAACTCAATTTTAATTTGTATTAAATGGAGGTGATTTGGTGTTTTAGTGGGAGAATGAGAAAATAGGGAGTAGGATCAGTAGAGTCAGGGAAATAAAAAATTGCAAAATGTAAAAAGGGTGAGTGTGGCCCATATGAAACCCAGATGCGTTTCTTAGCTGGTGCTTACGAAAGTTAGATTTCTACTCTCCCTAAGAGACTGAGAGGCAGGAGCCGTATCTTCAGTAGTTGGCTGGAAAAACCAGTAAGTTCGTTTGGCAGCCTTGAGTTTCCTCAAGCAGGAACTTTAAGAGGGGCTGGGGTCACTCTAAAAATGTGGTGTGGAGCTGTTAGAAACTATGTTAATGTTTGTTCAAGTCTTTACAGGACAAGGTTGAGATCTAGTCAAGAAGGCTCAGAGAAGCCTGGGCGGAGTTTGGTCAAGAAAATGTTTGTCTTGATTTGCATTTCTCTGAAACTACATTGAGATACCATCTCACGCCAGTTAGAATGGCGATCATTAAAAAATCTGGAGACAACAGATGCTGGAGAGGATGTGGAGAAATAGGAACACTTTTACACTGTTGGTGG
>NW_016107430.1:1979785-2070902 GCF_001604975.1 Cebus imitator | reverse complement strand
TAGAGACGGGGTTTCACCATGTTGACCAGGATGGTCTCGATCTCTTGACCTCGTGATCCACCCGCCTTGGCCTCCCAAAGTGCTGGGATTACAGGCGTGAGCCACCGCGCCCGGCCGTGGGAGTAATGTTACATAGTTTTGTTATGGATGTCATCTGTATGACTTTTGTTTTGCTCTTTTAGTTATTCCATGTGTTTTAATGCGGGGATTCAGGGAGAATCTTACACTATATATGGTCCCCACTATTGCTGTCATCCCAGTATCCCATCTATGTATTTTAATCTCACTCTATTTTATGTAACCACATTTCCGAAACTACCTCAGAGCTTCCTGTCTATAAAAAGAGGGTTAAATAAATTTAGAGAAGAGACATATGACATGCCACCTCTGCCCTCCTCAGAGTCAACTTCCAAGAAGTAGCCATAATCTTTCTAAATGTTGCCCATTCTAGTGCGCTCTACATAAAACTTCATAGCTTGAAATCTATGAAAGGAAAATATAAGCTTTTTCCTTTGAGAAATACAGCATTTATGACATGAGAAAATACAGCGTTTCTTCTCTTGGCACATTTTTTTTTTTTTTTTTGCAGACATAACACTCTGTTAACAGTTCCTCCCAAGCCTTCAGAAACTTGAGAATTATTTGGAACATGGAGGGATGAAATGGAGTGGGGACTGGGAGAAGTGGGGTAAAGAAAAATGGTGGCGGTTATGCTAGCCCAGGTTCTTAAGTCTCATTACTTCTTACAAGAGCAACATGCAGTAACATACAAAATGTTTCTTCTCCATGCCCCACACGTTACCTTTAACAATGGGACCCATCAGACTTACTCCCACCAAGAACAGGGTGGGGAAAAAAATCCTGGAGTAAATGAGAGTAAATGTAATTTCATCAGCACTGCCCTTAAGCTTTTATTCTAAAGATTCTCTTTTCAAAGTCTCATTATTGGGAGTCTCCTAGAAACCTGTCTGAGTTTCCTGATCCTACTAAGGTGTGCTGAGCACAGCGTCAGCTCAAACCCAGATGCTTCTGACTTTAACTTAGCCTAAGGTGTTAAGGGAGATGAGCTTTGAAAACTTTTGGGAAAATAATCTCCACTTTGCTATTATGAAACAAATAAATCTTTAATAGTATTAAAAAGATACTTCTAAGTTTTTTTCTGCCTTTTTTCCCTCACCAAACCTTACTTTCTAAACAGCATATTGCTTAATAAAGTGTAAATGAATCAGTACCATATGGCTTAATCTTCCTTTAAATCCCCTTTGGGCTTGAGAAATTAATTGACAAACTCAGGGGCAAAGATTTCTTTTGGTGTTTGGAACCCCAAATTTAGGAAGCATGACTGCAGTCATTTAGGGAGTCTGGTTGCACTTAATGCCTTCTTCCCTAGCAACAAGTCTTATAGGGCTAACGGGAATGCAGCCTTCGAAGCTGACTACCTCAAACCCTGTGTCTCAATTTCCCCTCTCTCTTTATTTCTCTGAGATTTTATTAGGAAAGGCACATCAGTTAAGTTCAAACCAAAGGATTTGTTGCCTTTTGTGAACTGAGACAATCATGCTTGGGCAAATGCAGAGATTGGGAAAAGGAAGTCAGGCTGTTTCTTTGCTATTAAATGTTTCAGAAGTCCCAAGAATTCTAAGTATCCCAGAGAGAACTCAATGTGAGATAAAAGAGGTTTATGATTAGTCCCTGAAGATTATTTTTCAAGTTTCTCACTAGGGGCAAATGTTAATTAAGATTCTTTTGTGTTTGCAAGCGTGTAAATGGGAAAGTCAGTGAGGTATGCAGGACTATGAGTTTTTAGTATGTTGAAAGATTGGAGTTCAAGTCACTTCTCTGCCTCTCACTGGTTATGTGACTGGTAACAAAAACTGAGCCGAAACTGCAGGTGCATTGAGGGGGCTGTTAGGAACACCATTGAGTTCTTGCCTGAGGCTTGGCTAGGGGTAAAGTATAGGGTTAGTCCCTATAGAGCTGAGAAACTTTTGACTAACAAGGTAAAAGCAATCAAGTCAGCACCTTCTGCTTAGATTCCAGTCAGTTGCTTCAGACATGTTGAATAGTGATTAAGAACTGTAGGAATTACATTATCAGCCATCCAAAAGCAATTTGATTTCTCTTTTTTTGGTAACTCACTCCCACCACGTAAGACACAAGTAACTGCCCTCTTGCCTCCAAAATTATTTATTTTGCTCTTGCCTAGTCCTGTACCTTTTCCCTGTTAGCAAGAGAAAGGGGAGGAGTGAGGCTGAACTGTAGGTAAGGGGACTCAGATACATGTTAGAATTTGCATCCACTCCGTTTTGGTTATGGATTTTAATCTCATAAGCATCTATTTCTTCCTCTGTAAAATGGGTAGCATAACAGGATCTCATAGCATTACAGTGACAGTGAAGTACAATGATGTATTTAATATTTCAGTCCAGTTAATGGCACTTCATAGGGGTCATTGTTAGATTTCTTCCAGCTTGCTATCTCCTGGTCTATGAAATGCTAGAAATTAGCAATGAGGATTATTGTATACTGAAGGTGATACGACAGGGTAATTGTGAAGTTAAGGTGGTTCTGCTTGTGTGTAATTTGATTGAATGCTTTAGGGTTTGGAATGAGTCTTGGAAAGGTTATTCCTAAAAGCCCTTTAAAAAACTCACCTATCAAAAGCAAGATGCCCCTGAAACCTCAAGCTGCTGCTGTTTTGTAACACTTTTACCTTTGGGATGGAATGAACTTTCCCCAAATAACCACAAAATTCAATCAGTGTAATTATGGAAATCACAACTGACATATTTTTTTCTTTTGCCATTTTATGGTGCTTTATTATCTCTGTCGCTAGTTATTTATGGTTATTTTATTACTCTCATAATGTTTTGAGACATAGACTTCAAATAATTTATTTCAATATTTTGGAAAAATATTAAATAAAAATGCATAGAGAATAATATTGCTAACACATATGAATCCACTATAGAAATTTAATAATTGTGAAATTAGCAAATTTCTTTTTACTTCTAATTTTTCATTTAAGTTGAAATCTCTCTATACTTCACTAATCCTATTCTCCTTCCTCAATGCCAATCCTATTGCTAACTTTGTATGAATCTTTCTAGTCCATGTGTTTTTATTTTCACTGCATATAAAGTCTGAAGACCAATATGTAATACTGTTTTGTATTTTTAAAAATGTATGTACAGTTGACCCTTGAACAACATGAGTTTTAAATGTGTGGTTCAACTTAGATACAGATATTTTCCAATCAAAAACAGATTGAAAGTACAATATTAGCAGGAGATGAAACCAGCCTATCTGGAGGGCCAATTTTTCACATACACAGGCTTCAGAGTGCTGACTGTGAGACTTGAATATGCTCAGATTTTGGTATACTCAGGGTCCTTGGAAGCAATCCTCTGCATATACTGTGGGACAACTGCAAATATTCTGAAACTCCTCGTTTCATTCAATGGTGTTTTGAGACTGATCCACATGGACACATGTAGGTCTAGTAATTCATAGTAACTATTTAAATTACTAATAATTGATTTTATCATATGGCTTTACCAGAAAATTGCCTATTCCTTAAGGCTGCACATTTAGATTATTACCAACTTGTTGCGATTTAGTTCCCAAAATGGATAATAGTTTGACAAAATATAAATCTATGTAGCTGTAAGATAAATACAGCCAGTTTCTGTAACATGTAGTATAAACAGGAAGAAGCAATAACTGTCAAGAGAGAATTCTATGAGAAGTGGTCTTGCTCATGAGGAGCACTGGAATCCTGACTATAATGACATTGGTGTGATATAAATTCATTCTATCACCATGGTTCTCAGGTTTATTTTATTTTATTTATTTGAGACTGAGTTTTGCTCTTGTCACCATGCTGGAGTGCAGTGGCGTGATCTAGGCTCATTACCACCTTCGCCTCCTGGGTTCAGTCGATTCTTCTGCCTCAGCCTCCTGAATAGCTGGGATTCCAGGCTCCTGCCACCATGCCTGGCTAATTTTTCATTTTTTTTAGTAGAGATGAGATTTCATCATGCTGGTCAGGCTGGTAATTCATTTAATCCTCGAACTCCTGACCTCAAGTGATCTGCCTACCTGTGCCTCCCAAAGTGCTGGGATTACAGGTGTGAGCCACCATGCTTGGCCTCTCAGCTTTATTATTTTTTTAATCAGAATCAGTCAATCCATGTCTTTTAACAAAGCATGTAGTTGGTCCTTGGTTTATATTTTAGGAAACACTGTCCTACAATATGGGGCTGATATCAAGAACATATATTTGCATAGAGTGACTTCTATGATGTTGCTCCTTAGGAACCTGTGATGATGAGAGGCTATTTACTAAGAAATCTTATTCCTTGAAGACATGAGAAACATTGTCATGTTTAGAGCCTTTACTATATACCAGCTCAATGTTAGGCACTTTTAGACACATAATTCATTTAATCCTCAATGATCCTTGAAGGTTCATTTTGTAGATCAAAACTCTAAGATTCACACATGTCTGAAAATGGCCCAAGGTTGTATAGTGACTGAGCAATGATCTGAAACTTGAACCTAGCTCTGCTTGGTTCTAAAATCCTATTTTCTCTATTCTACATGTTCACATATTCTTTTGGGGTGGTAGAACAAGCAATATCATTATTAGACATAGAGTCATTGAATCAGCAGAAATTTACTACAGCCTCCACCATGCTGGTAGTTTATTACCATAAGAGTGTGAAAAGAAATACTCACTTCTTTTGAGGAGCTCATAAGCTACTGAGGAAGAAAAGATAAAGATGACAGGAACAGTAGATAGCACTGTGAACTGAATTTGTGCATATTGGGAGGGAGCAGCATGAGTTGGAGAAGGAAAGCTATTCTGGAGGTGAGAAATGGGCCACTCTGAGAGCATGGATGGCATTTTCCCAGTTAGGGAGGAAGCAGTAAAGATTTTGGACAGGTAGAATAGACTTGCGTGAGCAAAATCTTGGCACTTAACATAACAAATGACCTATATCAACTATTGCTGAGGATGTATGTGAAACCCAACAGAGTTAAGAGGGAGCTTAGACATGAAACTCCAACCTATGATCTCCTTTTGTTTTTCATACCTCTTGTCTGAATTCTTTGCAACTTACAGTATCGTCAATGGAGTTCATCAGGACACACAAGAGGCACAGAATACCAATGTCTTGGGAAAACCAGAAAGAGATGTCTAAGCAGAGCAAGCCAAAAGTTCCTGGTGGCCAAAGGAGGGACAAAAAAACAGACAAGGCGAACACTTATGTTTGATGGTTGTTTAATGATCAGAAAACCCTATTGCATTGTCATTTGCTTTGAGGAGGCAGCTGGAAGCTAGAGCTACTTATTATAACAAGGTTTGTTGGCTAGCCTGAGAGCCAGCTGACTCTAGGCGAGTAAGAGTTTAAAATGTATAGCCAGTTTCTTTCTCTTTTTTCTTCTTTAAAAAATAATATTAAACCAATGCCCAGGAAGTAGCTAGGTCTCCTCCAGGGCTACACTGCTGTTTAGCAGTCTCATGTCTAGGCCATCAGTTCTATGTGACTCTTGCATTCACCTCCTCCCATCCCATACCTACCCTGGCTTTCCTTCCCAGTGCATTGGGAATTTAGGGTTTGGAGCTTTGGAGTCAAACTGATGTACTTAGAGTCTTACTTTCATCAATTACTTGTTGATGGATATGTAAGATAACCTTTCTGAGCAATATGTCCTTATCCATAACCTAAAGATACTACTGCTCCTAGAGTTGTCAGAATAATATGTTGTGAAACACCACATGCTGCTATCCTCACAAAACAAAAGCTAAGAGATTTTATCATTCCCTGAAAGAACTTCTGAAAGATGTACTTCAGGAAAAATAAAATTGAACTCACAAAGAGGGAGATTTGATGTTAAGTACTCATCCAAGAAATTTGTAAAGATGTAGCTAACTTTAATTTCTGGCAGGCTGGGCACTGTAGCTCGCATCTGTAATCCCAGCACTTTGGGAGGCCAAGGTGGATGGATCACCTGGGGTCAGGAGTTCAAGACCAGCTTGCTCAAAATACAAAAATTAGCTGAGCCTGGTGGTGCAAGGCCGTAATCCCAGCTACTTAGGAGGCTGAGGCAGGAGAATCACTTGAACCTGGGAGGCAGAGGTTGCAGTGAGCCAAGATTGTGCCGCTGCACTCCAGCCTGAGTGACAGAAGAACTCTTTGTATCAAAATGAAAAATCGTCTCTGGCAGTGTATGCAGAGAGGCCTGGTGGGATGAAGAGGCCCAGCTGGAGTGCCGTGTGGCCACAACCAGAGCTTGAGGCAGAGCTTGGTGTGCAGATGCTGATCCGGTCAGGCAGTGAGTGAGCGGGGGGAGGCCTGGGCGGCAAGGACTGCCCCAGCTGGCAGACCACTGTGCCCTTCATACAGGTTGAACCTCTGGCATGACAGAAGCCCAATTCACCCGCTTGCCCACTTGAGGGTGATAGTGGCAGCAGTGGCAGCCCTGGGTGCTTTAGAAGAAGAGAGCTTTACTCTGTCCTTCTCTGCCTCTGATGCAGAATTGGATGCTGTGGTTGCATAATTAGAGGACATTATCATGGATGACAAGTTCCATTTATTACAGAGAAACTTCATAGAAAAGTAGTACTTGGAGTTTTGAAAATACGGAAGAGAATAAACTCACCTACATGCCTAGTTTTAATAAATATATTTTTTTGGCAGAGAAAATATGTTGAAGAATAGCAGCAGATTCCTGGATTCAACACAGCAGTTTTCACAACTACATTACAGTATCATACAGATGAAGTGGCTGGTGACATATTCGACATGGTGCCCACCTTTACTGATGTTTTAGCTTTTACAGAAATGCTTTTGGACTACAGAGCAGAAAAAGAAGGCTGGCTCACAACAAAGTCACCACTGGACTTAAGCTGTGGTCCAGTGGTGACTTTGAACAAGAAACATGTATATAATCTCTAGAAAGAAGAAAAAACATAGTAGTTCAATTCCCAATGGGTACCTTTGAATTTTTCAATAGTAAAAATAAGAATCTGTACTGAAAATAAATAAATCATCTGTGATGGAGGGAGGAGGGGATATGAACGAGATGGAAGTAAAATACCACAAAAACAACCCCATTTAAGTGGGGAGGTATATGATTAAATTTCAAATATTTCCTAGTTTTTGTATTGTTCAGAAAGTGTATATAAATGTGATTAACTTTTGACTTTTAGTAAGCAAATAAGTAAAATTTTAAGTTATACAAATCATCTATACCAGCTTTTCGAGATTGTCACAGAACAATCTGCGACACTAGGTCCTACCTCCAACCAATAAATGGGATCATTCTGGATGTCACCAGCCCAATTAGCCAACAGACTCTGCCCATGATGATGACAGAAGAATACATCTTGGATAGACTAACTCTGTTCTGCAATTCTTCATTCATGCTAAGTATTGATAGGTTAAAACCAAAATGACCTAACCTCCTTAGACCTATTTCTCCTGAAACGCCTTATTGTATTCATTAACCTTAATATTCCTTCCCACTTAGTAAGCTGGTACTTCTCCCCTCCTCAAGTAGACACCTCTCTCAGGTGTTTCTGAGTTAGACTCCTCTGGAGCAGGCCATATCAATCATTCCTCCTGGGTAGCCCCTTCCTCCAATATACATGTTGGTTTGTAACAGTGTGGAAGAATCCACCACCAGCACGCTCTGTCCCAGTAGGCTTTACATGAATCTTTTTGTGCACTCACACCTCTTATTTGTGTGAGTCAGAGTTTAAGTCCTTCAGTTCAGTGGGGTTTCTGATATTTATTTAGGGTATTATTTAAGTCAGCTGCCCGTCTTGAGATTTTGGAGTCTCCTATGACCAAAGCTTGTCTTGGCTGTAGGAATCAATGGAAAGAGATGTCCTTTACATAAAAGCTATATGTGAAAAACAGCTCCTTGTTTTAACAATTGTAGTCCTTATTTCACTGTCTTCTGCTGGTCCCATTGTTTCTAGAAGTCTCTTTTAAGTTTTGTTTAAAAAAATACTTTTATAGATGAATATTCAGGCTAATCTAGTGGTTATGATCTTGGAACTTCCATGATTACCCACTTAAAGATCAAAGGACTGTATGCTGTGTGCCTTTTAGTCAGTGCTGTGAAGACAAAAATACTTTCTACATTGGTATTCATTCCTATTTTACTGGGCACCTATGAATGTATGCTGTTTGCTAGAAACAGATTAGATATCTTGTTCTTATAACATGTTGGTGTGTTTGCGTGTTTGCTGAAAATCCTTTCCATATAAATCAGTTTGTTAGGTTCTCTGGGTCAGGAAGGGATTCTGCAGTTTCTTCCTGCCAAAGTTTCTCCTACTGAGATGGGGTTCTGCCAGTCCAGCTCAGCAAGAGTAGGAGGTAATAAACAGCTTGATTGGTCATTTGTCTGCTTTGGTTGGTGTGGAATAATCCACCACCAACACCCTCTATCCCAGCAGGCTTTACATGAATCTTTTTGTGAACTCATACTTTGTGTAATATGTGGTAAGTTACTTATTAGGAAACATGTATATAATCTCTAGAAAGAAGAAAAAACATAGTAGTTCAATTCCCAATGGGTACCTTTGAATTTTTCAATAGTAAAAATAAGAATCTGTACTGAAAATAAATAAATCATCTGTGATGGAGGGAGGAGGTGATATGAACCAGATGGAAGTAAAATACTACAAAAAAGAACCCCATTTAAGTTGGGAGGTGTATGATTAAATTTCAAATATTTTCTAGTTTTTGTATTGTTCAGAAAGTGTATATAAATGTGATTAACTTTTGACTTTTTGTAAGCAAATAAGTAAAATTTTAAGTTACTTCTAGATGAATATTTTTTTTTCTTTTTTAAGCCTCAGCCCCCCAAGTAGCTTGGACTAAAGGGGTGCACACTACCATTCCCAGCTAATTTTTTTATTTTTTTGTAGAGACAGGCTTTTGCTATGTTGCCCAGGCTGGCCTTGAACTCCTGGCTCAAGCAATCTGCCCACCTTGGCCTCCCAAAGTACTGGGATTACAGGTGGGAGCCACTGTGCCCAGCCCAGGTTGTTTGTATTTTTAACCAGTGGAGGAAAGAAAAGAATAAAGAGAACCTGGGAGACGGAGGTTGCAGTGAGCTGAGATCATACCATTGCACTCCAGCCTGGGCAACAAGAGCAAAACTCCGTCTCAAAAAAACCCAAAACAAAATGGTTTCAACATCAATTTTAAAGGGATAACATTCAAACCATAGCATTGGATAAATGTTTTGCAAATATTTTTTCTCAGTTGGTGGCTTTTATTTTTATTTTTATGTTTATAGCAATGCCTTTTGAAGAGAAGAAGTTTTGAATTTTAGTGAAGTCAATTTTTAAAATTTTTTTCTTTTGTGTTAAGATGTATTTTCCAAACTCAAAAATAAATTGTCCTTTGGAGAGAAGGTGCAGCAAGATGGCCAAATAGAAGCCTTCCTTGCAGGAATGCCAAATTGAACAATTATCCCCACAAAAACGAACCTTCATAGGAACCAAAAATCAGGTGAGTGATCAGAGTACCTGGTTTTAACTTCGTACCACTCAACTGAAGTTGGTAAGAAAGATTGTCTTGAATTCCTGATTCAAGGGAAATCAAGAGGCCATGCTTCTCACCTTCTCCAGCAGCAACTGTGTGGCATGGAAAGAGAATCTGTGTACTTGGAAATGGGGGAGGGCAGTGACTGAGGGACTTTACATTGGAACTAAGTGCTGCCTGGCACAGTGGACAGCAGTGCAAGGGAGAACTCAGCCAGTCTCCATGCAAGGAGCATTTAGACCAGCCCTAGCCACTGGAAAATTGCCCATCCCAGGAATCAGAAACTGAGTTCCAGCAGGCCTCACTATAGCAGGCTAAGGTGCTCTGGTGTCCTAAACAAAACTGAAAGACATTCTAGGCCACAAGGATTACAATTCCTGGGCAAGTCCTGGTGCTATGCTGGGCTTGAAGCCAGTGGACTTGACTGGCATGTAACCTTGTGAGACACCAACTTGGATTGGCCATGGAACTGCTTGTGTCACACCTCCCCCAACCCGAGACTACATAGCTCACAGTTCTGGTAGAGACTCTTTTTGTCTATGTGGTGAAGAGAGGGAAGAGTAAAGCAGACTTTGTTTTGCAATCTCAGATACCAGCTCAGCCACAGCAGGATAGTATAACAGGCAGAATCATGAGGTTCCCAATCTAGACCATAGCTCCTGGATGACATTTCTAGATACACCCTGGGCCAGAAAGGACCTGTTACCTTGAAGGGAAGGAGCCACTCCTGGCAGGATTTATCACTTGCTGACTAAAAAGCCCTGAATAATCAGCAGTGGTAGCCACGTAGTACTTGCTGTGGGCCTTGGGTGAGACACAGAGTTGTGTTGTTCCAGTATGGCCAGTACATACTTAGCTGTCATGGCTCTTAGGAGAGACTGCTGCTTGAGAAAAGGAGAGGGAAGATTAAAGGTGACTTTGTTTTGCAGCTTAGGTATCACCTTAGCCACAGTGGGTTAGAGCACCAAACAGTCTTTTGATGTTTCTGATTCAAGACCTTTGGCTCTTGGATGGTATTACTGGACCTTCCCTGGGCCAGGGGTTGCTACTGCCATGAGGGAGAGTCCAGGCCTGGCAGCATTCACCAAAAGCTGAGTAAAGGGCCTTTGGTTCAAACAGAAATTTTAGAGCTGAAAAATGTGATAGACATACTGAGGAATGCATCAGAGTCTCTTAATAGCAGAACTGATCAGACAGAAGAAAGAATTAGTAAGCTTGAAGACAGAATATTTGATAACAAGTAGTCAGAGGAGACAAAAGAGAAAAGAATAAAGAAGAGTACAGCACACCTACAAGATCTAGAAAATAGCCCCAAAAGGGCAAAATCAACATACAAAAGTCAGTAGCATTTCTATATGCCAACAGCAAATAACTAGTACAAGAAATATGTTAAAATGTCCATACTACCCAAAGCAATCTACAGATTCAGTGCAACCTCTATCAAAATGCCAATGACATTCTTCACATAAAGAGAAAAAAAAAAATCCTAAAATTTACGTAGAAACACAAAAGACCTGTAATAGCATACGTTATTCTGACCAAAAAGCACAAACCTGGATGAATCACATTATCTGACTTCAAATTATACCACACAGCTATCGTAACCAAAAACAGCATGACACTGGAATGAAAACAGACATATATACCAGTAGAACAGAATAGAGAACACAGAAACAAATCTATACATCTCTACTGAACTCATTTACAACAAAGGAGCCAAGAACATATGTTGGGAGAAAAGACAGTCTCTTTATTAAATGGTGCTGGGAAAACTGGAAATCCCTATTTAGAAGAACAAAACTAGATCCTGTTTCTCACCATACAAAATTCAAATCAAAATGGATTAAATACTTAAATCTAAGACCTCAAATTATAAACTTACTAAAATAAAACATTGAGGAAACTCTCCGGAATGTTGAACTGGACAAAGATTTCTTGAGTAATACCTCATAAGCAGAGCCAACCAAAGCAAAAATAAACAAATGAGATCACATCAAGATAAGAAACCTCTGCATAGCAAAGGAAACAATCAACAAAGTGAAGAGAAAACCCACAGAATGGGAGAAAGTATTTCCAAACTACCCATCTGACAAGGGATTAGAACTAGAATATATAAGGTGATCAAACAATTCTGTAAGAAAAAAATCTAATAATTTGATTAAAAATGGGCAAAAGATTTGAATAGACATTTCTCAAAAATAGATATACAAATAGAAAACAGGTATATGAAAAGGTGCTCAACATCATTGATCATTAGAGAAATACAAATCAAAACCACAATGAGATATCATCTCACCCTAGTTAAAATGTCTTTTATCTAAAAGGCAGATATTAATGAAGGCTGACAAGGATGTGGAGAAAGGGGAACCCTTGTACACTGTTGGTTAATATAACCACTATGGAGAACATTTGGAGGTTCCTAAAGGATGAAAAATAGATTTATCATAGAATCCAGCAATCCCACTGCTAGGAGTATATTTTTAAAAAATGAAACCAGGATATCCAAGAGATATCTGTACTCCTATGTTTATTGAAGCACTATTCACAATAGCCAAGATTTGGATGCAAGCTAAGTGTCTATCAATAGAAGAATGGATTAAAAAATATGGTACATATACACAGTGGAGTACTATTCAGCCATAAAAAAGAATGAAACCCTGTCATTTGCAATGACATGGATAAAACTGGAGGTCATTATGTTAAGTGAAATAGGCCAGACACAGAAAGACAAACTTTACATGTTCTTCCTTATTTGTAGAAGCTAAAAATTAAAACAAACTAATAGAGAGAGAGAATGAATAATAGTTAGCAGAGGCTGGGAAGTAGAGCAGGTAGGAAGTGGAAGTAGAGATTAAGAAGTGGGTATTAGAGCTGTACATATTATCTCATTATTTCAGAGTGAATTTTAGTTATATATTTCAAGGAATCTTTCCCTTTTATCTGATACAATGAAATTGTTGGCATAGTATTTATAATATTCCCCTATATTATCCTTTATTATTTGTGGATTTATTATTTATTATCCTTTATTATTTGTGGGATCTGTAGTTATGTCTCCTCCCTCTTTTAGATTCTGTCTTCTCTTTTTATACTGATTGATCTGGCTAGAGATTTATCACTTCCATTTGTCTGTTCAAAGAACCAACTCTAGGTGTTTTTATTGATTTTCACTATTGCTTTTATGTTTTCTATTTCATTGATGTGTACTCCGATGCTATTCCTTTCTTCTACTTCTTTTGGTTTTAATTTGGCATTTTTTTTTAATGTGAAGCTGATGTTACTGATTGGAGACTGTCTTCTAACATAAGTTTTAAGTGCTATGGATTTCCCTCTAAATACTGTGTTAGCTCCATCTGCTAATTTTGATGTTTTATTTTTATTTAGTTCAAAATACTTTCTAATTTCTATTTTGATTTCTACTTCGTACTTATTCTGGAATACAATTATGTTACATAAAACTATTTTATCCTTTCTAAGCTTTTAAACTTTTTAATATGGAGCAGAGCAGTCTTTAGTCTCTGCCTAATCTTTCTCCATCACTATGCCTTTCTGAATACTCAGTGTTGCCAATGTGTTACAGAGCTGTTTCATTCCACATGGTGAGAACACAAACTATTCCTTGTGCCATGTGAACTCTGGAGACTGTTCCCTCTAGTCCTTTTGAATGGTTCTTTCCCTGAACTTGCATCCTTTCCCTACATGCACTTGCTGATAAGTTCTCAGCTGAAGCTTCAAGGGGAACTCTCTACAGATCTCTAGAGCCACTTCTTTGTGCAACTTTCCTTTCCTCCCTGGTAGCTTGCTCTGGCAACTCTTGCTACTGTGGATTCCCAAATTTATCTCCTTGAATCAGTGGTCTGGAAACTTTGCAGATAATAAGCTAGAACAAGTGCAGGGTTCACATTTGCTTCACTTTTCTCAGGGATCATTATCCTGTTATGCAACATACAATGTCTGAAAAACCTATTTCATGTACTTTGCCCAGTTTTAAAATTAGTTCAGGCAGGAGTCAGTCCAGCCACTGCTACTTTATCATGCCATGTAGTTGTTTTTTTTTTTTTTTTTTTTTTTAGTAAATGTGACCTTAGAGTTCATTGGTAGAATTTGTGTGTACAGAGTAACTGAGGTAAGTAAATTTTTGGTACTTGGAACTGGTTAGGCAACACATGAAATTTTATGTTAAATACACTTTTAAAAAATGCATGTAACCTAAACTGTAGCCAGAAGTGCGTGACTAGCATTAAAATATGTTTAGTGTGGGGAATGATCATTGTTTTCAAGAATTTCTTCTCCACATAGCAGTCAGAGTGATTCTTTTAAATTAGAAATCAAATCATATCACTAATTTCCTTAAGACACTTCTATGAGTTTCCATTATATTAGAATGAAATCTAAATTCCACACCAGATCTATAAAGCCCTATATGATCTGGCCAGAGCCAGCTTCTGATCTCCTCTTCTAACAGTCTGTCTCACTTTCTCCAAGCCTTGCTCACACAGACCTTCTTGTTCTTCAAACATATTAGGCTCACTGTTGCCTCAGAGTTGTAACCCTTGCTGTTCTCTACACATGGATAATTTTTCTCCATATCTGTCCAAAGTCAGCTTTTTTTCTTCATCATTCATATTGTTATTCAAATGTTATCGCTTCAGAGAATCCATATTATTTAACTATCTTATTTAAATAATCACTTCTCAGCCTACATTTTATTCTTCAGAACACTCATCAATGTTTTTCTCTAATTGTCTTTTGTCTTATTTGTTTATGTATCACTATCTTTTACCCCAGTATTTCAACATCATGAGGGAAAGGACTTTGTCTTGTTTGCCATGACAAACCTAGTGTCCAGAACAGTATCTGGCATTGTGTTGACATGCCATAAATGCTCATTTAATGATGAAGAAATGTGGACTAGTAGACTTTCTTGTGTGCTCCAGATATTATTCTTTTAATTACACCAAAGACAGTAGCATGAATGATCATTATTGAGCAACTATTAAGCACAAGCCACTTTACATATATTCTCTCATTGAATACAACAGAATAAAATCAATTTAGAGATCTTGGATAAGGTTTAGTGGGGTTGCATTATTTTGTCTAGTTAATAGAGAAGCAGAGATGTACATTCAGGTCTGATTTTTTTTTTTTACCAAACGCTATCATTTTTCTGTTGTATCCCCATGCAAATTCTCAACTTGGTCATTAGAACCTTAAATAATTTGTTAATTTCATTTAAAGGAATCAGTCACATTGGTCTTATGGCACACTATGTGGGACAAAAACAACTGATATTTTTACTTTGTGTTGGTTGTCTTTGTGCAGGTGAAATAACTGGTCTCCAAATGGATAAAATATGTCCATATTTCTCTCTAGTGAGGCAGAAAAGAGAGGATGGTTCTTTAAACTCTTTCAACTAAAACCTTTGTAAAAAATTGTCAAGCACTGAATTTATTATCAAGGGCAGAGGTAACCTAGTGAATTTATTTCAGGGTCACGGTTCATGAGGACAGAGCAGGTAACATGGACTACTGTAGCACACCTTTTCAAGACCTGAATTGCAAATCAGTTGCAAGAATTCTGTGAATTGTCTTTATAGGCAGGGTGGCATCTACTGATAGACTGAATGACTTTCCAAAGAGCATTTGAGCAGAAAGAATAATGAGAAAGAAAGATGCATATCTTACATAAATACATCAAGCCATGTAGTGGAAATGTGTTGCATGTTCAACAACTCAGCATTTATTTCCCAACTACCACCTACCACCTGCTTTTTTGTAATAGCATTCCAATTAACTTTTGAGTAACAACTTTTCTGTGATTCTGTGTCATCCTGTTTGCACTGTAAATTAAGTTAGTCTTTATTCTCCCATCCAAGGAGTGGGCATATGATCTAAGTTTGGCTAATTTAGTATCTCTTCTATGATATTGGTGGTGCTATGAAAACATGGAAAAATATTTAGAGCTTCTTTATTCTAGTGTGGGCACTTTAATCAGATCGCTTAGTATGGCCCTGCTACCCAGAACTCCTTCTTAGCGCCAGGATTTCCAGCTGTTCCATTGATTACGTGAGCTACCCAAGATCTTTCCAACAAATAATCATTTTCTTTTTAAGTGTGTCAGTGTTTATTTTTGTTGCTTATAGTCAAAGAAGCTGGCTGCAGTCTATTTATGAATATGTGTCTTTGGATGGCAAAAGCATTTTCCTAACTGTGACACAGAAGTCGATAGAGCAGGGAAATAAGGCACTATAGTATAACAGGGAATTTCTTTATATGATAGTTGGTGTAGCCTTGAGTGCTGCTGTGACCTCTCCCAAAGCTTATGACTCTGGGTTCTTTAAATTATATGCAATCCTAGATCAGAAAGCTTTGGGGTCTCTATGAGAAACAAGTGAAAATTTTTAAGCTGCCTCTACCTCCTAGAATTTTTATTTCATGTATTCTTTTTTTTGGAGACAGAGTCTCACTCTGTCGCCCAGGCTGGAGTGCAGTGGCCAGATCTCAGCTCACTGCGACTTCCATCTCCTGGGTTCAAGCGATTCTCCTGCCTCAGCCTCCTGTGTAGCTGGGATTACAGGTGCGTGCCACCAGGCCCAGCTAATTTTTGTATTTTTAGTAGAGACAGGGTTTCACCATGTCAGTTAGGGTGGTCTCAAACTCCTGACCTCATGATCTGCCCGCCTTGGCCTCCCAAAGTGCTGGGATTATAGGTGTGAGCCACAGCGCCCGGCCTCATATATTCTTTTACATTGATGATTTTCTGATTTGGTAGCAAAGGGAAGTGGTAGCAACCACGAAGCTGATGAAAGTTATTGTTTTTATGCCCTCAAACTTGCCCTTTGTCATATGACCTAGTTCAGCATGTTTCCTGCTTGGCAATCAGCTTGCCTCATGTTTCCTGCTTGGCAGTCAGCTTGCCTAAGACACACTATTGAAAGTAATGGATCATCTTTATGTAGGGTACAATTCAGGCTATTTATTTTTCAACAAGAACACACGGCACATGAATCTTACCTTAAATTCTGGGAATTTTACAGACTTCCAAGAGTAATTTTTGTTTTGTTTTGTTTTACAGAAGTCATGTAAGGATATTTATATTTATAGCACACTGAAAGAAATCTAAAAGCTGAATACCTGGATTGTTTCTCCTCAAATCTGGACTGGGTATCCTAATTTTTTCTAAGAATTGAGTACAAAAAGCTAAATCTTCCTATATTGTATATGATTAAATCTAGGATACCTGTTGCTAGAAATTAGATTTATATTTCAAAGTAGTAGGCTCAAGAAGGCAATGATATCTAAGAAACACCATCCAGAAACAAAGGAACACAGCTTATAACTGTAACCCTGAAGGACTCTGATGTAATGTATAAGGTTTAGACACAAAAGTGTGGTAAGAGTGGAAAGAAATATGGACCACTCAAGTATAAGGCTGAGAAATATACTTGGATAAGGAGCTTGGTTCTGGGAAGGAAATTGGAAGGTTCTCTAACAGAACTTTGAGGAGAGGCATGAAAAGGATGGAAGTCATGTGTCCAGGCAGAGGTTACTTATCTGGATTGATAGCAGAGATAATCTAGAGAAAGGGGTACCACATAAGCAGGGTTCAGAAAGAATGTCTGTTCCACAGTGAGCTTCCAAAGTTTGAGGGTGAGGGAGCCTATGTTAATAAAGTTAATGGTAGCAAAGGAAATTCAGCACGGAGGAGGCAACTTGGGAGGGAAGGGCCTGCAGATGCCAATTTCTGAGATAGTGTCTTGTTTACAAGCTTCAGTAGGTCTGGGAAAAGGAGAAAGCTAGAGCATATTGATCAATTAGGGAGGTAGGTTATGGGTGGTGGAGATGAGAGGTTATAAAGGAGTTGGTAGGGAGGATAGGCCTGAGGTTATGATGTAGGAATGGTGATGGCAGAAGACACAGAGACTGAACATGGAAAAATGGGGTGATATTTCATGTCTTATAACTACTGGGATTAGCAAGTTTGATCCTCTGAAAGGGATTCCTCAGTGGGTTCAATGGAATTATTATGAATAAGGCAGAATCAGGACAAGCAAAAGAAGGGCTGATATATGTGACTCCCAAAGAATTAGAATTGGCTTTTATTAAATTACTTGTAAAGATCAAAGAGATAAATATAAATTATGTAATTATTTCTATATTAGTCATTAGAATTTTTTTAAACTTCAATGAAATTAGAAATTGAAAAACTCCATGGTGAGAACATTTTAAGAGTACCAAATGTGGATAAATTTATCCTTAAATTAATATAAATTAGTCAGGAAAAGTCAAGGAGACAGGTCGCTTCCCACTGCTTTGATAATTTTGAGAGAAAAACATATTTGTGGTATCATCCAGTGAAATACTAGTAGTTCTTTACAGGTAAGTAGCTGTAGAAGTTGCAGTCATTTCAAATATTTTATCTTTCATCCAGGCGCATTGTTTATTGGACACTTCTAATGCTTTATGGTGATATTTTCAAAGAATCAGAATTAAAAACACACATTTGTGAATGGGGTAGTTTCTGTCCTGATACTCTCTCTGTCAGGATGTGTGGATTTTCTTTATTCCTGGTTACTGTTCTTTTGAATTCTCTTCTCAGATTTATAGTTCCAGGACAGTTTGAGGTACATACCTTCCAGCTCTACTTCAAGTTTCTATGAGGGAGTTATCTGGTTTGGTCTTGTTATACTGAGTTGGGATCTCATCTTATTCCCCAGGGGCTGTTCACAGTACTCTAAAGTATAAAGAACGTAAAAAAAAAAAAAATCAACAACTAATAATGAATCCAAATAAAAACAAAAGGCTTTGTACCTGAGCTTCAAACTACAACATCATGAAGGTTCTTCTGATCACTTTCTGCCTTTGATGTTTTACTTGTGGGAATGTGATTTAATCTGGACAGCCACTGCCTTTAGATCCCTGAAATCCTCGTTGTCTTTTATCCTCCACTTCCATGAAAGCATATCAGCCTCAATTTGGATATGAAAGGATGTCTTTTTCAAATATTGGCACCTGATTAGGAGAAGCATATGTTCAGTTTCTGGCTGCTACCAACTCTAGGTCTCTGAGTTTGGGACGGCAGTCGGGTGTAGGGGACAATGTGTTTTCTTGCTTTTTTCCAGGAGGGTTTCATTTGATGAGTCACGTGGTCAGGAGATTATCAGCTTTATTGTCTTAGTTTTCAGGATAGTTGTAAATTTTTGGCATTTCCTATATCTTCACAAATAAATATCTTTTCATTAGATAGAAAATCAAGGAAGTCTATTTCAGGGCCTCTTAGCTAGAGAAAATGTAAAAGTGTTGTTCAGATTGAAGCAATGGGTGTGAAGTGCTTTGGATTTTAATAAGATCAACCCTGTGATAGGCCTGGGTTCTTTTTCTGAAAATATAACAAAATCCACCTATTCCCTAATAAAAATATGGATATGTGAGCATGCACAAATGTTCAGGAAGGGATCTTGATTTTAATTATTAATATATTTAAATGTAGTAATTTAATTCTGAACACATAAAGAGCATTATTATAGAGTCTTTTAAAAATAAATGAATTAGCTACACTTTTACGTCCCAAATTGATAACACCTTTCTTCTCAGAAAGCTTTGGGATATGTAGCTTCTCTCATTGGTCAGTGTTATGTACTATGTCTATCTCATGCATATTACTTCTGTCAATAAAATTAGGAAAATTTGCCCCTAAAAATAAAGTGCTGCATCTCAAAGCCTAATGATTTGCATTATAGTCTCCACTACACCTTTTTTTTTTTTTTTTTTTTTTTTTAAAAGGGTGAGAGAATGCATTGTTAGTTGCCTTTAAGGGAAACTTAGACCTTCTGTTTTTTAGGCAAATGGGATCTGAAAAAAATTTAAACACCCTCAAAGGACCATGAGTTAACTGTTGGGAAATGCTGCTTCCTGAGTATATGAATCTGGCCTTTTGATGGTTATGTGGGCCAATCCAACATATTTTTTTTTCTTTTCTCATAACTATTTAAAAATATAAAATCCAAGTAATCGTTTAATGGAGGCATGGGTAGAAAAAAATTAAACTTTTTCATGTTAATTACTTTCTTTTCAGAATAAGAACATCATAGATTCCTGCCTAATACCAGAGAAAATAGAATAAGCAGGCTGTCAAATGCTCCCTTTTCTGACTGCCCATCTTTGGCAGAAAGGGTGTTGGAGATTTTCTGCTTGATTGGCAACCCTGAGGCCTGGTGAAGGTAGATGGGTACAAAAAACCTGGTAAAAGGGCAGAACTTTGTTGACCTACATCAAATGAATTCTCCAAGGTTTAGTTTATTCACTGCACTTGGAGAAAAACTTCAAAAAATGCAGTAAGAGAGAGCGAACTCTCAAATCCCTTGATTGCCCATCTGTTTCACCTAAAAATCAGGCTAACCTCCCCTGGATGCTATAATATTTCACCTCACCTTCCAACTTCAGGAATTTAGTTCACATAAAAGAATCAAGAATAGTATCTAGAACAAAAAAGTTTAATAGGAGCAAAGGAGGCAAAATATGAGTCACTGATGGGTAGTTGCCTTTATTTATTTATTTATTCCTGGAGGGTAAAAATTCAAGTCTCAAGGACTGTGTTGTAAAATTTACTACAGTAAAACCATTAGACTCCTCTCCAGAGACTTGCTGCCTGAATGATATACTCAAGTTTCTTATATGGAACACATAGAAAAAGTTACTGAAGCTGTAAATGACTTTTCACTTGGGATTGGTAATTTAACTAGTTACCCATTTTCTGTCTTTGTCTTTTGGATCAAAACAGATTGGCCTCATGGATATGACATCTATGCAGTCACACAGAATCCCTAAGCCTATGAGAGCCTCATGATTCCTTTAATGCTCTTCTGTCACCTTTTAAACATTTTTAATATCTATTGTGAAATACGTAGTCAGTCCTGAGGGTAATTTTGAGGTAATGTTTATTTTGACAGAGAACTGAGAGTAGTAACAGAAGCACTGGACTGAGATATTGCCTAGCAGGCACCAGCAATTAGCAGTCTCACCATGGGCAGTGGACCATTTAACCTTCCTGGTGAACTCTTGGTTAGTGGCTTGGCCTAGATCAGTGGTTTAAAAGTGAATGCTATGTTCCCATTGAGATGTCATGATTTTTGCTGAAAAGCAATGAGGTGGAAGCTGAGTGGACCAGCTTCTGGGCCCCATTCCTGCTTCAACGCAGAGTGGATTATCTCTTTTATGTTCAAAAGATCTCTTCTGGTTCTAAAATGCTATGAATAGAATTCTTGTGATCAGGACAAATGGTTGAGGGGATGAGGTAAAGATAGAGAAACGTATAGTGCAATGATTTGCCAAGGTAAGAATCTTACTTAAAGATTTGGTTTGGGAAAGGATGATGCCATGAAAATTATGATGACAAATCAAGCTCTTCTGTATATGCCAGCCGAGATACTCTTTTTACAAAGAATCCTTCCCTCTGACACACCTAGTTTCTTGTAACTTTTCTTGCTTCTGAACTCCCAAGGTTCTTAGGCAATCTATACCATTCACTTAACACAAACTTGTACTGTGTTATAATAATATTTAGTAATGAAAATACCAATGTTAGTATTGCAATACTGTATTTTTCATTTCTGATACAGAAAATTTTTATTTGTGTGGCTTGTGTCCCCAGCTAGATATAGCTTAGCACCTGGTAATTTCTCGAAAGGATTTTTGAATGAATTCATGGAATGGATGAATAGATTGTAAACTCCTTGAAGTCGGACAAAATTGTTTTGGATTTCTTGTGTTTTTAAGGTTTAGCAGAACATTATGTGTATTCCACATGATATTGGCTATGAAGAGATTTAAGAGTTGCTTCCTTAGTTGTTGCCTGAGGGGAGTTTTATGAGGCTACACAGGAAGTGTCAGTATGCTATGAAACAGAGGGTTCATATTTAGTTTCATTTTCCTGACAGAAAGTAATTTTCCTTAAAAAAAAAACCTCAAAATTCAATCAATAAGTAAATAAGTGAATACATAAATAAATAAGAAAAGAGAAAAATGAAAAAAAAAAAAACCTTAAACAAACCATTCTCTTTCTATCTCCCAGCGCTGTGACTTAAGTGCACAGAAAACTCTAATCCTTCATAAGGAAGTTATCCTAGAAAAATGTCACACTTTCAGTGCCCAGAGTATAGAAACATAGATTCATGGCATAACAAAGCCCTAACCAACATTTTTCAGATCATATTGGAAGAAAAGAAAACTGACGTTAGAAATCACTTGATTCAGCGTTAGTCCTTAAAGGGTATATTTTGACTGAACATATAAACCAGGAATTAAGGCAATCCCCTGAAACAAGAAGTGCAAACAATGAGTCAAAGCACCATGCAACCCATAAGAGCCTCTCTAGGACCAAGGGAAATTAGACTAGAGCTAGTCCATTAGATGCTACATTGATTAAGAATTATTGGTGTTCTGGTGTAGGGAGGAGTAGAGGATATAGCAGAATTCACTGTCCATACCATGCTATATATTTACAACATATCCCCAGTACAGACTGCTAGTTCAGTCATTTTTAACAATTCCTTTTTGTCACCTTTATATTGTTTCAAGCTAAAGAAACTCCCTAAGTGCTGATAAATATATATACTAGGGGTGAATGAGTGTCACCTAATTACTAAAATTAATATTCTGACACACATACCACTTACATAATGCTATTTCAATAAAATTAACCTGAGAAGTATTATACATTTCAGTACACATCATTCATGTACATAGAAAATTCATAACAAGTGTTTTCAGATTGACCAATCAATCAACTAACCAATAGGTAGTCATGCAAAGGGAGAAAGAAATCAGGAAGGTAAATCTCTTCATCTGGCTCCTTGCTTTTCCTTATAGTCCTGTCTATTCAGGAGTCTGTGACTTTCCTTCAGTAAAGCAGATTTATCTCCTTTTCTCTTATCCTTCCTTCTCTCTTTGGTCTCCTCTATTTTGCCTCCTGCGCTTTCTTCCAATCAGTATTTTAGGAAGGACATTCCTTGAATAACTGTGGATATGGGAAAACTATTTTGTTTTCACATAATATCCTTGGGCCATCAACGATAAAATAGTAATGCCCGTTGATTAGCTGAGTTGAAATATTCATCTTAAGCTAGATTCTCTGGTCATCCTGTTAAAGTACTTCTCTATTTCTGAGATGATAAACTTCCATCTCTCAAAGGACAGAAAAGTCTGAGATAGTAATGTGGCATTGTTCCCCTGGGGTAATACCCGAGGTTCGTTGTCCCATGACCAGGGAAAACTAGGACTCGGACACACCAGAGTGAGGTTAAGAGTGTTAAGAGTGGAATTTTAATAGGCAAAAGAAAGAGAAGAGCTCTCTGCACAGAGAGGGGTCCTGGAGAAAAATGAGTTGCCAGTTCCATGGTGAAATGCACAGGGTCTTATAGATTAGCTTGAGGAGGCAGTGTTTGATTTACATAGGGAACGAAAGATTGTCAGACCAGGTGTGCCATTTGCATAGCATGCAAGAGGCTGGCTGCCCCACCCTAGTCTTTCATTATGCAGATAGGTTTTCTACCTGGCCAGTGCCATGTTGCCTGGTTCTTTCCTATACATGTGGTGACAAAGAAAACGGAAGATGAAGCCTCCATGTTGAACATACCTGGCTTCCAGGTAGCGCTTTTCTATTGGCACAGCTGCTGGCATTCACCTGTGCAAACTTCTAGCTTGCTTATCTATGTCTGCAGCTCGATTTTTCAGGTTGTTTTTTGTTAGAAAAGATTTCGTGGCTGCTTTTTATTAAAAGAAAAGTCTTGTTGAGGACTCCATTGTCCTCACTATCTGCCTGAATAATTTTTTGTAGGTTCTGTATCAATAAGACATGGTGAGGAAAGGTTAGGTCTGCAGGAATCCCTGCTTTGAAAATGCACACAATTTCAACATCTCAGAGTCAGTCGTTTATAACAGAAGAAAGTTTGAAAATGGTGCTTCCTACTCTCATCAGTCCATATTGCTATGGCATTTCATTGGCCTGCATCTCTAGACACCATCTTTCTTTTCAGGGTTCTAGACCTTTAGTAGATTAGACTTCTAGATGCCAAAAGACACATTTTCTTCCACTTAGTAGTGACAAAGATTTATTCTTTATCTCAACACTGCTTTGAGAAAGCTAGTATTCAAGAGTCTCTCCTATATGCCCGTGAATCTCTTCATTATTTCTCAAAATCTTAGATACACCTAATAATTATAGAGTACTTTAAACGTTGGGGCACAGTGGAGCTGAGTTGGCATAGATTCTGTGGACTTTGGCTTCAATGAACTGACGTGTCACTCTAAAGCCTCTCAATGTGACCTACACAGTCTCAGGAGCGGTCCCTCTAACATTGCAGAGAACACAAACACATTTTAATAATTGAACTACTCGCTCAAGATCTACTCAGCTATTAAGTACTGAACCTGGCTTTTGAACCCCATTTTGTCTGATTTTATTTATTTATTTAATTTTTTAAACTTTTATTTTAAGCTCAGGGGTACATATACAGGTTTCTTATGTAGGTCAATTGTGTTGTGAGGGTTTGATGTACAGATTATTTCATCGTCCAGGTAATAAGCATAGGATCTGACAGGTAGGTTTTTGATCCTCTCCCTCCTTTTACCTTCCACCCTGAAGCAGGCCTTAGTGTCTATTGCTTCTTTCTCTGTATCCATGTGTGCTGTTTAGCTCCCACTTATAAGTGAGAACATGCCGTATTTGGTTTTCTGTTTTTGCATTAGTTCACTTATGATAATGACCTCCAGTTCCATCCATGTTTCTGCAAAAGGCATAATCTTGTTCTTTTTTATGCCTGCATAATAGTCCATGGTGTAAATGTGCCACATTTTCTTTATCCAGTCGACCATTGATGGGCATTTAGGTTGATTCCATGTCTTTGCTATTGTGAATAGCGCTGCAATGAACATATATGTGCATGCGTTAATATCATAGAATAGTTTACATTTCTTTGGATATATACTCAATAATGGTATTGCCAGATCAAATGATGATTCTGTTTTAAGTTCTTTGAGAAATTGCCACAATGCTTTCCACAATGGTTGAACCCATTTACATTCCCATAAGCAGTGTAGATGTGTTCCCTTTCCTATGCAACTTTGCCAACATTTGTTATTTTTTGTCTTTTTAAAATAGCCATCCAGAGTGGTATGAGATAGTATTTATTGATTTCCATACGCAGTTCCCTAATGATTTTTTTTCTATATATATATATATATTTATTGCACTTTAGGTTTTGGGGTACATGTGCAGAACATGCAGGATTATTGCATAGGTTCATACATGGCAATGTGATTTGCTGCTTCCATCCCCCCGTCATCTATATCTGGCATTTCTCCCCATGTTATCCTTCCCCAACCTCTCTACCCACCGCTGTTCCTCCCCTATTCCCCCCAAAAGACCCCAGTGTGTGATTCTTCCCTCCCTGTGTCCATGTGTTCTCATTTTTCAACACCTGCCTATGAGTGAGAACATGCAGTGTTTGCTTTTCAGTTCTTGTGTCAGTTTGCTGAGAATGATGGTTTCCGGATTCATCCATATCCCTACAAAGGACATGAACTCATTGTTTTTTGTGGCTGCATAGTATTCTATGGTATATATGTGCCATATTATCCCTGTCCAATCTATCATAGATGGGTATTTGGGTTGGTTCCAGGTCTTTGCTATTGTAAACAGTGCTGCAGTGAATGCACGTGTGAATGTGTCTTTATAATAGAATGATTTATAATCCTTTGGATATATACCCAGTAATGGGATTGCTGGATCAAAAGGAATTTCTATTTCTAGGTCCTTGAGGAATAGTCACACTGTCTTCCACAATGGTTGAACTAATTTACACTCTCACCAACAATGTAAAAGTGTTCCTATTTCTCCACGTCCTCTCCAGTATCTGTTGTCTCCAGATTTTTTAATGATTGCCATTCTAACTGGTGTGAGATGGTATCTCAATGTGGTTTTGATTTGCATTTCTCTAATGACCAGTGATGATAAATGTTTTTTCATATGTTTGTTGACCTCATGTATGTCTTCTTTTGAAAAGCATCTGTTCATGTCCTTTGCCCACTTTTGAATGGGTTTGTTTGATTTTTCTCGTAAATCTGTTTTAGTTCTTTGTAGATTCTGGATATTAAACCTTTGTCAGATGGGTAGATTGCAAAAATTTTTTCCCACTCTGTTGGTTGCCAGTTTGCGCTAATGATTGTTTCTTTTGCTGTACAGAGGCTCTGGGGTTTAATTAGATCCCACTTACCTATTTTGGCTTTTGTTGCCAATGCTTCTGGTGTTTTAGCCATGAAGTCCTTGCCTATGCCTATGTCCTGAATGGTTTTGCCTAGGTTTTCTTCTAGGGGTTTTATGGTGTTAGGTCTTATGTTTACATCTTTAATCCACCTGGAGTTAATTTTAGTGTAAGGTGTCAGGAAGGGGTCCAGTTTCTGTTTTCTGCACATGGCTAGCCAGTTTTCCCAGCACCATTTATTAAACAGGGAATCCTTTCCCCATTGCTTGTTTTTGTCAGGTTTGTCAAAGATCATATGGGTGTAGATGTGTTGCTTCTGAAGCCTCTGTTCTGTTCTGCTGCTCTATATCTCTGTTTTGGTACCAGTACCATGCTGTTTTGATTACTGTAGCCTTGTAGTATAGTTTGAAGTCAGGGAGCATGATGCCTCCAGCTTTGTTCTTTCTGCTTAGAATTTTCTTGGCTATGCTGGCTTTCTTTTGGTTCCATGTGAAGTTTAAGGTGGTTTTTTCCAGTTCTGTGAAGAGGGTCATAGGTAGCTTGATGGGGATAGCATTGAATCTATAAATTACTTTGGGCAGTATGGCCATTTTCCCAATATTGATTCTTCCTAACCATGAGCATGGAATTATTTTCCATGTGCTTGTGTCCTCTCTTACTTTGTTGAGCAGTGGTTTATAGTTCTCCTTGAAGAGGTCCTTTACATCCTTTGTTGGTTGTATTCCTAGGTATTTTATTCTCTTTGCAGCACTTGTGAATGGCAGTTCGTTCTTGATTTGGCTCTGTTTAAGTCTGTTATTGGTGTATAGGAATGCTTGTGATTTCTGTACATTGATTTTGTATCCTGACACTTTGCGGAAGTTGCTTATCAGTTTCAGGAGATTTTGGGCTGAGACAATGGGGTCTTAAATATATCATCATGTTGTCTTCAAATAGACAGTTGACTTTCTCCTTTCCTAATTGAATACCCTTTAATTCCTTTTTTCCCTTGATTGCTCTGGCTAGAACTTCAGATTCTATATTGAATTGGAGTGGTGAGAGAGAGCATCCTTGTCTAGTGCCAGATTTCAAAGGGAATGCTTCCAGTTTGGGCCCATTCAGTATGATATTGGTTGTGGGTTTGTTGTAAATAGCTTTTATTATTTTGAGATATGTTCCATCAATACATAGTTTATTGAGAGTTTTTAGCATAAAGGGCTGTTGAATTTTGTGGAAGATCTTCTATGCATCTATTGAGATAATCATGTGGTTTTTGTCTTTGGTTCTGTTTATGTTGTGGATTACATTTATAGAATCGTGTGTGTTGAACCAGCTTTGCATCCCCGGATTAAGCCTACTTGATCATGATGGATAAGATTTTTGATGTGCTGTTGCAATCTGTTTGCCAGTATTTTATTGAAGATTTTTGCATCTCTGTTCATCATGGATATTGGCCTGAAGTTTTCTTTTTTTGTTGAGTCTCTGCCAGATTTTGGTATCAGGATGATGTTGGTCTCATAAAATGATTTGGGAAGGATTCTCTCTTTTTGGATTGTTTGGAATAGTTTCAGAAGGAGTGTTACCGAGTCCTCTTTGTATGTCTGGTAGAATTTGGCTGTGAACCAGTCTGGACCTGGGCTTTTTTTGCTTGGTAGGCTATTAATTGCTGCCTTAACTTCAGTGCTTGTTATTTGTCTATTCAGGGTTTCGACTTCTTCCTGGTTTAGGCTTAGAAGGGTGCAAGTGTCCAGGAATTTATCCATTTCTTCCAGATTTACTGGTTTACGTGCATAGAGTTGTTTGTAGTAATCTCTAACGTTAGTTTGTATTTCTGTGGAATCAGTGGTGATATCCCCTTCATCATTTTTTATTGCATCTATTGGATTCTTCTCTCTTTTCCTTTTTATTAATGTGGCTAGTGGTCGATCTATTCTGTTATCTTTTCAAAAAACCAGCTCCTGGATTTATTGATTTTTTGAAGGGTTTTTTGTGTCTCAATCTCCTTCAGTTTTGCTCTGATGTTAGTTTTTTCTTGTCTCCTGCTAGCTTTTGAGGTTTTTTGATCTTGCTCCTCTAACTTTTTCAACTTTGATGATAGAGTGTCAATTTTAGATCTTTCCTTGCTTCTCATGTGGACATTTATTGCTATAAATTTTCCTCTAGACACTGCTTTAAATGTGTCCCAGAGATTCTGGTACATTGTGTCTTCTTTCTCATTGGTTTCGAAGATCATCTTTATTTCTACCTTCATTTCATCATTTATTCAGTCAACATTCAAGAGCCAGTTGTTCAGTTTCCATGATATTGTGCGGCTCTGAATTAGTTTCTTAATCCTGAGTTCTAATTTGATATCACTGTGGTCTGAGAGACTGTTTGTTAAGATTTCCATTCTTTTGCATTTGCTGAGGAGTGATTTACTTCCAATTATGTGGTCAATTTTAGAGTAGGTGCAGTGCAGTGCTGAGAAGAATGTGGATTTGGGGTGGAGAGTTCCGTATGTGTCTATTGGGTTTGCTTGGACCAGATCTGAGTTCAACTGGATATCCTTGTTAATTTTCTGTTTTTTTGATCTGTCTAATATTGACAGTGGAGTGTTAAAGTCTCCCATTATTGTGTGGGAGTCTAAGTCTCTTTGTAGGTCGTTAAGAACTTGCTTTAGGTACCTGGGTGCTCCTATATTGGGTGCGTATATATTTAGGATAGTTAGCTCTTCTTGTTTCATTGATCATTTTACTATTATGTAATGCCCTTCTTTGTCTCTTTTAATCTTTGTTGGTTTAAAGTCTATTTTATTGTAGACTAGGATTACAACTCCTGCTTTTTCTTGCTCTCCATTTGCTTGGTAAATCTTCCTTCATCCTTTTATTTTGAGCCTATATGTGTCCTTGCACATGAGATGGGTTTCCTGGATATAGCAAACCAATGAGTTTTGACTTTTTATCCAATTTACTAGTCTGTGTCTTTTGATTGGGGCATTTAGCCCATTTACATTTAAGGTTAATATTGTTAAGTGTGAATTTGATCCTGCCATTTTAATGCTAGCTGGTTGTTTTGTCCATTAGTTGATGCAGTTTCTGCATTGTGTTGATGCCCTTTACCATTTGGTATGTTTTTGGAGTGGCTGGTACTGGTTGTTCCTTTCTATGTTTAGTGCTTCTTTAGGAGCTCTTGTAAGGCGATCCCTTGGAGGATGAGAGGCATTCTGATTTTGGGTGTTTTCATCCTTTTTGTGCTAGTATCTTCCTATCTTTGTGGATTTATCTACCCGTGGTCTTTGTAGTTGGTGACTTTTGGATGGGTTCTCTGAGTGGACGTCCTTTTTGTTGATGATGAAGCTATTTCTTTCTATTTTTCAGCTTTCCTTCTAACAGTCAGGCCCCTCTGCTGCAGGACTGCTGGAGGTCCTCTCCAGACTCTGCTTGCCTGGGGATCACCTGGGGTGGCTGCAGAACAGTATGGTTTGCTGCCAGTTTCTTCTGTTGTCTTTGTCCGAGAAGGATACCCACCAGATGTCAGCCTGAGCTCTCCTTTATGAGGTGTCTCTTTGGATATACAAGGGCCAGAGAGCTGCTTGAGGAGACAGTCTGTCCCTTATAGGAGCTCAAGTGCTGAGATGTGAGCTCCATTGTTCTGTTCAGAGCTGCTGGACAGGTACATTTAAGTCTGCTGCAGTGGAACTCATAACCACCTTTTTTCCCAGGTACTCTGTCCTGGGAAGGTGGGGCTTTATTTATTTATAAGTTCCTGACGTGCTGCTGCCTTTTTTCAGAGATGCCCTGCCCTGCAAGGAAGTTGCCTAGTCACAGTCTTCCAGAAGAGGTGTTGCTGAGCTGCTGTGGGCTCTTCCCAGCTGCTCTATGAACTTCTGTGCAGTTTTGTTTATAGAGGTTTAGTTAGAACTGCCTTGGTAATGGTGGACTGCCTCAGTAATGGTGGACTGCCTTGGTGATGGCAGATGCCTTTCCCCCCACAGAGCTGGACTGTCCCGGGTCCAGCTCTGCTTGCTGCAAAACTCTCAATCCAGAACGTTTCAGATTGCTAGTCTTTGTGGGGATGGGATCTGCTGAGCCAGATCACCTGTATCCCTGTTTCAGCCCCCTTTATTTCAATTGAATGAGCGGCTCTGTCTCCCAGGTGTTCCAGGTGCCAATTGAAACACCTGCCCAGGTTTGTGTGAGTTTTTGTGTGGAGACCTGCTGTGCCGGCTGAAACAGCCATGCTTGAAATTCATGGCATTTTTCAGCCCATGAATTTTTCAGGGAATCTCCTGGTCTGTGGGCAGTAAAAACTCGTTTGGAAATGTGGTGATCACTCACCCTTTATGTTGTTCTCACTAGGAACTGCACTCTAGCTGTTCCTATTTGGCCATCTTGGATCACTCCACATTTTCCTAATGATTACTGATGTGGAGTATTTTTTCATGTGCTTGTATGTTGACTGCTTATATGTCTTTTTTTGAAAAATGTTCATGACCATTGCCTACTTTTTAATGGGGTTGTTTTTTGCTTATTATGTTGTTTAAGTTCCATATAGATTCTTCATAGTAGATCATTGCCAGATGCATAGTTTCCAAATATTTTCCCCCATCTGTAGGTTGTCTGTTTATTTTGTTGATAGTTTCTTTTGCTGTGCAGAACCTGTTTAGCTTAATTAGGTCCCATTTGTAAACTTTTATTTTTGTTGCAATTGCTTTTGGTGTCATCATGAAGTCCTTGCCCAGGGCCTATGTCCAGAACGGTATTTCCTAGGCTATCTTCCAGTGTTTTTAGTTTTAGATTTTACGTTTAAGTCTTCAGTTAATTTTTGTATATTAACTGTATACCCCATTTGTATATGGGGTAAGGAAGGGGACTAGTGTAAATCTTCTGAATATAGCTAGCCAGTTATCCCAGCACCATTTATGAAATAGGGAGTCCTTTCCCTATTGCTTGCTTTTGTCAAGGAACAGATAATTGCAAGTGTGTGGCTTTATTTCTTGGCTCTCTACTTTGTTCCAATGGTCTATGTGTCTGTTTTTGTACCAGTATCATGCTGTTTTGGTTACTGTAGCACTGTAGTATAGTTTGAAGTTGGGTTATTTGATGCCTTCGGCTTTGTTCCTTTTGTTTAGGATTGCCTTGGCTATCAGCCTCTTTATTGGCTCCACATGAAATTTAAAATCATTTTATCTAGTTATGTGAAGAATTTCAATGGTAGTTTAATAGATAGACAGCATTGAATTTATAAATTTCTTTGGGCAGTATGGCCATTTTAATGATACTGATTCTTCCTATCCATGAGCATGGAATGTTTTTCCATTTGTTTGTGTCATCTCTGATTTCTTTGAGTGATATTTTGCAGTTCTCATTGCAGGATCTTTCGTCTCCATTGTTGGCGGTATTCCTGGGTATTTCATTCTTTTTGTAGCTATTGTGAATGGAATTGTGTACTTGATTGGCACTCAGGTTAGATGTTGTTGGTGTATAGAAATGCTACTGTTTTTTTCTGTGGTTGTTCATTGATTTTGTATCTTGAAACTTTGCTGAAGTTGTTTATCAGGTCTAGATGCTTTTGAGCAGAGACTATGGGATTTCCTAGGTATGGAGTAATATTATCTAAAGAGATATTTGACTTTCTCTCTTCTTAGTTGGGTGCATTTTTATTTCTTTCTCTTGCCTGATTGATCTAGCAAAGACTTCCCGTTGAAGCTGAAAAGGAGTGGTGAGAGTGAGCGTCTTTTTTTTCCAGTTTTTAAGGGGAATGCTTCCAGATATTGCTCATTCAGTATAATGTTGGCTGTAGGTTTGTCATAAATGGTTCTTATTATTTGGGAATGTTTGTTGCCTATTTTGTTGAGGGTTTTAACATAAAAGGATGTTGAATTTTATTGAAAGCCTTTTCTGCATCTATTGTGATGATAATGTGGTTTTGCTTTTAGTTATGTTTGTGTGATGAATCACACTTATTGAATTGTGTATGTGAAACAACCTTGTTTCCCAGGGATAAAGCCTGCTTGTTCATGGTAGGTTTGCTTTTTGACGTACTGCTGAACTTGGTTTACTAGTATTTTGTTGATGATTTTTTCATCATCTATGTTCTTCAGGGATGATGGCCTGAAATTTTCATTTTGTGTCTGCCAGGTTTTAGTAACAGGATGATGCTGGCCCCTTAGAATGAACTAAGGAGGAATCTCTCCTCCTTAATTTTTTGGAATAATTTCAGTAGGAATGCTACCAGTTCTTCTTTATATATCTGATAGAATTAGGCTGTGAATACATCTGGTCCTGGGCTTTTTTCAGGTTGGTAGGCTTTTTATTACAAATCGAATTATGGGTCTCATTATTGGTCTGTTCAAGGATTCAATTTCTTTTTTGTTCAATCTTGGGAGGTTGTATGTGTCTAAGAATTTCTCCATTTCTTGTACATTTTATAGTTTGTGTGTATAGATTTGTTATAGTAGTCACTGAGGATTACTTGTATTTCTGTGGGGTCAGTGGGAATGTCTGCTTTGTCATTCATGATTGTATTTATTTGGATATTTTATATTTTTGTTATTCTAGCTAGCAGCCCATTAATCTAATAGTTTTTTAAAAAACAATTCCTAGATTCGTTGATCTTTTCTATGGGTTTTTGAGTCTCAATTTATTTTTGTTCTTTTCTGAATTTGGTTATTTCTTGTCTTCTGCTAGCCTTGGGGTTGGTTTGCTCTTGTTTCTCTAGTTCCTCTAGGTGTGATGTTAGATTGTTAATTTGTGATCTTTCTAACTTTCTGATATAGGCTTTTAGTGCTGTAATCTTCCCTATTGACACTGCTTTAGTTACTTCCTAGAGATTCTGGTATGTGATCTTTGTTCTAATTAATTTCAAAGAGTTTCTTGATTTCTGCCTTAATTTCATTCTTTACCAAAAATCATTCAGGTTCAGGTTGTTTAATTTCCATGCAATTGTATGGTTTGAGTGATTTTCTTAATATTGATTTCTCTTTTGTTACACTATTATCTGTGAGTGTGTTTGGTATGATTTTAACATTTTTTGATGGCCAATTGTATGGTTGATTGTAAAGTTTGTGCCATGTGCAGATGAGACGCATATATATTCTGTTGTATTCAGGCGGAGAATTCTGTAGGTATCAGTTAGGACCACTTGACCAGGTTTCAAGTTCAGGTCCCAGATATCTAAGTTAGTTTTCTGCCTTGATAGTCTATCTAATACTAGCAGTGGGGTGTTGAAGTCTCCCATTATTATTGTATGAAAATCTAAGTCTCTTTGCAGGTCTCTGAGAATTTATTTTATGAATCTGGGTGCTCCTGTGTTGAGTACATATATATTTAGGATAGTTAGGTCTTTTCATTGAATTGAACCCTTTACCATTATATATACACTTCTTTGTCTTTTTTGATCATTATTGGTTTATAGTCTCTTTTGTCTGAAATTAGAGTAGCAGCCTCTACTTTATTTTCTGTTTTCCGTTTGCTTGGTAGATTTCCTACCTCCCTTTATTTTGAGAGTATGAGTGACATTACTTGTGAGATGCAACTCTTGAAGATGGCATTCACTTGGGTCTTAATGCTTTATTCAACTTGCTACTCTGTGCCTTTTAATTGGGGCATTATTTCATTTACATTAAAGGGTAGTATTGACATGTGTAGATTTGATCCCGTCAATATAATGTTAGCTGGTTATTACACAGACTAGTTTGCATGGTTGCTTTATAGTGTCACTGGCCTGTGTACTTAAATGTGTTTTTGTGGTGGTCAGTAATGAAATTTCCTTTCCATGTTTCATGCTTCTTTTAGGATCCTTCGTAAAGCAAGTTTGGTGGTAATGAATGCTCTCAGCATTTGCTTGTCTGAAAAGGATCTTATTTCTCCTTGGCTTATGAAGTTTAGTTTGGTTGGATATGTAATTCTTGTTTGAAATTCTTTTTCTTTAAGAATTTTGAATAAGCATGCACAGTATTCTCCAACTTGTAGAGTCTCTGGTGAACAGTCTGCTATTAGCTTGTTGGGGTTCCCTTTGTTCGTGACTTGCTCTGTCTCTCTAGCTGCCTTTAACATTTTTTCTTTCACTTTGACTTTGGAGAATCTGACGACTATATGTCTAGGGGATGGTCATCTTGTATAGTATCTCGCAGGGGTTCTCTGCATTTCTTGAATTTATGTTGGCTCCTGTACCCAAATTAGGAACTTTTTTTTATCACAATATCCGCAAATATGTTTTCTAAGTTGATTGCTTTCTCTCCCTTTCTTTCAGGGCTGCCAATGAGTTGTAAATTTGGTCTGTTTACATAATCTCATATTTCTCATATATTTTGTTCACTCTTTCTTATTGTTTTTTTAAATTTTTTGTCTGACTAATTTTGGAATACTGGTCTTTAAGCTCTGAGTTTCTTTCCTTGGCTTCATCCATTCTGCTGTGAGTATTTATGATTGTATTATGAAACTCTTGTGTTGTACTGGATCGAGCATAGAAAGTTAGCACCAAGACAAAAGTATGCCAGATTGCAGGGTCATTTATTATGCTGGCGACCACAGAGGACTCATGTCTCTCCAACCTGTGGCATCGTAAGGAGGGTACCAAGACTTTTTATACCCGAAAAACCACTTTGGGAATGGGGGTGAGGAGCGGGGATGGGGATGAAAAGGTTTCAGACATTCCAAGGGCCAGGGGATTCTGTAATTCACCTCCTGGGCGGAGACGAGGGTGGGGGTCTCCAGACATTCCAAGGGCCAAGGGACTTTTGTCATTCTGTTTGTTGCTTCAGTGGTTTACGGAAGTCAAGATAAGCATTTGTTTACACATAGATCTTAGTTATACTGGGCTGCTTATTTTAGTTATTACTGGTAAGCAAAGGCTAGCAATTCTGGCACAATATCACATTTGAAGTGAGTTTTTCAGCTCTATTAGAACAGTTTGGTTGTTTCTTAAAATGGCAATTTTGTCTTTTACCTCTTTCATTATTTTAATGTGTTCCTTAGATTCCCTTAGATAGGATTTTGATTTTCTACTGAATGTTGATGATTTTCATTCCTATACATACTCTCAATTCTATTTCTGTCATCTAAGCTATTTCAGTCTGATTAAGAACTGTTGCTAGGGAATTAGTGTGACCGTTTTAAGGTAAGAAGACATTCTGGCTTTTTGAGTTGCCAGTTATTGCACTTTTTTTCCCCATTTGTGTGGTTTGATGTCCCTTCACTCTTTGAGGTTGCTGTCTCTTGTGTGTGTGTGTGTGTGTGTGTGTGTGTGTGTGTGTGTGTGTATAGGCCTCTATCTCCTTTGATGCTCTTGGGGGTTCGATGGTGGTATAAGTTAGGATCAGTTAGCTGGGTTTGTTTCTAGAGGATTATACAGGGCCAAGCCTCAGCTCAGCACTCCTGGTCTGCATGCTCTAGCTCTGGGGGCCAGTACCAGCTTCCCACCTTTGTTCTGTTGCATCTTGAGGTTAGGAATCTATTGCACTGGAAGGGTTAAGATGTTCCCAGTCTGCTGGCCACAACACTATGATGGGTGGTACCAGCCAGAGTGCTTCATTGGGTTGTTGGCAGAGGGATCCATGCTTACTTACATGTGCCAGCAGCTGTGGCAGTGTGGTAGGATGCCAAACAAAGCCTTTGAGATGTTTGGGACTATGTAACATGAACAAACATATAAATTATTGGTATTCCTAAGAGGGAAGAAAAATTAAAAGGTTTAGAAAACCTATTCAGCAAAGTAATTGATAAGAAATTCCCAATACAGGAAGCCCAATGATCCCCAGGCAGATGAATTGCAAAAAGGTCTTTATCGTGGCATATTATAATCAGACTGTTTAAAGTCAAAGTGAAGGAAAGAATTACAAAATTAGCAAGAGAAAAGCAGCTAGTCACCTATAAAGGAAAGCCCATCAGACTAACAGTGGACTTCTTGACAGAATCTTTACAGGACAGAAGAGAAGGGGATGGCATATTAAAAGTGCTAAAAAACAAAAACGAAACCAACCTTGTCTATCAAGAATTCTATATCCAGCAAGATTAAACTTCATTAATGGAGAAAAAAAATCCCACACAAAGAAATACTGGGGGAATTTGTTATCATTTGGCCTGCCCTACAAGAAATGCTGGAAGGAACACTAAACTCAGAAAGAAAAAGATAACTGGGCTCACTGTAATACCAGCACTTTGGGAGACCAAGGCAGGCAGATCATCTGAAGTCAGGTTTTCAAGACCAGCATGGCTAACATGGCAAAACCCCACCTCTCCCCAAAATATAAAAATTGGCAGGGCATGGTGGCATGCACATGTTATCCCAGCTACTCAGAAGGCTGAGGCATGAGAATTGCTTGAACCTGGGAGGCAGAGGTTGTAGTCAGCCAAGATCATGCCATTGCATTCTAGCATGGGTGACAGAGTAAGACTGTCTCAAAAAGAACAAAAAAAAAAAAAAAAAAAAAAAAAAAAAAAAAAAAAAAAAAAAAAAAAAAAAAAAAAAAAAAAAAAAGGAAAATGAGAAAAGGAAAAAGAAAAAAAGAGAAAGGACAATATTTACCATAATAAAGACACAGGAAAGCATAGAACTTGCAGGTAAAGCAATGCTGTGATAATACTTATTTTAGTGTTGTCCTGAGTATTCAGTGAGATATTGTCAATTGAGTATCTGGTACTACAAGGTACGTAAGTGATGTGTACCACTAAATACCTCTCCTCTTCACCTGCTATTTCCAAAGGAATGCTGCATCTTATACGTTGCTATAACCAACTGATCATGACTTTTTAGTTTTATTTTTAATTGACACATAATAATTGTATGAAATTACAGTATAAGATGTGATATTTCAACACATGAATACTTTATGTAATAATCAAATCAGGTTATTTAGCAAATCTATTACCTCAAACATCTATTATTTCTTTGTGGTAAGAACATTCAGAATCCTCTCTTCTAGCTGTTTGAAACATATATAAAATACATTATTTCTAATTATAGTCATACTACTATGCAATAAAATACCAAAACTTATTCCATCTATCTAATTGCAGCTTTATGCCCACTGGCTAACCTCTCTCTATCTTTCTGTCCAACCTGTGCTACCCACTACCCTTCCAAGCCTGTGATAACCACTGTTCTCTATTCTACGATATTAGTGTTTTTTTTAGATTCCACATGTGAATGAGATCATTTGGTGTTTATCTTTCTGTGTCTGATTTACTCCACTTAAATGAATGTCCTCCAGGATTGTCCATGTTTTAACAAATGACAAGACTTCATTTTTTTTTATTGTTGAATAGGATTCCATTTTTTATGTATACACCTTTTCTTTATTCATTCATTCATTCATCCATTAATGGACATATACCTTGATTCAATATCTTGGCTATTATGAATAGTGCTTTAGTAAACATGGGAGTACAGATATCTCTTTGACATATTGATTTTCTTTTCCTTTGGATATATATACCCACCAGTGGGATAGTATTTGAGGAATCTCCATACTATTTTCTATAGTTACTATACTAATTTGCATTTCCACCAACAAGGTGTAAATGTTCCTTTTACTCCACATGTGAGCCAAGGCTTGCTGTCTTCTGTATTAATACCTATTAGAGGTATAGTTGGCAAATGTATTCTCCCAGTTTGTAGTTTGTCTCTTCATTTTGTTGATTATTTCCTTTGCTGTACAAAAGCTTCTTTGATGCAATCAAAAAGATTTTTTGATTTCTTTTCCTTTGGATACATATACCCACCAGTGGGATAGTATTTGAGGAACCTCCATACTATTTACTATAGTGACTGTACTAATTTGCATTCCCACCAACAAGGTGTAAATGTTCCCTTTACTCCACAGCTTAGCTAGGGCTTGCTGTCTTCTGTATTAATACCTATTGAAGGTATAACTGGCAAATATTTTCTCCCAGTTTGTAGTTTGTCTCTTCATTCTGTTGATTATTTCCTTTGCTATACTTTAGCTTCTTTGATGCAATCACATTTGTCTGTTTTTGCTTTTGTTGCCTATGCTTTTGCAGTCTTATGGAAAAGAAATTTTGCCCAGATCAATGCCATGAAGCATTTTCCCTATGTTTTCTAATAGTAGTTTATAGTTTCAAGTCTTACCTTTGTGTTTGTATTGCATGTAAGGTTATCCAGAAGGATCCTTTCATCTTTAAACTACTAGGCTTAAAGATCTTTAGGCTTTATCTTGTACTGTGTACAGTTACCTTAACTAGTTATTTCTAAGATTTCCTCTGATTTTCAACTGGATAGGTTGAAGTAGCAATCTGAACTTGCTAGCACCTTAAGAAATTAATTTCCTATGACAGTGCATGAGGCAGATGGTATCCTATCATTCCTCTGCTATACTTTGAAGGCTGAAGGTTGTTTGCATATTTTTCTTTCCTGATGATACTATTTCTTGTGAATGAAGAACATGAAAATAGAACTCACTGCCCACTTCACTTCTGCTTAGAAAACTGTCCTTCAACTTTTCTCATCTGTATCCATCCTTAAAATCTTTACACAGCCCACTTGTCTTCCTCCATAAAGCAACCACACTCCCTCCTTCCATCTGACAACACATCTCCCACATACCTTACATAATACTGGAAAAGAAGGGATCTCACACATTACCAAGTCTAATTTTTAAAATTATAAATCTACCCATTAAATTGGTTCCTTTTCTTTCTTAGTCATGAAGAAAAAGGAGATTATAGGTTCATAGGACAGTAATAAAGAAAGCATATACTTTTATATATTAACTGTTTAAATTTTAAAAATAATTCATGCCTGTTTTAATAATTTGAACATTATGGAACTATTTATATTAATATTGTTTTCTTTAAAGCTTCCCTTCTGCACACTAATGTAACCACTGTTTAAAATGCAATGTTCATCATTCTACAGTATACATTTTTATCTGCTTGTACAAGATTATACCAACTATATCCATACAAAATTGCATTATAAAACAGGATCAAAATATGTGTTATTTGGAAACATTTTTTCACTTCACCTTATTTTATGAGTACACTTTCAAATCAACATTCAAAAACAAAACTGAGTTTTAAAATTACTGTATTTTATTTCATATTAAGAATCACAATAATTTAATCATCCCTTCCCATACTAATAGACATTCAGATTATTCCAGTTATTTTTTGCTAGTAAAATATATTGCTTTCTGAATTATTCTCATATATATCCACATATATATCCATATATAATAATATACCCATATATGTAATCCATATATCCATATATATAAAACTCACTATAGATATCCATATATATAAACTCACTCGTTTATATATATATCCATATATCCATATATATAATCCATATATCCATATACATAAAACTTCCTCTTGTAAGTTTTCTTTAAAAATATATATGTATGACTATATATATGGAGATATATATATATATATATATATATATAACATATATGTATGTCATGAAAAAAAATGTATGTTCTTCTTCATCCCTAGGAAGAGTAGCTGTTTTCTACAATTGCTATTTCAGTGGCTACTATGCCTTAGTATACTCTTTACTCCTTTTAGTAGTTAAAAGTGTCTTTATGCCTTAGTATCCTCTTTATGCCTTAGTATCCTCTTTACTCCTTAACAATTTTTTAATTAAATTTTCCCTGTTCCAATTACTGGTGTAGATTCTGTCTCTGGATTTGACCCCTCCAATATATTAGTATAGCTGTGAAGTTTCTGGGAGAAATAAGCAGCTAACCCTGTATGCTGTGCAACAATAAGGAACAGAATACAGATTCACCCTAGAAGATGAAGTTGCAAAGAACTGACTCAGTGACAAAGGAGGGCAACATGATAGGTTGAGAAAGCTCTACAGCAGAAACAGCAGGTCTGGAGGATGAACATGAATCTAGAACAGTGTGACTATGTTTTGTTTTGTTTTGTTTTGTTTTTTTCTTTTGAGACAGAGTCTCACTCTGTGGCCCAGGCTGGAATGCAGTGGCATAATCTCTGCTCACTGCAACCTCAGCCTCCTGGGTTCGAGTGATTCTCGTGCCTCAGCCCCTCAAATAGCTGGGACTACAGAGATGCACCACCATACCTGGCTAATTTTTATATGTTTAGTAGAAACAGGGTTTTGCCATGCTGGCCAGGCTGGTCCCGAGCTCCTGGCTCATGTGATCTGCCTGCCTCAGCCTCCCTAAATACTGGGATTACAGGCATGAGCCACCACGCCTGGCCTTAGAACTGTGCGACTCTTTCTGTCATGGTCTACTTGTCTGCAAAACTGACCAACTTGGATAAGATCAGTGTTTTCCAACCTGTAGCAATTTGTGTTTTGTCTTATGATGTTTGTCATAACTGTGGACAATCTATACTTTTATCTAATTAATGTTTTCCTTTCAACCAAACCATTTAAAATTAATCGTCTTTATTTTTGGTACAGTGTTAAATTTATACAAAATTTGCACAGATAGTACAGATCAACCCATTTTAAACTCACATAGACTTGTTTAAAAAAACTTTATAAAATAGGTAGCACTGATATAAATTTTTCATAAATATATTGATAAAAGCAAACACTTACTGATTAAAATAAAGGACACATATATAATCTAAAATAATATAATATTGTACGTATTACTTTGGGAAAGATCAGGCTAGAATATCTTTGAGGTGTCTCTACTATCTCTAAAATTCTGGACTATTGGCAAACTACATTCATATATTGTTTGAGGGATGTATGAAGATCAATTCTTTCAAATGCTGTCTTCTGAAAAATCAACAGAAATTTCTATATCCATATAGATATATGTCTCCATATATAAATGTTTGTGTATATACATACAAACACACACTTTATTTGCATTTGTGTGCATATCTATAAATCTGTCTAAATCTGTAGTCAATACCTATGTCTGTAATGTTTTAAACTATGTATCATCATTTTCTTCTTTTTGGGAGTTTGTAATTGATGTATCAGCATAAATCAGCCCCTTCATTATTCTTCGGCTGGTCTTGACATTCCTATTTAAATCATAACCTTGAAAGAACAAAAACAAATTGGTTTCTCCATGCTCTGTAACTCAATAGCAATCAAATGGTGCTTTTCATGATTCATCAGAGCTCAGAAAACGTTTTCAATGAAGATGATGAAGATGAAATTTCAAGGATTTTTCTATTGCTTGTTGAGTTCAAACAAAGCACATGGGGTTGCTGTTGCCACAGTAACAGATCCTCCATGTGCATTTGTTCATACCTTTGTCTTTAGTAATAGGAAGCTGAGTTATTATTTTTCGTGTGTGAATGTGTGTGTGTGTGTTTATGTGTGCGTGTGCGTACACATGTGCATGTGGGAAAGAGTAAATGAGAGAAAGAGAGATAGGTGCAGGGGGAGAGAGAAAGAGAGACCTTTACTCTATAAGAGTATTTTACTCTTTACTCTGTAGTTTTAGACATTTCTTAGTATGGCCCTCTCATATTTCCTAGAATCTCAGTGGCTCATGTTTTTCATTCAGAGCTGTTCTAACAGAGACCTTACCTCTCTCCAAACAGATGACAGCAGATTTACTCAAAGAATAACATTTTAATTATTTTTATTTGGATATGGCTTTTTATGGAGTCCTTGTATTAGAACAAAAAGTTTTAACTCTGCATTGTGACGAGGAGAAGGTTAAAAAAATACATAGGATGGATTCTTGACTATTTGCATGTGGATTGTATACCTCTGCTATTATCTGGGGACTATTTTTAACTTTGGACTGTTCTGACACTTTTGATGATCTCAACACCTTGTAAAATCAATTTGTTCTCATAAAATTAAATATATAAAATATAGGTACAAGTATAAATATAAATGTAATACAGAGGATTATAATATGGGAGGTTTAAAAAAAAATTAAGTTCTGGGATGCACGTACAGGACGTGAAGGTTTGTTACATAGCTAAATATGTGCCATGGTGGTTTGCTGTACCTATTAACCCATCACCCAGGTATTAAACTTCACATGTGTTAGCTATTTATCCTTATACTCTCCCTTCCCCTAGCCCCGATAGGCTCCGGTATGTGTTGTTCCCCTCCCCGTGTCCATGTGTTCTCATTGTTCAGCTCTCACTTATGAATGAGAATATGTAGTATTTGGTTTTCTGTTCCTGTGTTAGTTTGCTGAAGATGATGGCTTCCAGCTTCATTCATGTGCCTGCATCCATTATGGCTGCATAGAATTCCATGGTAGATGTGTACCACATTTTCTTTATCCAGTCTATAACTGATGGGTATTTGGTTTGATATCATGTCTTTGTTATTGTGAATAGTGCCACAATAAACATACACATGCATGTATCTTTATAATAAAATGATTTATATTCCTTTGGGTATATACCCAGGAATACATATCCAGTAATGGAATTGCTGGGTGAAATAGTATCTCTGATTCCAGATCCTTGAGGAATTGCCACACTGTCTTCAACAATGGTTGAATTAACTTACATTTCCACCAATATAAAAGTATTCCTATTTCTCCACAGGCTCACCAGCATCTGTTGTTTCTTGACTTTTTAATAATTGCCATTCTGACTGGCATGAGATGGTATCTCATTGTGGTTTTGATTTGCATTTCTCTAATGATCAGTGATGTTGAGCTTTTTTTCATATGTTTGCTGGTCATATAAAGTCTTCTTTTGAAAAGTGTCTCTTCACGTCCTTTGCCCACTTTTTGATGAGGTTGTTTATTTCTTGTAAATTTAAGTCCCTTGAAAAGTCTGGATATTAGACCTTCGTCAAATTGATAGGTTGCAAAATTTTTTTCCCATTCTGTAAGTTCTTTGTTGATTCTGAAGGTACTTTGTTTTGCTGTGCAGAAGCTCTTTAGTTTAATTAGGTCCCATTTGTCAATTTTTGCTTTTTTTGCAATTGCATTTGATGTTGCTGTCATGAAATCTTTTCCTGTGCCTTTGTCCTGATTGGTATTGCCTAGATTTTCTTCTAGAGTTTTGTAGTTTGGGGCTTTAAATTTAAGTCTAATCTATTTTGAGTTAATTTTTGTATAAGCTCTAAGAAAGGGGTCCAGTTTCAATTTTATGCATATGGCTAGCTAGTTGTCTCAGAACCATTTATTAAATAAGAAACCTTTTCCCCACTGCTTGTTTTTGTCAGGTTTGTCAAAGACCAGATGGTTGTAGATGTATGATCTTATTTCTAAGATCTCTATTCTGTTCCATTGGTGTATGTGTCTGTTTTTGTACTATTACCTGTTTTGGCTACTGTAGCCTATTAATATAGTTTGAAGTCAGGTAGCTTGAGGCCTCAAGGTTTATTCTTTTTGCTTAGAATTGTCTTGGCTCTGTGGGCTCTTTTTTGGTTCCATATAAATTTTAAAGTAGTTTTTTCTAATTTTGTGAAGAATGTCAATGGTAGTTTGATGAGAATAATATTGAATCCATAAATTACTTTGATCACCATGGCCATTTTTATGATATTGATTTTTTTTGTTCATGAAAATGGAATGTTTTTCCATTTGTTTGTTTTCTCTTTTATTTCCTTGAGTAGTAGTTTGTAGTTCTCCTTGAAGAGGTCCTTTACATCCCTTGTTAGATGTATTCCTAGGTATTTTATTCTTTTCGTAGCAATTGTGAATGGGAGTTCATTCATGATCTGGCTCTCTACTTTTCTATTGTTGGTATAAAGGAATGCTTGTGATTTTTGCAAATTGATTTTGTATCCTGAGACATTGCTGAAGTTACTTATCAGATTATGGAGCTTTTAGGCTGAGATGATGGGGTTTTCTAAATATAGAATCATGTTGTCTGCAAACAGAGACAATTTGACTTCCTCTTTTCCTATCTGAATACCTTTATTTCCTTTTCTTGCCTGATTGCCCTGGCCAGAACTTACAATTCTATGTTGAATAGGAATGGTGAGAGAGGACATCCTTGTCTTGTGCTGGTTTTCAAAGGGAATGCTTCCAGCTTTTGCCAATTCAGCATAATATTGGCTGTGGGCTTGTCATAAATAGTTCTTATTATTTTGAAATATGTTCCAACAAAACCTAGTTTATTGAGAGTTTTTAACATGAAGAAATATTAAATTCTATTGAAGTTTTTTTTCTGCATCTATTAAGAAAATCATGTGCTTTTTGTCATTCATCTGTTTATGTGATGGATTATATTTATTGATTTGCATATTTTTGGAAAATGTTTTAATGTCTTTATTATGCATAATATTGGTTTATATTTAAAATGAGTTTAATGATATAATTTTTAACATATGGTTTCTGTAATTTCTGAAATAACTCAAAAATAATAACATCCTTTTTTGAAAATCTTAAGGTTTACCTGCTAAGAACCATTGAGAAACACTATGCTAAAAAGTATAGTGTCTGTTTATATCCTTCACTTACTTTTTGATGGAGTTGTTTGTTTTTTTTCTTGTAAATTTGTTGAAGTTTCTTGTAGTTTCTGGATATTAGCCCTTTGTCAGATGGATTTATTGCAAATTTTTTGTCTCATTCTCTAGGTTGCCTGTTTGCTCTGATGATGGTTTCTTTTGCTGCGCAGAAGCTATTTAGTTTAATAGATCCCATTTGTCAATTTTGCTGCCATTGCTCTTGTAGTTTAAGTCATTGTCCATGCCTTAAACTTAACATTCTCTTGAATGTTATTGCCTAAGTTTTCTTCTAGGGTTTTTATGGTTTTAGGTCTTATGTTTAAGTCTTCAATCCATCTTGAGTTAATTTTTGTATAAGGTATAAGGAAGTGGTCCAGTTTCAGTTTTTTGCATATGGCTAGCCAGTTTCTCCAACACCATTTATTAAACAGGGAATCCTTCCCCATTGCTTGTTTTTGTCAGGTTTGTCAAAGATCAGATGGTTGTAGGTGTGTGGCGTTATTTCTGAGGCCTCTGTTCTGTTCTATTGGTCTATATAGCTGGTTTGGTACCAGCACCATGCTGTTTTGGTTACTGTCACCTTGTATAGTTTGAAGTTGGTAGTGTGATGCCTCCAGCTTTGTTCTTTTTGCTTAGGATTGTCTTGGCTGTTTGAGCTCTTTTTTGGTTCCATTTGAAATTTAAAGTAGTTTTTTTCTAATTCTGGGAGGAAAGTCATTGGCAGCTTCATGGGGATAGCATCAAATCTATAATTTACTTTGGGCAATATGGCCATTTTGATGATATTGATTCTTCCTATCCATAAGCATGGAATGTTTTACCATTTGTTTATGTCCTCTCTTATTTCCTTGAGCAGTGGTTTGTAGTTCTCCTTAAAGAGGTCCGTTATATCCCTTGTAAGTTTTATTCCTAGCTATTTTATTCTCTTTATAGCAATTCTGAATGGGATTTCACTCATGATTTGACTTTCTTTATGTCTATTATTAGTGTATTTGATTTTCTTTATGTCTATTATTAGTGCAATGCTTGTAATTTTTACACATTGATTTTGTATCCTGAGACTGCTGAAGTTGCTTATCAGCTTATGGGCTGAGATGGTGGGTTTTTCTATATATACAATAGTGTATTTTGTATATTTGCATATGTTGAACCAGCCTTGCATTCCAGGGATGAAGCCAACTTAATCATGGTGGATAAGTTTTTTGATGTGCAGCTGGATTCAGTTTGTCATTATTTTATTGAGGATTTTTACATTGATGTTAATCAAGGATGTTGGTCTGAAATTTTCTTTTTTTGTTGTGTCTCTGCCAGGTTTGGTATCAGGATGATGCTGGCCTCATGAGATAGGGAGAAGTCCCTCCTCTTCAATTGTTTGGAATAGTTTCTGAAGGAATGGTACCAGCTCTTCTTTGCATCTCTGGTAGAATTTGTCTGTGAATTTTTCTGGCCCTGGACTTTTATGGTTGATAGGCTATTGATAACTGCTTCAATTTTAGAACTTGTTATAAGTCTGTTCAGAGATTTGACTTCTTCCTGTTTTATTCTTGGAAGGGTGTATGTGCCTATTAGTTTATTCATTTCTTCTAGATGTCCTAGTTTATTTGCATAGAAGTATTTATAGTATTCTCTGATAGTAGTTTGTATTTCTGTGAGGTCAGTGATGATATCTCCTTTACCATTTTTTATTTTATCTCTTTGATTTTTCTCTCTTTTTTTCTTACTAGTCTAGCTAGCTACCTGTCTATTTTATTATTATTTTTTTTTAAAAATAGCTCCTGGATTTATTAATGTTTTGAATATTTTTTTGTCTCTCTATCTCCTTCAATTCTGCTCTGATCTTAGTTATTGTCTTCTGCTAATTTTTGGATTTGTTTGCTCTTGCTTCTCTAGTTCTTTCCATTATGATGTGAGGGTATTAATTTGAGATCTTTCTAGTTTGCTGATATGGACATTTAATGCTATAAATTTCTCTCTTAACACTGCTTTGGTAGCATCTCAGAGATTCTGATACATTGTCCCTTTTTTCTCATTGATTTCAAAGAATTTCTTAATTTCTAGCTTAATTTCTGTATTTACCCAGGAGTCATTCAGGATCAGGTTGTTCAATTATCATGTATTTGTTTGGTTTTGAGTGAGTTTCTTAATCCTTTGTTTTAATTTGATTGCACTGTTGTCTGAGAGACAATTTGTTATTATTTCAGTTCTTTGGCATTTGCTGAGGAGGGTTTTACTTTCAATTATGTAATTGATTTTAGAGTGAGTGCCATGTGGCACTGAGAAGAATATATATATTCTGTTGTTTGGGGTTGGAGAGTTCTGTAGGTATCTATTAGATCCACTTAAATCAGAGTTGAGCTCAAGTCCTAAATATCCTTGTTCAATTCCTAAATATCCTGAGTATAAGTCCTAAATATTCTGTCTCGATGATCTGTCTAATATTGACGGTGGAGTGCTAAAGTCTCCCGCTATTATTGTGTGGGAGTCTAAGTCTCTTTGGAGATTTCTAAGAACTTGTTTTATGAATCTGGGTGCTCCTGTATTGGGTGCATATATATTTAAGGTAGTCAGCTCTTCTTGTTGAATTGATCCCTTTACCGTTATGTTATGCCCTTCTTTGTCTTTTTAAATCTTTTCTGATTTAAAGTCGGTTTTGCTAGAGACTAGGATTGCAACCTCTGCCTTTCTCTGCTTTCCATTTGCTCGGTAAGTTTTCCTCCATCCCTTTATTTTGAGTCTATGTGTGTCTTTGCACATGAGATGGATCTCTTGAATACAGCACACTGATGGGTCTTGATCCTTTATGCAATTTGTTAGTGTGTGTGTTTTAATTTACACTTAAGGTAAATATTGTTATGTGTGAATTTGATCCTGTCATCATGATGCTATCTGGTTATTTTGTACACTCATTGAGACAGTTTCTTTACAGTGTCATTGGTCTTTATATTTTTGTATGTTTTGTGGTGATGGTTCTGATCTTTCCTTTCCATATTTATTGCTTCCTTCAGGAGCTCTTGGAAGGCAGATTTGGCAGTGATGAAGTCCCTCATCATTTGCTTGTCCGAAAAGGATTTTATTTCTCCTTCAGTTATGAAGCTTAGTTGGGCTGGATATTGAATTCTGGGTTGAAAATTCTTTTCTTTAAGAATGTTGAATATTGGTCCCCACTCTCTTCTGTCTTTTAGGATTTCTGCTGACAGATCAGCTATTAGTCTGATGGGCTTCCCTTTGTGGGTGACCTGGTCTTTGTCTCCGGATGCCCTTAAAATTTTTCTTTCATTTAGATGTTGGAGAATCTGATGAGTATGTGTCTTGGGGTTGATCTTCTCATGGAGTATCTTACTGGGGTTCTCTGGTTTGCTAAATTTCAATGTTGGCCTGTCTTGCTAGTTGGGGAAGTTCTTCTGGATAATATGCTGAAGTGTGTTTTCCAACTTGGTTCCATTCTCCCTGTCTCTTTCAGGTACTCCAATCAGTCATAGGTTTGCCCTTCTTACACAGTCCTATAGTTCATGGAGGATTTGTTCATTCTTTTTATTATTGTTTGTCTATTCTTGTCTACCTTCCTTATTTCAGCAAGGTAGTCTTCCGTCTCTGATATTCTTTCTTCTACTTGGTCAGTTCAGCTATTGAATCTTGTGTATGCTTCATGAAGTTCTCATGCTGCATTTTTCAGCTTCCTCAGCTCATTTATATTATTCTCAAAACTGGTTATTCTAGTTAACAGATCCTCTCCCCATTTATCAAGGTTCTTAGATTTTTTGCACTGGGTTAGAACATACTCCTTTATCTCTGTGAAATTTGTTATTACCCACTTTCAGATTCTGACTTCTGTCAGTTAGTCTACCTCATCCTCTGTCTAGTTGTGCACCCTTGTTGGAGAGGTGTTGTGATCATTTGGAGAAAAGGTACTCTGGCCTTTTGGATTTTCAGTAATTTTTTGTTGATTTTTTCTCATCTTCATGAGTTTGTCTAGTTTTGATGTTTGAGGCTGGTGATGCTTCGATGAGGTTTTCGTGTGGACTTTTTTGTTGTTGTCGATGCTGTTGTTGTTGCTTTCTGTTTGTGTGTTTTTCTTTCAATAGTCAGGTACTTCTTGTGTAGGGCTGCTGTGGTTTGCTGGGGGTTCACTTCAGGCCCTATTCATCTGGTTTATTCCCATATTACTCAAGGAGGCTGGAAAACAGCAAAGATGGGTGCCTGCTCCTTCTCTGGAATCTCAGACTTCAAGGGGCATCAACCTGATGCCCATAGGAATGCCCCAGTATAGGATGTCTTACAGCCCCTGTTGGGGGCCTCATCCAGTTGGGTGGCATGAGAAGTGGGACCCATTTATCAAGGCACTTTGGCTATCTTTTGGTGGAGGGGGTGTGCTGCTCTGGGGCAAACCCACTTGTCAGGGCTGCCCAGATTCCTCAGAGCTAGCAGGAGGAAAGAGTAAGCCTGCTGGTCCACAGAGACTACAGTCATCCCTCTCCTAAGGGCTCAGGCCCAGGGAGGTCAGACCTCTGTCCCTGAGGCTCTGGCTGGAGTTGGGGTTCCTGCAGGGAAGCCCTGCAGCTGCAGTGTTGGCTGTCACCTCTCCCCCAAGGATCTCAGATGGCTGAAACCACAGGCAGCCACAGCAGCAGTAGTGATGGCTGCCCCTACCTATGGGAACTCAACAGGCTTAGGCTGATTCTAGCCAAGTGGCTGTTGAAAATCTGCATGGCTTTGTGGTTCAGATTCAAGGCCCATGTGGCATGGGCTCCTGAGTAAGATCTTCCAGTCCTTGGGTTACACACATCCGGGGCAAAAGCACTGTTTCCCAGGCTGAGTAGCATGTTTACTGAGTGCCTCCCTTGGCTGCGGGTGAGGGCCCCCTGTCCCATGTGGCTCCCAGGTGGGCTGCTGCACCACACTGCTCTGTCTTCTTCTCTGCGGGTCATGCTAGCCACCTAGTCAGTCCTAACAGAACCTGGATACCTTGGTTGTCAGTGCAGGATTTGCATGCTGTTTTGGATCTTTTTGATGGGAGCCTCCAATCGCCACTGCTTGTAGTCCCCAAATAAATATTTTAATAAAAGAGACAAAAATAAAGTTAAAATGAGCATACTGAAGGCCATATAAATGACACTTTCATGGAACACTTGTTATTTCAAAAAATTTGGAACATGTTATATTTCCTTTTTCTACATTAAAAATTATAGAGCCCTGCATAATGGTATGTTCCTTTCTATATTCCCACATTTGGGTGTTTGCATTCTCTTTGTTAGTTCTTTTTTCTTGTGTTTTTTTTTTTGGTCTAATTTGATGTTAGTTTTTATAAATCATTGATCTGAATGCTTAATTTATTTTTATTTCTTATTTAGTAGTAACATCAATTATAGTCCATATCTTATGTTATTTGACATAAACTGTTCCTTTTGTTATTGTTTTTGTATTCATTTTGCAAAATCAGGTTAAATTTCTTTTCTTTATTTATTTCTATTTTTTTAACCAGTTATTACTTTAAAAAGTCTTTTCTATGTTCACATAGTTCATTTTTTGATTGAATATTTTGTTTTTACTTCACATTTATTGCATTATGCATATAATCATTTGATTTTTTTGTTTCAAAATGCTTTGAAGTTTCTTTTTCTTGTTCTTGTATGTGCTAATTTTAATACATGTTCCAGGGACATTTGGAAGACTGTGTTTTCCACATTTGTAGGGTACAGAGATTGCTATGTATCTAATAAATTAAACAATGATATTAATGATGCAAGTCAGAGTTTCTATGTCCTTCTTTATTTTTTGTCCCATACGACAGGAGTATTAAAGGCTTCTATAGTGGCAATTGCTTTGTCAGTTTCTCTTTATATGTATTTTAACTGCTTTATTGAGCTATAATTCACATATCATATAATTAACCTATTTAAAGTATATAATTCAATGGTTTTAGTGTAGTCACAGAGTTCGTGACCATCACCACAATAATTAATAGAACATTTTCCTCACTCCAAGAAGAAAGCTCATATCCATTAGGAATCACTCCCCATTCACTTCTTTCTTGAGACCTAGGCAATCATAAGCCTATTTTCTGTGCCTATAAATTATCCTTTCCTAGACATTTAATATAGAAGAAAACATGCATTATGTGATCTTTTGTGACTGAGTTCTTTCACTTAGTATAATGTTTTCATGGTTTAATCTATATGGAAAATGTATCAGTACATCACTACTTTTTATTGCCAAACAATATTCCATTGTATGACTATACTAATTTTATATTTAATATTTTACACATTTTAAAATTGCATTTTTATTACATAAAATGCAACAATCCAGTAAAATTAGAAATACAGATATAGTCTCCTGAGCTTTCATATATGTTGATTTTTATTAGTAATCTTTTTTCAATACAATGTGCAACTTCATTCCCATTTATAGTCTGATTATACAAGTGCTAAGTGGGGAAAAGATCTGGAAGAAATATATTTTAAAAGGCAAAGCTATAAAAATAAGCACATGCAACAACATCTATGATGATGGGGCAAAGTATCCAGGAAATAGCATAAGATACAATAATTTGGAGGTTTAAGCTGATGTTCTTTCAATCATCTTTGTGTTTCGCTCTATGTTTAAGGCTGCATGTGAACTCAATGTAATTAAAATGTCCTTTTTTTGTTAATAGGGACTTCGCTGTAGAGCTCATTCACTTCCTGTTGTTGTCAGCAGTTCGCTCAGGTAGTCTTCCTGAATGGTTCCTGTTGCTTCTTTATAAAAGCAGACTAAAGCATTGCTGATGACATCTTCAGGATCTGTGCCATTAACTTCTCACCAAACAGTAGGGCACTGGTGAAATTTATAAGCCAAGAACCCCATTCATTACAGCATCTTGGTATACATTACTTGGATTCTGATGAAGAGAGAAGCAAACATATCATGCACATCTTTCTTGTTGAAAGAATCTCTATTCTGATCAATAATGTCAAAGGCCTCTTTGAAATCTTGAATCTGTGAATAGCCAAATGTGGCAAACACATTGAATATTATACTTGGAGAGTGCTTCTTGGTGGCCTTGGTCTTCGTCCTTTTGCTCAACATGGTGGCTGTTAAATTTCACTGCCAGACACTAGAACCAGAGCTGCCCTACAAGATGACTATTGTCTTGATGAGCACTGGGCAGTGGCTCAACTGGTTGCACACTGGCATTTCCTGCCTCCAGAGATATACCAGAAGGCTTGGTAACACCAGTTTTTATTTGTTCACTTATCAGTTGATGAACATTTGAATGTTTTCTCTTTTTAGCTATTAAGAATAATGCTGTTAAGAACATTGGTATGCAAGTTCTTGTGTGAATGTAAGTTTTCATTTATCTTGGTCATATACCTAGAAGTGAAATTGCCGAGTCATATGGTAACTGTTTAACATTTTGAGGAACTGCCAAAACTGAATTCCAAAGTGGTTGCACCATTTTACATTATATCAGCTTGAGTATAAGGGTTCCAACTTCTCCGCATTCATGAAAATGCTTGTTACTATATTTTTTTATTATAGTCATCCTAATGGGTTTGAAGTAGATTCTCATTGTGGTTATGATTTGCATTTTACTAACTGCTAATGATGGTGAGCATCTTCTTATTGGAAATTTACATATATTCTTTGACAAAATATTAATTGATATCTTTTGTCTAATTTTTGTTGAGTTTATTTGTCTTTTTATTGTTGAGTTGCAAGCATTCCGTATATATTCTTGATACAAATCCTTCATCAGATCTGTTATTTGCAAATACTCTCACTCCATGGTTTGGCTGTCCTTTCACTTTCTTGATGATGGCCTTTAAAACACAAGAGTTTTTAATTTTCATGAAGTCCAATTTATTTATGCTTTTTTTTTTTTTTTTTTTTTTTTTTTTTTTTTGTTTTTTTTTTTTTTTTTTTTTTTTTTTTTTTTTTTTTTTTTTTTTTTTTGTACTTGTGCTTTTGGTACTGCACCTAAGAAAGCTAAGCATAACCCAAGGTCAAAGTCTCTTCCTATTTCCTTCAAAAAGTTTTATATTTTTAGCTCTTACATTTAGGTCTGTGATCCATTTGGAGTTAATTTTTATGGTGCAAGGAAGAAATTCAAGTTAATTCTTGTGCTTGAGGACATCAGGTTGTCCTGATACAATATGTTGAAAAGACTATTCTTTCTTCATTGGATTGTCTTGGCCGTCTTGTCAAAAATCAATTGACCTCAAATGTATGGGAATTTCTTTTCTCAACTTTCAATTCTATTTTATTGATCTAGATGTCAATTTATGTGTTAATACTACACTGCCTTAATTGCTGTATTTTTGTACTAAGTTTTGAAACTGGGAAATGTGAATCTTCCTACTTTGTTCTTTTTTTTAAAGTATGTTTTATGTAATTGGGGTCCCTTGCAATGAGCCTGGACTAGTATTGGCTTATCCATTACTACAAAAAAGGCTGCTGGAATTTTGATAAGGATTGCACTAAATCTGTAGATCTGTTTGAGGGTTATTGTCATCTCTACAATATTAATAATTCCAATCCATAAACATGAAATACTTTTCCATGTTTTAGTTCTTTTTTATACTCTTAAAACAATGTTTTTAGCTTTCAGAATATGTTTTCCACTTTTGTTAAATTTTTCCAAAGTATTTTATGCTTTTTGTTTCCTTAACAAAACAAAGGATGTATATGCTTTAACATCCAAATTTTTATACATGCTATCCTTCATTCTATTGATCTTAGAATGTTTTATCTATTAAGAAATATTGAGCTCTAGTTAAATAGTTGAAGGTATATTCTTTACTCTTCTTGTATTTGCTAGGCTTTTCATATGTGTTGATATACATATTGGAATCCTTGTACTTTTAAAGTTTCTCTGATGCCAATGAAGTCACTGCATTTTCATCAAAATGAGGCCGTTCTTAGTTCCGACTGGCTGAGGATATCAGGGTTCCATTAGATGTTAGTTTCTTGAAAGACAAATCCTTGAGTATTAGAAGCCTCATATTTAATTAACCATCAACAATTTTGGAGAAATTGGTTAAATTAAAAGTAGAACAGAGCAAAGGGTGACATTTGTTTCTTGGTTCTATTAGGTCATTCAGAAAATTATTATTTTTATTCTACATTTTCTACTGATTATTTCTGCATTATATGCTATTTATATTCTATATAGCCTTTTTTACAGCTTATTTTTTTTCAGAATTAGTATTAAAGCTAGAGAATTTTCAGTGTCTATTCTGACTGCTATTGCTGCAAGTTCAGAGTTTAAAGTGCCATCACTGATAGTCTCCCTGGATCTCGTCATGCATATTTCTATCTCTGTCTTTGTCAATTTTGTGCTGCTATAGCAAAAATACATGAGACTGGATAACTTGTAAAGAACAGAAGTGTATTTCCTCACAGTTCTGGAGGCTGGGAAATCTAAGATCCAGGCACTGGCAGGCTTGATTGTCTGGTGAATGCTCTTCACAGGGCAGAAGGCAAAGGGCAAGCTACCTAATGCTGCACGAATCCCCTTATATAAGAACTTTAATCCCATTCATGAGAAAGGAGCTCTCAGGGACTGATCACCTCCTAAAGGCCCTACCTCTTATCACATTGGCAACACCAGAGTTTTGAAGGGGATGCTCATTCAAACCTTAGCATATACATAGCACAAAAAGAAGAGAAAAACCCTATAGAATCTCTGTGTGGGCAAGCAGCAAGTTTGCTTATTTACTGTTGTGTATATCTTTGTGTCTAAAGATAATGCCTGACAGGACTGATGCTCAACATTGTCCATGGACTTTCTGTTTTGTGTTCTGACTTGAACTGAAATAACAGGTACAGATGAAAGTAAAGAGTTTCAGGTTGGGTCCATCTTGAAAACCCCTTCCTTCTGAAAATTGTTGATTTTATTCTATCTTACCATTTTATACTATTAAAAATCTCACATGTCCACAGCACCACAGGGGTTTTTCCATTTTAATCACTTCTTTCTTTCAGTGTGAGGGCCAGTTTTTCTATACACATTATTTTAGTCTAAGTTTTGGTATAACAATATAAAATGATATTGATTTATTTTTAAAAAATAAAAAATGCATAAAATCCCATGACTCTATCATAATTTCCATTTTTTAGTATTTTCTTTCAGTTTTCCACATTTCTATATTCCCCAAGTGGCAATCATTCTGAATATACTACTTCGTAGGCTCTTCCATTTAACATAACATTGCAGCATTTATTCTTGCTTGTGCTTGGCATTTATAATTTTCTGTCTTAAGAATCTTCAGTATTTTATGCAAATCAACATAGTTTTGAGCATCATAAGAAGTATAAATTATGTTTTCCTAATAAATAAAATGTTCAGAGTACATATTTGGAAAATATCACAAATCTGGTACTCAGGTTGACTTTTTTTCCAACTCATATTCCTGATATCAAGTCCTGAGCTTATTATGTTATTATTACATAGTGTCTTCTTTAAGGCTTTGGGACACCTGTCTGCCAAATGCCATTGTATTAGTTTAGCCCCTTCATTTGTGACAGTTGTGCTACTTTATTTGCCCAAAGTGAGAATAGGGAAGCTTCTCTGTTGTGGTCATTCCAGTAATGCTCATGATGCTACTCTGTTTCAGTCATTCCCATAATGCTCATGATGTCATTTCAGGTGTGTTTGTTTTGCTTTCTACTTATTTACCTTTAGTTTCAAGGCAAGTTGGGTTGATTAACCATCACTGAATATGGACCACTATTTCTTTGATGGCCCCAAATTGGGAAACTCTCCCTAATCCAACCAATTTTGAAAAAGGCATCAATACTGATTTAGCTTGAAACATGATTTGACCTTCCACAGAGTACTTTCTGAGTATGCATTAGTATTCATTTCTCAGCAAGATTTTTTAGAGACTTCTTGTCCAACCATTTCATCCCCAGCTTCCAGGTCATACAGTTCCCTTCTTTGTAATTATAGAACTCCAGTGATTCTCTTTTCAAGCACTACAACTTTCTTGTACATAACAGCAACATGCTCTTTCCTTCCTCAGTAGGATGGCAACTTAAAGTTACATCTAGTTACAGCAAGCAGAGGTAATTTTCTGATCCTCCTTAAAAAACTGTTGTCCAATCTTATAGTTTACAATATCTCCTGATTTTGTCATAATTCCATCTTAACATTCCATTTTTTAGGATAAGGTGGCAAGCTGTCACTGGAGCAAAAATTAAGCTAAGCAAAACAACTGCAATTAAAATTACTTTATAGAAAAGGAGACTATTAAAAATGACACAAGAAGATCAGAGTGTACCTCAAATTTAGATGTTCTAACAGTGTGTGAGAAAAGGAAATTTAATATATAACCCTCATTTCTGTAAGGATAACCTGAATAGTTCCTGGCACAAAGTAGATATTCAATAAATATGCTGAACAAATTAATGAATGAACAGCTGGTATGTATGGCTTTCCTCCTTGTTCATTGATTCATTGATTTCTTTAGCCATCACTTCTAGTAGGTAGGGGTCTTTTCCTACTGGTTGATCCCAATCTTCTTTCCTGAGAGAGAGGAGCCCTAGATAGTCTTCCATTTATTTTGCTATTGCTGTAGTTTGACATGGAGTCCTCTGGATTCTAACAGCACTATTCCAGCTCCATGGTACCTCAAAACTCTACTGTTCCTTAAGAATTAAAGCCAATTTCCATTAAAATAAAACCATTATGTTGTCACAATCTGGATACCTTCTTAGCATTCTTTCCCAGCACTAAAAGCTCAAAAGAAGCAAGGTATAGAGCAATGGGTTTGAGGACAAAACATTTTAAGGTGAGTCATTAAATACACTTCTAATTAGCTATACCTCCATATTCCCTAATAGCTGCTTACCTGGCCTATGCCTTTCATCCTACATAGCTCCCATTTGGAGTTTCTACCATGATATTTCCTGTGGCTAGGAGACTTCTTTCCTGCTCCTTGACATAAAATGCAATCAGTTATACAAATGAGCTAAGGCTATAATATGACTTAATTAACAGCATTTGGATTCATCGTTATATCCCTACCCCTTGCTGTAAATTGCAAGGAAAGGAGTGGAGTGGAACAGCAAATCCTCTTCTTCAATAACAACTAATTGAAAATACATGCCCTGATCCTTCAGTGGCTCATTCATTCTTTCTATATAAAGGGGGAATAGAAGACGGTGACTTTTTTAATTGTTTATTATTATTATATGCTTACCTTTACGTAAATTCAGTTGTCATCAGTTTGATTTATTCATTTTTGTCTGGTCACCATGGGTCCTAATTTCTTTTCTCAGGGATTGGAATCTCCATTCCTTCTCCGATTGCCCCTCTCTCCAGTCTATGGTAATTAATCAATAACTACAGGCTTCTGTCAAGGCTCTCAGGCTAATCATGTTCCAAGCAGGTAATATCATCTGCCAGTAAGCAGATGGAATGAAGTAACTGAACTTGACTTAGGCCACTAGAAGACTGTGTGCCTGGACTGCTTTATTTTGGCTCCTTTTGTAACTGCCTTAAATAAGCTGATCTGGGGTTTGTAATGGCATCAAAGTTAGAAACTAAGGATCTTATTATATAGAAAACAGCCATATGAACTTTGTAAATGTACGTCTTGTAGGCATTGTATTGAGGCCTCAGTTTGTTATATTACATAGTTTCTTCTATGTGAGGATTCAAAATAAAATTCCTTCATGTCTGAATCCAAGAAAGACTAGACTTCCTCTCAGTATTATTGTGAATCTAGTAATTAATTATAATTTCATTTTTGCTCTGGGAAATGAGTTGTAAGTATACCTAATTTCATGAAAGTGTGCCAGATATTATAATTTTTTGCATAATCCTGTCTTTGCCTTATTTTTTTGCCTTTGTCTTTTCACACCAATTTTCTTGTTTATTTTAAAGTTTTGTAATATTTAATTGCTTACTTTTCTGTAAGCTCCCTCAGATTCCTCTTCTTTTTTTGAATAAGGTAGATATGCATCTATAAATAAATGGTTATGTAATTAAACAAAAATTTTAATATTCTATATTTGGTTCAATTAGTTTAAAACACTGTTATTGAAATAATATTGAATTTAAAACAAATTATAATACACCTAATAGTATCTGAGCTCTTAGAAAACATTAAAACTACATTGTTTTAAAATGTATATCCTGTTCATTCAAAACTTTTAAAATCATTTAATGTTTTCTGAATTAATTTTTTTCTAAGCCATATTTTGTAATTACTCTAACTTTTTATCATTGAATTATCATTGAATATTCTAAGTACTTGGGACAATCTGGAAGTACACAGATGAGACTTTGTTTCCTGTTTATGTTTTTATTTTTATATTTTAGACTTTGTATATCTATATTTTCTGTGCCTTGAGATTGAAACCTCTTCAAGGTCAGGGTCTGTAACGACTCCATCCTTCACCATTCCTCAATAATAAAGTGCCTTCACTATTTACTAGTGAATGAAATTGCTTCTCTTGGACCGTGGTTCCCTCACTGGTAAAATGTAGATAGTACAGTATCCTCTTCATAGGGTTGTTATGGCTCATTTAAAAGGTTAGTCACATCAAGCATTTATAACTAATGCTTTGTGGTGTGTTAATAATGGTAACAGAAGCAACTTTAAGTAATAAGCCCCAAATCTCAGTTGTTTTATGATACAGAAATTTATTTCTTACTCCATAATGTAATCAATGATGATGAAGGGTAGGCTTTGCTTCATACAGTAATTCAGGGACCAGAATTATGAAAGATTTGCCATTTTTAACATGTAACTTTGAGGTTTCCACTGGTTTGTGTGCATATATTATATGTATATACACACACAAATATAACGTGATGGTAGTGGTGTATATTTGTATGTGTAAGGGTTAAGGAAGAATATAATGATAGATTTTAATGGTCCAGGCCTGGAAGTGACATACATGGTTTCTGCCCATATTCTATTGGACAGGTCACATGGTCTTACTTATGTTTGAGTGTGACTGGGAAATGTAGCATCTATGTGGGCAGCTTCTTCCTAAGAATAACTCTTTCTTACAACAGCATAGCATGATTCTACAGTGGACAACTTGATGTCAATGCCTCACAGATACATAAGAAAAGAATAAATGTTGAGTGTTGTTTGTATATTTTTGTATGGCACTTAATAAACTGAATAAAATTTACAGTTTACTTGGTTGGCTTTCCAATGAGGCTGGGAATTCTTTGAAGTCATATAGAGCCTATTATTCACAGAGTCTTTGATGATTGGCAGAATTGCTAAACAATCTAAGTTCTTAACAAATTCTTGGTGAATGGATGCCTCTGGATGGCATACATTTAAAGAATAAGTGACTATCTGATCTGATGTGGGATATACTATTATAATCACCATTAGTATTAACTGAAAATTGCAAGTAGGTCTTTTACAGTTGGAATTTTAAAGTTCCAAAAAAGTGAACCATTCTCCTTGCTTAGCCCTACGAGTATCAACAATCTAAAGAAAAATAAAGATGTGAATCTGTAGAATAATAGATGCTGCAATAGCAGTTATGACAATGTAGTTGGCCCCACCAAAACATTATAACAAGTTGCTACTGGCTTTCCATTTCTCCAGACCCTTTTGGAGACACTCAATACAGCCCTATGTGTGTTTGCAACTTATCAATAATTTTGTCATCTAAAATAAATATTCAGAGTTATGAGAATCTGCTTAGAATGACTAGGCTTTCCACCAGTGCTCCTCCAGTGGGTGTTAATGCCTGCTTTTCCAATGAGATTACATTCAAGCTAATAAGGATCAAATATTGAACACAGTGCCATATTTCTTCACCATTTGTTCCTTGGTACTTTTATTAAAATCATAGAAGAGAACAGGACTCCAGTAAAAGGCAACAGAATTTGTGATCTATTCTCTGCATTCCCTGAGTCTTGCAGCTGCATTTCTCGTGACATGGAATGCCTTCTCTTTTGTAAGGAGGTCAAGGCTGCAGATGGAAAAGTAGCAAGGACTGTTTTGTCATTCTTCCTCTGGAGCCTTCATATCTCCTCCTTCTTGTTCTTCTGAGGCTGAGACAAAAGGAGGGTCCTAAATAGTAGGAGAAAAATTTTATTTAATTGTTTGTAGTCTTCTTGTAGTTGGATGCATACTGTCTTATGTCAGGCATACGTTTTTGGCTTTTCTGTGGAATGTATTGGTGAATCCTCAAAAATGCTCTTGTGTAGACACCTGTCATGCATAGCTCCCTGGTATAGATGCATTCTCCAACTAAACTCCTGACACCCTCAATTAACTTCTGTCTGTTGCAGAATCTGTATAGCATCTCATTGTGTCATCTTTGGCATAAGCCTATTAAGACAACTCAAACGTGGCTACTTGACCCTTAGGACACTCATACATTCTTATGGTGCCAAATCATGGACAAGTGTCTCACCCAAGTTAAAATCCCCTTCTCCTTAAAGTGTAGACTATGGATAATCCAGCCAGCTTTCCCCCTTAAGACTTTCACAGTAACCAGTCTGTGTGTTCATTTGTGCCCTGAAACTCCTGGGAACACATATCAGACTCTTTCAATATTTTTCTCCCTAGTTTTATTCTGTTCCTGTAGCAGCATGTGGCAGGCCTATAAATTTTTGTTGCTCAAAGAACATTAAACCAGTGTTAACATGACTTCTTTTCTGGTGCCAAGCCAATTTTTAAGTTCTCTTTCTCTTAGCATGATAGAGGGGAGGCACTACCCCCCTCCAACTCTCTTTCTCAGCGGGTGGGAGGAGAAAGAAAAAAAAAATTCACTTGTTTGAAAATTCTCCTACCAACTCTATTCAATAGCCATTTGAATTTCTAGTCTTACATAGACCAGAAGCAGAAGGTGATGATGGTGGGGGGTTAGGGAGGATTTCAGTCATTGAATTGCCACTTCTGTCTTCTAGTGTAGCATGGATTTATCTTGCAATTCTTTTAAAAATGTTTATTTAAAGTAAGTATCTACTCAAATTTTTTTTTACAATTGCCACAGATCAAAGTATTGCATGGTCTTTAATTAGTTTTGCCAATACTGAATTTACCTTTGTAATTTTCTTGACTCTCTTTCTTGTATTCTGATTTTGTTTGTGTGTTTTATGCTTTGCTGTGTGTTTGGATCCTTCTGTTGTTTTAATGAGTCATATCTTGTAAGTTTGTGTTTGGATTTAACTTTATTTCCATAACTCATCAGATACGTATCATGAAAACCTGTTGTCTTGCCATTAACAACCTGTCTCTGATTCTGAGAAAAACAGCAACTTGTATGATTATGTGTATTTTAACTAGGTTTTCCTGTATTTATGAAGTAGGTATGTTGCCTTCTGAGTTAGAATGGCATCTATTACTACTTGTCTCCCCTAAATCAGTTAGTTCGTCATTAATTTCCTACTCCAGAATAACTACTGCATCATTCGTGATAGTGCCCAGATAGGTAGCCATAGAGAGAGAAAAATAATCTAGGGATATGTTGTATTGTTTTTACATGTAGGTCTTCAGCCAAAATTCTGAAAAGATAAGAGCAAATATTTCATTCAATAGTGTGTTACTCAACCAGAGAACATAATGGTATGTTTTCTTTTCTGTAAAGTATGACAGAAAATCTTAAGCGACTTACCTAGGACTTGATGCATATTATCATGAACTAACAGTTGACAACCACAAAGCTGAGTAAGACATAGATGCTGGGAAGTGGGCTGAGTATGTGGATGATTCTTTTTTGTACTAGCCTAGCAGAACACATATTCCAGTTTTCTCTTCAACAAAACTGCAAATGACCACACAACTTTAACCCTCAAAGTGATTTCTAAATATTCAAAATCTCTCCCCCAAAGTTAAATATACAGATGCCCATGGTCAGCTGTACTTAAGTAACAGGGACATTTCAAGGACTAGATACAATAATGATTTTTTCTGACCTTGATATCATAAATATATTCTCCGGCTAAAGTCTTTCTGAGGACTGCTATTGTGCCTTACTTTTATCTCTGTCCTTTTCCACCATCCCAGTGGGGCTGAGCGCAAGATCTCTAAAGTGTTGTCAAATTTAGTTCTGGAGCCTGCTGGGAATCCTGAATCATTTTTACTTTCTAGGGAAAGTAGCCAGTGGTTTGATTCCTTCGTCAGTGTCTTCACTTTATAGAAAAATTCCTCAAAAAGAGTTGCCTATATTAGCTATTTCTAATTCCTCTACTTACAGTCTCTTGAGCTCACACTAATCAGTAGTTTGGTTTCTCCTGCATTGAAAGGGTCTTGCCACAGTCCTTGCCTATCTCCATCATACCAAATCCAGAAGTTCATGATGATTCCTCATCACATTAGGTCTATCAATATTAAAAGAGCTGATCCATCTCTTCTTGAAGCTCTTTCTTCTCTTTGCTACCTCTCTTAGTTTTTCTTTCATTTCAATTATCAGTCTAATTTTTTTCTGCTCATTCTTTCTCATCTCTCAAAACCCAGACTTTAGATCTCTTCTTTGGTTCGACTCTTACTCCCTAGGTTATCTTCCCCAGTTTCAGGGTTTTAAAAGCCATCTTAACTCTGACAACTTCTAAATTTGTATCTACAACTCACGACTTTTCTTCCCAAATCCTTCTTATAGACCCAGCTGCCTACTCAACACATCCCCCTTAGATATAAAGTTGTTATCTCAGGCTGAATATGGCCAAAACATAACTCTTAAATCCTAAGCTCCCAAATCTGCTCCTCCCACAGTTGTCCTGTCTCAGTGATTGGAAGTTGCATCCTACCAGTTGCCTGGGCCAGGAAACAGAGTCATCTTGAGTTTCCTTTCTCTCTTAGACTCCACATTCAATCTGTTAATCTTTTCAACAGTGTCTTCAAAATATAACCTGGTTTCAATTACTTCTCATGACCTTCTCCACTACCAGTTGTACCTAAAATAATATTGTCATTCACTTGTGTTATTATAATAACCTCCTAATTTCCCCTGCCCCTCCCTCCCAATTTGGCAAGAGTGGGCATTCAATTAATATGGAGTAATTGAATTCATATTCCATTTGATTGGACACTTTTGTTAAAGGAATGAATGTGTGGTTGTCTATTATTACCAGTTGGCTGTTGGAATTTGTGTCAGCCAGCCTCATTCTCAGGATTTGAGATGGCCTTGTGTCTCCTTCACCAACCAACACACATGTGCTATGTACACACATGCACACACACACATACACACATACGTACACACACAATCCTCACTTCCATCTCCTCTTAATAGACATTAAAGACTACCAAAGTTACTCCAGTAAGGCAGTGAAAGTCCCTTAAGGTACAGGAAGGTAGACCTCAGATTAAGGGGCTGAGTTGGCCAAGACATTCCAAGATTATGGAAGTGGGAGCATTTTTTTTCTTTCCTAAAGACTAAAATTCTTTCTTAGTAGATGCTAGAGTAAGGGAATCCCAGTGGGTAGGATCTGGCAATACTGCCCATCTAGGTGGGATCCTAATCAGATATATTTGGCTTTTGGCTTCTGGTAGCAGAAATGACTTCAAAATGAATGGTCACTGCTAGACATTTTCTTTCTAAAAAGGATCTAAATCAACATTTGTGTTGGCATGGTTTGTTTCTCCTGTACTCTGACTCATTCTGTTACTTCTCACCACAGATCTGAGACTTGACTATTATCACAACCCTGGTTTTCTCATTGCCCTACTTTGATGCCATGTGGACTTGATCTGCCTTTGGCTATTAGGTTCATCAAAATTTTCAGTTTTCAATAATAACTTTGAGTTCTCTGCGCCAGGTGCCCCAAGGCCTTTAGATCTCAGCCAAATCATAAACATGAAGAAAAGCAACTTTCACTAATAGGAGAACAAACTTCAGATCACACTCTCAGATGATTTGGCCTTTCATCAAAGTCCCTTGTTTGGGGTGACTGGGTCTGAGAATTAATCAATGGATATTGGCTCACAGAGAAAAGTTTGGAATTGTCAGCATCTATCTATAGCCCTGCTTTTATTATTCAGATAATAATTGTAGCTGCAATTAAAATCACTTACCCTGTGCTAGGTGATATATTCTTTACATTTAGCCCTTACAAAGGCCTTATGAGATATGCACTATTTTTTATCACTTGAAGACACAAGGCTTAGAAGGGTTGAATAACTTGCCTAAAGTCAGAGAAGAGGTAAACTGTAGAATACATATTCATTTACAAATGCTCTTCTAATGCACACTCCTACTATTTTAGCAATGGCACAATAGTATCTCCTTTAGAACAAGGAGTAATAGTTATGAGACTGGACATGTTACTTTGTCCTCTTTCTCTTATGCCCAACCTTTCTGAGTCCCCTCAATTGTATTCACTTCTGTTCTGGAAGAATAAGGTGGCAGAGCAGATTCAGTGTCGTTTGTTGCCCAGATTGAGAAAATAAACCAGGCTCTTCAATGATTTCCTAATGTTTCCTATCTGATAGGAGCTTAGGGAAGTTCCAAACTCATATATGTCACTGAACACACCATTGGATGAGGATATTTTCTATCCCTGCAGGTTCTGAAAAATGGAGCCAGAAACCTTTTGGAGGAAGGAGCCACATTTGATCATCCTCTGGAGTTATTCTGTCCAAGTAATTCATTCTTTTGTTACTTAATAAAATTAGCTTTGACTCAAATGCTAATATTTAAATTAGATTTTCACTATATCAGTTTCATTGTTTTTCAGAAAACAGTTCTAATTCCACCTCTGGGAGCTTTTTAGCTACATCAATAAGCCCCCAAACCTACATAAATAACTCTTGATTTCTGAAAGTGAAAATACTTTATGAATAAGATTGGGAGAAACAAGGAACCCCAAAGTCATTTAAACCTATAATTGGATCATTTGTACTTTCAGCAGTCCCTTACATATTCCCCAATAAATTAAGATAATTATACCTGACACCCAGACAGCATCAATTTTCGCTTTATATTAAAGAGAAGATACTTCGATAGATCTTTTCTCTGTCCAGCAAGAGGTCTCCAGTGACTCCAGAAACTCGTTAATATATTGAGCTTTGAAGTTTTTGATTTCGCGGAGTTTCTGTGTTGACTCAGTATCAAGTGACCTAATGCTCAGATTTCTTGTCAGCTAGTTATCTCTATGGGTTAGAAAATGCTGCTAGCAAAGCCATTTATTCTCTGGGGGGTAGAGAAAGTTGCTCTTCCAAACTATTAGTTAGACCCTTAACCCCAGCTTGTAAATGTTTGTGGTATTTCACAAGGTGGGAACCAGAAACAATCAAACCATTGCATTTATAGTGTCTTCTGGGCTTTGCTAAGCTGGATATAATCACCAGAGGGAAATAAACAATGCCATTTTCCTTCTAACCTAAGAATCTTGTCTTGCTCAGTCAAATCCACATCATCTTTTAAAGGAGAAAGGAAGGGGCTGTTTTTGCTATACCCAAGGACATCAACATCGGGAATGGCATAGGCAGATCATATTACCTTATATCAAGGACCATTTTACTAGTTGTTTCTGTGAACTGGAGATTTCATAATAATTGAGCAGGCATGAATAGAGAAAAAAACTTGTTGGGACTCTTGGTTTCTACCATCATGTGATTGAATTCCAGGTCCATATATTAAGTTGCCTACTCAACATCTCCACTTAGTTAATAAGAGAAGTCCATGTCTAAAACAGAACTTAGGCTGAGCATGGTGGCTCATGCCTATAATACCAGCACTTTGGAAGGATGAGGCAAGAGGGTCACTTGAGCCCAGGAGTTCAGGACCAGCCTAGATGACATAGCGAGACCCTTTCACTGCAAAAAATAAAAAAGAGTAGCTGGGCATAGAGGGCCGTGTGTTTAGTTTCAGACACTCAGGAGACTGAGATGGGAGGATCACTTGAGCCCCAGAGGTTGAGGCTACAGTAAGCCCTGATCATAGCACTATACTCCAACCTGGGTGAGAGAATGAGGAGACCCCATCTCAATACATACATACATACATACGTTTTTAAAAATAAAACAAAACTTCCAGTCTTCTGCTTCCCCAGAGGATTGAATGGTGCCCATCCCAAATATTTCTATCTGGACCCTATAAAAGTGACTTTATTTGGAAAAAGAGACTTTGAGACTTTGTGGATGTAACAAAGGATTTTGAGATGAGATCATCCTGGATTATCTGGGCAAACCCTGAATCCAATGGCAAATGTCCTTGTGAGAGACAGAGGAAAAGAAACACAACATTATGGTTATGCAGCCCCAAGCCAAGAAATGCCTGGAACCACCAGAGGCTGGAAGAGGTAAGGAAGGATGTTCCCTTAGAGTCTTCAGAGCAAGTATGGTCCTGCTGATGCTTTGATTTCAGACTTCTGGCCTCTGGAACTTTGAGGAAGTGATGAAATTTTTAATTAAGTGCATTGCATTGACTATTGCCCTCCTCTAAAATGTAATCACCAAAAAGCAAAGAATTTTCCTCCCATTTTCATTACTGCTGTATCCCAAGCTCATTGAAGAGTGATTTGCATTTTTTTATATAAAAGCCCAGAGAGTACATATTTTATTTTCTTTGCAGGCCATGTGATTTCTGCTGCAGTTATTCAACTTTGCCAATGTAGTGTGAACCATAGTATGGGTATGACTGTGTTCCAATAAAACTTTATTTGCTCCACTTTATTTGCAAAACAGATGTTTGATAGGATTTTGCCTGTGAGGTATAGTTTATAGCCAACCTCTGTCCTAGAACAATAGCACCTAATATTTGTTGAATGAATCAGTAGATTAAATATACAAAAGAGGGTAGGTTACCCATCTTCTTGGAACTTCATTTTCTTTAGCTTCAAAATCAGGATATTAATTTTATACTCATTTAGGTGTTATAAGTTTAAATGAGAAAACCTCCCAGCTGAGTGTCACATGCGTGTAATACACAGTAGAGCTTTCCTGCTTCTGCCACCTAAAGTGAGCGGAAAAATGTAGATCATGTTATTTAAACACAATATTTATTCAACATCAGTGCTCAATATTTTATTGTGCACAATATTTTAATGTTAACCATTTTCACATGCATTACTTAGGAGCATCCTCACAGAAACCCTGTGATGTCGCAGGAGTAGGGACCAACATATGTGCATAGAGTTTATGTGATCTCAAAGTCACTCAGCTGGAACGGGGCAGTATGAGAATTCTAGTGTGGGCTGAATTCTAGGGTGTTCCAACTCTCATGACCTCAATCATTAAAGAGGGATTATTTTTCATCTAAAATGTAAAGTATTTCTGTTTTATTCCAGCATCACAGTCCTCCTATCCCCTGCCCTAAACCTAACAGTTATATTGAACAAAGACAGAGGATCTTATACCCTGGTGCCTGCAACACACCAGGCATTTCTTTGTTGAGTTGGAAGTAATATTTGTTGTGTTATTTGCTGAGTATGTGCCTCAGTGGACTATATTTCTTAGATTTTACCCTCATTCTCAGTGCAGATTCTGGGCTAAGAGAAATGAAGAGGAATAAACAGCAGAAGGGAAGCACCTTATAACATGCAGAAGGGACACTAAGATGTGGCAAGAGTGAAGATTTTGATTTAAATACAAGGCTCCAGCCAGTATGAGTTTTCATTTTCTTTAGCTTCAAAATCTAAAGAAACAGGACATTTCTGCTGTAAAACCCTATTTCCCACTTCCATTTTGCTGCACAATAAATTCAAGTATCAGATATCAATGTCTTGGCATTAAGGATGTGTATCCAATTTGTTATGGGGATTTCTGGGAAATCAGCTTGTCAATATGAAGCAAGAAATATTATCATGATGCCTGATGCCCCATACCTGGGAAGATTTCTCAAAAGAATGAGTCATTGACATTCCCCCATCCTTCATGTTCCTTCTTGATAAAGAGGAAGCAAACACATCACCTTGCCTCTTAGTTTTACTGGACATCTGTTAAGAAAACTTGGTTAAAAAAACCTGAATATTTCTATTTCTTGAGTATAATTTATATCATATCCATTCTTACTTTCTTCTTACTTTCAATGAAAATAAATGCTAATTGCATTAATATTTGTAATCACAGTGGAGAGGCCCATGATAATTCATGGGTCATTGGTCAGCCAGCCTTGTTAATTTTCCATGTCACAGAAGTCTTGGGGACTATTAATCTCAGGGTTATTGACACTAGAATACAGTAGTTTTTAAGATATTAATACAGTTTGAATGAGCCTTTGTGTACTAATTTGGATTCTGTAAATATAATTAGCAAGGGGAAGAAAAAGATTAAAGGGGCACTGTGACTAAAAGGCCATGTTAGCCAAGAGCTACTTCGGTAATATCATTTGAACATATTTTGGTAATGTGTGGGAGCCAGAAATGTTTGAAGAGTGGAATGAAGGGAAAGGATATCACTGGAAATGGCAGAGGGATTATTTTCTTCTGTATTTCAGTTCTGCCAACAAGGCAACTAGGGAAGAGAAGGACTGAATGAACACAGAATTTCTGGTTGCTGCACAAAATAGGATCAAAGAAAAGAGAAGAATAATCAGAGATAATGATGGTAATTTGTTTTCTAGTTCAAAGATAATTGACCCACACTGAAGACATAATTATGGTACATTAAGGAGATTAAAAGAGAGACAAAGGCAAAAGCATAGAGCGATGACAACAGGATTCAAGATCCTATAATTATGATGTTTTTAAAATCACAATATTTTGATATTAGCCTTTCAACCCACAGAATACAGGAATAGTCGAAAACCAAGCAGATCCCATTTCACTTGTCAGATTCATGTTTTCTTTTCTTTTTATGCTTGTTCCTCTAACAGCTGCTGGTACTTGAATGGTATCTACTAGCAATAAGGATGTGGAAAAATGGAGTGAAACAATGGTTTATTTAGATGAGGAGTGAGTCTGTAACGATAATTCCCCACTCCTTTTTTTTGGATTTAGCTTGTGCATTTTGGACTCAGTCTGAAATTCTAGAAGCCCTTGGCTGAAATTTATTTCAGTTGAATATTTCCCAAAGTGTGACTTATGAGGCACATAAGATGATTTTAGGTTGTATGTGGACAAGTTTTTTTATTGTATCAGGTACGGGTATATTTTAATGAGCATTAAAAATGTTATTCATCCCTTAAATCTATGCTATTATGGTTATTATCTGGTTAGGATGAGACCAAGTAAAAACATCGAGTCAATTTAAGACATAATACTATATAAATAATTGTACCAGTGGTGAATGATGTTGGTACAAATCATAATAGTGGCCAGGGAATTACGGCATTTGTGAAACATTGTTTTAGTCTCCCTTTTCCCTCATCATAGCACTGTCTGTTCACTGTTCTGGGGTTATATATTGAAACAGAGGTGGGGTGGCAGTTCTGAAACACCAGTTATGAAATCGTGGAAATTTTGGTGCTACATAATAACTACACTAGTATTATTTCCCAGTAATCTCTAATCTCCAGAGATCTGGGCTTTGAATTGTGTAACAAATCAACTGCTGACTGCCGGCAGGTCAGTGATTAGTCCAGAGAGTATTGGAAGAGAAAGCCATAGATACCACTGAGATTGAATAATGAAGCAGGGATAGACATGTTTTTCTATCTCAGCGTGTGTTTGTGTGAACAGTTGCAGTGGGTAGGTGGGCAGGGTGTTAGCTTGACTACAGGCACAGAATTATTCCTTAATGCAGAATGAGATGTGGCTTTCCAGAGACATGCAGCCTCTTCAATCAAGATAGGCTCTGTCAAGAAAAACATACAGAGCCTATTAAAGGAAATTCAGTCTTTTCCAACCCAGTTATCTCCGTACCCAACCTCTTTTATGACACACATAAAGACACACACCTTCTCTTTGATCCAGGGCTCAATCTATCATTTTGGAGGTGCAATTCATTGCTTGCTTAGTTGTTTCGGGGGTTAGAATTCACCAGTCACTGTACTTTCTCATTGAACTCCTAAAAGTAGAACTGATATCCAACCTACTTGCTCAGCATGAAGTGAGACTATTTTTCTCAGTATACAAGGTGAGCTAAGTGGGTTGTAAAATCTAGAAGAACAAAAATGGTCTCCAGGTTGAAAAAAATAGGCATAAGAAATACAAGGAAACTTGATTACAAACTGTCTTAGGTAAAAATATCTTGCCAGGTAGGTTTCAGAAATACTCTTTATTTATTTATATTTTTTCAAATTAGATACATGATTCTCACATACCTTTCCTTTATTGCAAATATTTCTGCTTTGGAAGTTTCTAGCAAGTGCTTTCTCTCATTCTGAGTACCCTCCTGTGCAATGGGACTAAGCTTTCAATTCTTCTCTTTGCCCGTGTCATCTTTTGTGAGTATTCTCATTCTGTTAAATTCCCTTCTAGGATATTTTCCTCATCCAATTCCTATATTTTAGGTTTGAACAATGGTGATGCTGAATACTTAAAGAGTATACTCAAGGCTTTTCTCTGTTTTTAGCCATATGAGTTCATTAAAAAATATGTACTCCTATCTCCCAATCTCCAGGAAACTTAAGACAAAATAAAATTGAATGTTTCTACTCCCTGCTTTTCAAGTACAGAAAATGTGGAGACTTATGTCACATTCTTTACCTCTTATTGAAAATAATAAACGTTCCATTTAACCAATAACAATGTTATTGGTTTGCATAGTATATTACTTTGCTATTGTTGCTGTATCAAATTACTACAAATGTGGTGACTTATAAATGACACACGTTTATTATTTAGAGGTAAAGTCCAAAATTGGTTTTACTGAGTGATAAGATATTGGTAGGGCTACACTCCCTCTAAAGACTCTAAGACAGAATCTATTTCCAGAGGGTGAGGGTAGGGAATAAGAGGGCATTATTCAGCACATTGTTTTCAACTCATTTACCTTTAAGAACTCCTGTTGTAGATGTGTTTAAGGTTGGATAAAGAAGAAAAAAATATGGCAGTGTATATGTATCTATAGTTAACTTACCTATTTTATTTAATGTCCTGTAAATCATATAAGTTCTTATTTTGTTGTATGTAGCATACCTACACTTTTATTATTCCCTCTTTTTTTTTTTTTTTTGGATACAGAGTCTCACTCTATTACTCAGGCTGGAGTGCAGTGGCATGATCTCAGCTCACTGCAATCTCTGCTTCCAGGTTCAAGCGATTCTCCTGCCTCACCCTCCCAAGTAGCTGGGGCTACCTACAGGTGCCCACCACCATGCCCAGCTAATTTTTGTACTTTTAGTGGAGACAGGGTTTTGCCATATTGTCTGAGCTGGTCTCAAACCCCTGAGCTCAAGTGATCTGCCCGCCTTGACCTCCCAAAGTGCTGGGATTACAGGTGTGAGCCACCACTCCTAGCCTCCTTTTTACACAATATTTGGCACACTGTGTACCATATACTTCTCTGCAATTGTCAGTCAAATCCATATCAGTTATCTTTTATTAACAATATTTGGAGAGTTTAACTTTGCCTTTCACCTTGAATAGCTTTCTCTCCATTCACATCTTCAACTTTAGGCACATAAAAAGGGCTCCTTTCTTCTGTATATTCTTGTCTCATAGAATTTCTCCAGATTCTGGCCCTTGAACTCCCTTGCTATTTCCTCAACCACTGTGATCAATCATTTGCTTCAAATTCATTACCTGTTGTCTTCTTTGACTTGATGCTTTATTTTATTGTTTTTATGTCTCTCTTACTCAGGATATAGTGTTAGGTTCATTTTAATGTACAATCTTGACCCATCTACCCTGATTTCATTAGAGGTTTTTTTTTCTATGCTGTAATATCATTAGACAGGAAGATGAATTTAGTTCTGTAATAAACCTTTCCCTGCACATTCACAGAATTTTAACTTACTAACTACGCTGAACTTGACCTCAAACAGAGACTGATACAGTAGGTCAGTGCCATACCCAAAGTTCAGCTTGCAGCCAGCACCTGGCATCTCTGCTGAGAGTCTTTACTCAGATCTCCCTGGCCATCCTGGATTGTGATACTCTAGCATTAGCCTAGAAATGGCCTCAGATGCCTTTTCAACTCAATGCTCAAGATAGCCATTATGGCCGGGAAGAGTGGCTCATGCCTATAATACCAGTGCTTTGAGGAGGCTGAGGTGGGAGAACTGCAGGAAGCAAGGAGTTTGAGAGCAGCCTGGGCAACCTACTGAGACCCCATGTCTACAAAATATATATATATAAAATTAGCCAGGCATGGTGGTTTGTGCCTGGGTTTCTAGCTACTCAGTAGGCTGATATGGGAGGATCACTTAAGTTCAAGAGGTAAAGTCTGCAGTGAGCTATGATTATGCGACAGCACTTCAGCCTGGGTGACAGCAAAATAACACCTTTTCTCAAGAAAATATAAAAATGACAACCATCATGAAGCATCAGGGAAGGAAGATAATCTTCAAAGGGAAACTTATTTGCCTGATTTACATCCTTGGAATTAAACCGTGAAAGGAAATTCTGTCTAGAATCACATGGGCATTTGTAGAAGGACATAATTTGTCATGTAATAATTTCACTTGCTCCTTTATCTCACAGGGCATTTTTAGTAACTCTAATAAGTATTATTTTTCAGGTACTTTAGAACCCAAGAAAAGTTCAAGTGCCCAGATATATTAGTCTGTTTGAGATCTGTAGGGAAACATTCAATATTAGACCTTCTAAACTTGACAGTTCCATTTTAGACATGCACAATTTACCACACTTCATCTTTAAGCAACCTGGGACAGGATAAAGGCTGTGTTTTGCTCCTGTTTGACACTTTCTGAGGATCCATTGTCAGCTTTAACAAGCTGTGTATTGACATTACTCAATATACCTTATCCGCTAAGATGCATTCCAGCCATTTAAACAAGGGAGTACATTTAAACTGGCAATGGGAATGACTGGTATAATGCTTATGGTGTCAAAACTTTAGCATATGCTGGGCACAGTGGCTCATGCCTGTAATCCCAGCACTTTAGGAGGGCATATCATGAGGTCAGGAGTTTGAGACCAGCCTGGCTAACATAGTGAAACCCGTCTCTACCCAAAATACAAAAATTAGTCAGGCATGGCGGTGCATGCCTGTAGTGCCAGCTACTTGGGAGGCTGAGGCATGAGAGTCACTTGAACCCAGGAAGCAGAGGTTACAGTGAGCTGAGATCGCACCATTGCAGTCCAGCCTGGGTGACAGAGTGAGACTCTGCCTCAAAAAAAAAAAAAAAAAAAAACCTTTAGCATAAAATGTCACAATGTCACTCATTGGTTATGAAGGTGTTGGACAGATGCAAGATGCAACTTTTTAGTCTCCAGAAATTTTGCAAGGAAAAGATAAATACTCCAGCAGCTTTTAATCAGTTCTTTAATTCAAAAGGAATTACACGAAATTCAAACTCTCCATCTCCCTCTCTCTATATATATTATAAAAATATATGAGTGTGTGTGTATATCTATATATAGAGAGTATATATGTATGCATACGTTTGTGTGTTTCTACTACCTATGCTATCCCCACTCTCTTATATTCAGTAGAGAAGAAATAGTTTTATATTCTTTTGAGTCATGAGTTATTCGTGGGACTGCTGCTCCTTAAGATCAGGCGTTTTGTCATGTCACCCTGCTGGACACACCACTTAGATGTCTCATGCATAGTAGTCTGCTTAGCTCTCCTCCTGAGCAGCAGGAAATCAAACTGTTCTTTCCTCTTCCTTCCCTTTGTGGTCTAAAACAGTACAGTGCATACCTCATTGGGTGTAATCAACTTTATAGAAAGATTAGAGTAACTGAAGGAAACTACAATACAAAAGGGGGAAAATATGAAATACAATTTTTCCTATAGTGGAAAGCATCTAGGACATTTAGTTTTTGAGGAATAAGGTTTTCCTATAGTGGAAAGCATCTAGGACATTTAGCTTTTGGGGTGGGAGGGTTTCTTTAGAATGATTTCTGTTTCTAATTCTGTCTATCTGCTCTCACACCCATCTCATTCTGGAAGCACCATTTTCTTGCAGCATCTGCTCTGTTTCAGGCCATCCATGCTATGTTCTATCCACAAGGTTCTACTCACATGAGCCAGTGTTTACATTATTGGGTTTAAAATAATATTTAGAATAATGGTTCTGGGGTCTCCAGCAAAATGAAATCTGTTGCTCCTGCCTCTCCAGTTCCACAGAATAAAGTGGCAAGGAATAATAGAGTATGAGTGGCTTTATCACTCAAAACCTGCACAGTGATGCAGGATAGGTGTAAGGCAATTCCCTTTGAATATTTTCCAGCAGTGGGAGTTTAAGATGCATCTGGTTATCCAGTAACTAACTATAAAATCAGACAGAGAGAAATCCTTACCTTTAAAAAAGCAACAATTCTTAGGAAGAGTGTAGTCTAAACCAAAAGTAACAAACTCTATTGCTTACTTGAGCAGGTAATGAAATTAATTAATTAGGTAAAGTAGGAATTGTGGCAAACAGAAGACTACCTATTTTGTCTAAAGGTATCATTCATAGACATCAGGACACTAGGAGTTGCTCAATTCCAGGGGGTTGACACATTTATATAACATAGGTACAATTCCATTTATATTAATTTCAATTAGGATACAAGTTGAGTGGTACCCTTTGAGTTTATAAAATAATGTGGCTCTGTGACACTATAGATGATTTTCAGTATGTGGAAATTCAAGCTTAGAGTTTCAGATCTTATACATTTTTTTAAAAGAAGCCACAATTCTATGTGAAATCTTCCAATTTAATTTTTTGTAAGTAATTCAAGTCAAAAACAACTCTGTGTAAGCCAACAAAATATGTCTGCTGTCCAAATTTGTCCTATAAACAGAGATAACTGTCTTCCATCTATATCCTCTATGCACAGGAGAAACATTTTCCTAATTGCCCTAATAAGTCAAGAGATTGTTTTTCTTACAGCAAGAATAGCACTTCACAGTATAATTAGGAAGACTCTACCTCTTGTGTTGCCTGAAGCAGTTCTGGTTTATGGCTATAATCATAGTATCCAGTTTGGTTTAGCATTTTTCTTAGATTTTTCATTTTTAAGCATTTTAAAAATTTTGTCAATTTAGGATATATTGACAGCTGCATTAAAATAAACAGTGTGCATTTGGTTGATTTCAATCCTCTGCTATGCCAATTGTGAGTCGCATGTGCAGTGAATAGAGGTTTCATTTTAACACATAGTTAATGTAAAAAATGGACTGGCGATGCCACATTCCTCTATTCTGGCCCTTTGAAAATGCAAGTTAACTAACACCCTAAACCCTTCCTTTAATTGACAGAATTAAGCGTTCTTGTTGGTGAAATAAAGTATACTTTTTTAGGAGAAGCTAGAGATAACTAACACCTACTTTTAGGTGTTGATAGCAGAACTGTCGTTTTTGTTGCTGTCTGCTGGCCACTTGGTGAATTGCTGTGGTTCTGCCTTGGGATGTGAGGTAAAGCACCAGATCACTGTTGCAGACAGTGAGAAACATGCAGACTTATAGGTTAGATACATGTGAAATATGTGGGGAACTAGAGAGTAGTTGGAATGCTGTTGCTACAATGATTTTTATCATCTATTTAATGGTAACACTACAGCAATTTATTTATTTTACTATTTATGCTTTAAAATTTTTTTTCAGTGAATTCTTGGCAGCAATGAGTTAAAGCAAAAAGAGTAACATATATTTAATAAGCAGTAAGTATTAATTTATATTTCTTAAAAACTTAGTGAATGTGAAACTCAAATAAGATAATTTGTTGACAATTACTGTCCATTAAGGGGATCATATGGTTTGGCTGTGCTCCACCCAAAATCTTCTCTTGAATTACAATCCTCACAATCCCCATAGTTCCCACACGTCAAGAGATGGATCGGGGGAAGTAATTGAATCATGAAGGTGGTCTCCCCCATGCTGTTCTTGTCATAGTAAATGAGTTCTCACTAGTTCTGATGGTTTTATAAGTGTTTGGTAGCTACTGCTATATTCATTCTCCTTCCTGCCATCTTGTGAAGAAGGTGCCTTGCTTCCCTTTTCTCTTCACCTTCAGCTGTGATTGTAAGTTTCCTCAGGCCTCCCTAGCCATGCTGAACTGTGAGTCAAATAAACCTTTTTCCTTTGTAAATTACCCATTTGGCAGTTCTTTGTAGCAATGTGTAAACGGTCTAATACAGGGGATTATCATGATAAAACAGAGTCATAAATATGCTAACAAAGCATCAGGGTCTATTTCAAATGTTAATGGTTACTTTTAAGAAAACTATCCTAACCTGTTCACAATAATGTTAACACATACAGCCACAGAAATTGCACTTTATCTCATTCTGTAAAACATGACTTTTCATCTAGATCAGATGACTGCATTAAATTATTTCATTATTGATTCCAACTTTCCCTATGAACATACTAAAAGTAAAGAAATAATATGATTGCTTCATCAGCAGAAATACTTTGCAAAGATTGAAATGATACCACTTTTTTTCTCAATATCAACAAATGCTTCAAGTAAAAAATGAATTAAGATAAAGTTAGTAATAGTTGATCCTTTGAAGTTTCAATTAATGGAATCAGAATTATTCTGTCAAAGTTACAACATTTGACAGTATGGTGAATGTTCTCATAATTTTAATTAAATATAAATAACATTCAATAGGAAATACTTGGTTTTGAAAAAAATGGCTTTAGGTTTGGTTGCATTTTCTTCAAAATTAGTTGAAAATCTTTAATCAAAATATTTAACACATCAATTCAAAAAAATCTGCATCTTTGGAAGTACTTAGCAAGCAATTAAGAAGGTGCTAAAATTGTTCTCTCAAAAAGGAAAAGAGAAACTGTATAAATACAAGAGCAAAAGCGGATGTTGTAACTTTGCTATTTAAAGTGTGATCCTAGGTAACGTTAGTATTACCTGGGAACTTGGTAGAAATGTAGAATCTCTTCCATCCCAGATTTACTGAGTCAGAATCTTCATTTTCATAGGATTTCTGGGGCATTTGTTTTCACATCAAAATTTGAGAAGCACTGGTGTAAGAGATTTTGTTGAGGAATTTGGTAATTACACTCTGGAATATATTGACACTGGGAAGAATACTTTGGTAACACTTTTGTATTAATTGGAAAATCTTAGATTCTCTGCTAGGATAACAGAAAATTGCAAAGCCCTATAAAGTTACAGTATCTAAAGTTAACAAAGTATACAGAATAATCACAATTAGAGGACAAACATAATAAGAAATATTTGATAGTCATTGAAGAAAAGTATCAATGAAAGCAAAAGTGTAGTACCCACAAAAATATTTGTTCTGAGATAATTATACATCAATAAGATGAAAAAGTAAGAATGAGAATTATATTCATTTCCTAGAACTTGCTCTGTGCTTAATAGATACCTCAGCTTTTGTAGAGAGAGATTTTCTCCATTAAAAACATTATTGTCCACAGAGAATAGTCAATCAAAGGTGTAAATAATTTTGAATACATCAAATATAAAATGCAACACTGAAGGTGAGCATGTAATTTTATTTAAAAAAATAATAAGGTCATATCAAAAAAGGACTTTAAGAAAAATACCTTTAACACATTATTAGAGATAAATATGACTAAGAAACTGATGAAAGTAAATTAATAAATTAATCTATGTAAAAATATTCTTATTTTTGCTTTTTGTTTATATCAATAATTAATGCATAATTTTATAATAATACAATAGTTTTATTTGCTTTTACATGGATATATAATTCATAAGAAAAAATTATATTTGGAAAATAACTTGAATAGAATGATTTTATGCAACATAATATAAACCAACTTGAGAATCAATAAATCTTCTCAAAAATTATATAATCTGAAAATATTCCTCAGAAGTAGTTTAGATAGTATAATGCAGAGCAGTGTTAGTTTCTTTCCATTTGTTTCTTTCACTTTACCCTTTAAAAATGCTCCTCTTCTGATCTATTTTTTTTAAAGGTTGGTTTACATTTTTTAAAGGTTGGTCTCTTTTCTTAAGCATTGAAAGCCCATTATCATTTTTAAGTGTTCAAATAAGACATTTTCAAGCAAAGATGATAATCCTCCTCAGTTATGAGAGATGAGAAAATGGAGATGATAGCAACAGAATACAGATGGGTGGTTTCATAACTATATTTACATGTAAATTCATTTTAAATAAATTCATTTATATTGGCATTATGCCTAATATACCACATTCATATGTGGTACTTCCAGCCACTTCTGTTGTCACTACCGTGGTCCGAGTCACTGGCAGCTCTTATCTAGATTATTGAAGGAGACTTGAAATAACATACTTCTTCTTGCCCTATTAGTCAAATGTTAACATAGCAGATAGAGCACTTTTTAATATTCTGAGTCCAGTTTGTAGCACTCCTCTGATGGCTTCCAATCTCATCTGCAAGAAAAGTCAAAATCTTTATCCATGTCCTACAAGGTCCCTCAAGTTTACTTCCTTCTAGATTGTATATACAACAGTGAACATGATAAGGTGATGACCAACCACTTACATTATATTTGGTTCCATTTCTGAGTCCTTGGTTAGGATTTCCCAGCATGAGGATATTGCCTTCACCATATCAACCATTGTCACTCCACATGCTTTGGTGCCTTATGTCTGTCCCCCTGTGAAACCTACTGCATTCAGTCTCCAGCTGTACCTGTTCTCTTTTGGACAGCAGTTCCACTTAGCCAGCCAGCTTGCTCCTGGAGTTCTGGCAAACGCATTTTTATTTTCTAGGTTATTTGATGTGACTATTAGTCAGTATATCCCTTTGGTAGATTCATTTTCAACCAGTGTTTGTTCCCAGATAAGCTTCATCTTCCTAGGCTAGGATTTGCCTTTCTGACTATCAGCCAATGAGTATCAGAGCAATATAGATCTTCTTGAATACCAGCATGAGCAAAATACAGTACAACAGTAATTTTGCTGAGTCTCAGAAATCATCCAATTGCCATTCAAAGCCCACAAGATTGTTTTCTCTGACCTTTTCAATTATCTCCCTTGTGAATCATCCATGTGTATATTTGAGAATTGATTCTGCTACACAGATAGTCTTCCAAGGATGATATATCCTATGGCAATCTAGCCATATTCTGATCTCTAAGACAAACTATTTTCCATACTTTGCATGTGAACAATGGAATATAGTTTGCATTTTTTGATGTGTAATTGTTTCATTCCACTTCCGTTTCCACTAGGTGCTACAGACTGAGTACACTTCAGATTCAGAGGTATTTTCAGAGTGCCTTAGTCTTGTGGCACCTTCATGCTATTTAGAGAAATGAACCCTTTTCTCTGGGAAGACATAGTTTTGTGTCAGGTTGCATGGCTTGATGAGCAGAGCATGGGTGATTCAGACTTTCTCTCATTTCCTTGGCTGGAGATGCTTGGGCAGCAGACAATCTGCACAATAGCATGTGACAGTTCTAGAGATTAACAGAATTTTTTTCTGACCCCAAGGAGCCTCAGTGGTAATGGAAATGTCTTGAGGATATGGACGCTGGTTTGGTCTTCTTTATTTTCCCTTGTAACTAAAGGAAGGGCCTGAACACATAAGTTCTTTATAAATACAGGAATAAAATATTGAGCTTAGAAATATCAAGATAGTATACTTTAGAATTTGTCATGTGTGTTTTCAGCAGCTCTTATCTGGCTATTGCAAAACATTTCACTTGAACTGAAAGGGAAATATTTAAAAATAAAGAGAGAAAGAAAGATGAGTATACTTGCTTGGTGAATTAAATTGCAAATGGGTTTGTGTTGTAAATATTAAAATACTATATAATTTCATTTAGGGAACTTGGTAACTCTTTGATTGCTTTTGGAGATCTAAATCTTCATACATATCATAATGAAATAGGATTCTTTGAAATATGAGTGATGATAAAGATTCTTTGATTTCAGACATCTATTTAGCCTCTTTTCAGGTCTCTCCAAGGAGAAGCAGTTATTCTTGTTAGCAGAGATGTCAGAGGATCTATTCCAGTTTCACTGATACCTTTTTAACACTCTACTCAACCAATGCTGGGCAGATCTTTGTCTATCAATTATGCAAAAAGACATGTTGCTTTTTGCATGTCTTTTTGTTAAAGTAGTAATACCAGTAGCTCAGAACAGAGACTAACCACTTCAAGTCTCTAAAACCTTCTTGCCTTTAATGATACTAAGAACAAGTCACAGAGTAGCTTTATCACTTGTATATCGTCCTTATGTTTATAACTAAAACACTCTGGTAACTTTGCCAGAATATCAATGACTTCCTGATCGGTGTAGCACCTGTGCCCCAAGTACTGTGCTCTGAAGCCTATTGCCACATATGTACAAAGGCCACACTTTCTATGGGTGCTTCCAGCCAATAACTGAGCTTGGCAAGCATCCTATGGCAGAGCCATTCTTGGGAGACACGGGACTTCTTTGATGGACACCGTTGGCTCAAGAACTCTCTGAAAGACCTTATCAAAACTTCCTTGGAGGCCATAATTATCCAAAACACTTTTACAGAACCTTCTCTTTCTGCATTTCTCGAGGCCAGACTAGCACCATGGTTTGATGGCCATCCAGTATTGTCTGTATTCTTTCTTATTTTCTCTCACACAAGTATTTCCATAATATCATCCTTGCAAATTTATTCCCATCTTGTCACTGCTTTTTGGACAACCTGGACTGACAAAGGACCCAACAGTGAATAACTCTTAGCAGCACATGCCTGGAATTGTGCTTGAGAAGAAGGCATGGAGTCCATAGCCTTTGTTCTACCTTAGAAAGACTGTTTGTAACTCATTGAGTGATACAACCCCTTTTCTTAGTTTAAACTCATTTCTTTACTTTCTCTGTTGCTTTTTTTTTTGTTTTTTTTCTGATACGGAGTCTCACTTTGTCGCCCAGGCTGGAGTGCAGTGGTATGATCTCGGCTCACTGCAAACTCCACCTCCCAGGTTCAAGTGATTCTCCTGCCTCAGCCTCCCAAGTAGCTGGGTCTACAGGTGCCCACCACCATGCCTGGCTGATTTTTATATTTTTAGTAGAGACAGGGTTTCACCTTGTTGGCTAGGCTGGTCTCAAACTCCTGACCTTGTGATCCGCCTGCCTTGTCCTCCCTAAGTCCTGGAATTACAGCTGTGAGCCACCATGCCTGGCCCATCTCTGTTGCTTTTTACTCATTTAAACTCCAACCACCTAGTCATGACTGATCTCTAGAAAATCTCATCTACCATCTCATGGTAACTGACCCTATATATGAGCCGTAAATTCACCTGTATGCATTGTAAATTTCCTCACTGCAAGACTTCATGCACTTTTGTCTATTTCCTTGACTGCGATGAAGCACTAGACTGTCCTCAGGTCTTGTAAAATCTCTACTCAATAATACCATCTGCCATAAAAGGAATTAAAAACTTTGATATTTTAAAATGAAAAACCACTAAAATCTTCAAGTACCACTTTATTAAGTGCTTACTATGTTCCAGGCACTATGCTAATTGATATGCATGCTTTATCTACAATCCACACAATAACTTTATCAGGTTAGTATAATTACTGCTCCTTTTTTTATGGATAAACAGCTTACCAGAGGTCTTACTCTGAGTGGTGGAGCCAGGTACAGTGACTTCAAAGTTTTTACTCTTGCTTTTAATTTTTGTAATACATTACCTCACAATTAAAAGCTCTGTGATCAAAAATTGAATAACATCATTAAATTGTGGTAATAGTATCCATATTTTACTGAATTCCTTACAGAATATATTTATTTAGTTCTTGTTATAATCCTACAATGTGAGCATTATCCTTGTATTAGTTATCTAATATGGTGTAACAAAATACTATAAACTTTAGTGGTATAAAATAATAACAGTTTGTTATTTCTCATAATTCTGTGGATTGGTAGTCAGGGTGATTCTTCTCCTGGTTTCACCTGGCATCACTCACGTGGCTGCTGTCATCTGATGGCTCCACTGGGGCTGGAGTTTTCAAGGCAGCCTCAGTCACATATCTGGAAGTTGAGGCTGACTGAGGCACTCCATTTCTCTTACTGTGGCTTCTCAATCTTCAGTAGGGTAGACTGACCCTCTTCACTCATAATGGCTTCAGGCTTTCAAGACAGTGAAGACAAACACTGCAAGACATTATAGAGGTTAGGTTCCAGACACGTAAATATTACTTCTGCTTCTGCTTCGTGTTGCTCAGGGACAGTCACAGGCCAGCCCTGATAAAAGGAGTGGCAATTCCACATTGCCCTGTATTATATTAATAGTATTTTTAAATGGGAAAACAAAGTGGAAAGCCAGAATTAAAATCTAGACCTCTATGACTGCCTCCTGGTTCTGTTTCCACTCCACCACGCTACCAGTAGGACCTCTTTCTTCACAGTCTTGGTATCAGAATTAGATGAGACCGATGACAGACAAACGCTCTGCCAACTCAACTATGTCATTCAACATCAAAGTCCTCACAATCTATGTACGAAAGTCTTCATTCCAGTATGTATTTATTAAGTATAAGATGCAATATCTGTGGCTTCTTTACCACCATTTCACTAATCATTTTCTGAGTGTGCTTTGTTTTCCTCAGCTTTTCTCTTTCTCTCTACATTATTTACTCCCCTTTTCTCTCCTTTTTGTTCTTCTTCCATAGTTCTCTGTCTCTCTCCAAGGCATTTTATTGTGTTGAGTTACAACACAACAAAATAACCAGATTGGAACTTGAACACAGATTCTCTGAACTACCAATTCCTTACTCTTTTTACCACATCAAAGGATGGAAAAATGTGTGCATATCTGCTGCCATTCTATGTCCCATGTCCCTGGCAGATAGCTGTAACTGATCAAAGTTAGGTTTCACTTGAGATGAAACCTGTTTGAAATCCGCACACTGAACTATATTTAGCTATATTTTTCAGATGACACACAGTAAAAGTCACTTGTCATTTTCTTCTTGTAGAATGGAACTGTACTCTGCTCAACTGAGCTCCTTAAAATGTAAGACACAGGATACCTTGCAGTCAAAAGAACTCTTTTTCTTTTTCTTTTTTTTTTTCTCATCCTCAAGATTTTCTATCTCAGTGAACTGGAATAGGCAGGGATAGAAAAATTCCATGGCCTCTTCACATTATCTAAGTGTTTAAAGCAATCAGGTCTACCTCATTTATGTTTCCATGTAACTTTAGTTATTCCAAAGGGAGAAGAGAGGAAAATAAACCTTTAGCTCTAAGTATATACATTAATTATTTCCCTTTGCAACCAAGGATAAAATTATATTGAACTAATGAAAATAATATGTATTTGAAAAATTAAACATACTTGCTTAATAGGTGCTTGGATTGAAATCTAGTTGGCACAAATTCAATTACAGTAGCCCCCCTTTTTCCATGGCCTCACTTTCCACAATATAAGTCACTCATAGTCAACCACAGCCCGAAAATATTACATCATTATTCTTGCTCTTTGGGGCCATTATTAAGTAAAATAAGGGTTACCTGAACATAGGCACTGCAATACTGAGACAGTCAGTCTGATAACTGAGATGGCAGCTACTAAGTAACTAATGACAATCCAGGCAGAATGGAGATGGATGGTGGGAGATTTCATCTTGCTACTCTGAATGATGCTCCGTTTAAAACTTATGAGTTAATCTTTCTGGAATTTTCCAATTTACATCACAGTAACTGTATCATTCGCCTCACTTCATCTTACCATATAGGCATTCTGTTGTCTCACATTATCACCAGAAGAGTGAGTACAGTAGAGAAACCTTATTTGTTAGAGAGACCATGTTCACATAACTCTTATCACAATATATTGATATAATTATTCTATTTTATAGTTAGCTATTGTTACTCATTCACAGTGCCTAATTTGTAAGTTAAACTTCATTGTAGGTATTTATATATAGGAAAAAACATAAACATAGCTTGTGGAACTATCCACAGTTTCTGGGATCTAATGGACATCTTGGAACATATCCCTTGTAGATAAGTGGGGACTATTGTAGTGACTTATTTGGTGGTGCAAGGAGAGATGTATTTTTATCTGGGGTAGTAGAACTTACCATGTTAGTTGTGTCAGCTACTGGTAGTCCACTTACTTTCACATTCCATCTGTAATTATTTTTTATTTTTTCAACCCAGGTAGGTTTTAATATATAGCCGTTATTCACTGTATTCTTACACAGGTATTTATTTGCTTTTTCTACCCCTCAAAATCTTAGTATTTTGTACTCTCTGGAATAAATAATAATAAATGTGCATAATTTTACCTGGACTGAAATCACACATATATAAATGTACTGAGATGCATTGAGCAATGAATTCTATGTGTATGGCAATGTGAAACATGGGTAGAAGTAAAAGAAAAAAAATGTAGGAACCTAACTGTCCAGTATAGAAATAATCAGAGAATGCTGACCATTGGTCATTCCTATGGCAGGACAGCTGATCAGATAAAATGGAAAATATTGCCTAATTTACCTTATATAAATTCCAAAGTAACTGAAAAGATGCTTCAAAAATGCATTTCAATGAAATTTTCATCCATTATAATGCACAATGACAAGCAGGACTATACAAGATCTCCTATATACTAAATTGAAGTGGAAAAATCAGACAGACATAGGACAAGTCTAATTTATCTCTGTCTTAAATGGATAATGCAAGTCATTCCAGCTCCCTGTTAGTCTGTATTCTCTTTGTTTTTTTTTGGGGGGGTCCATATTCTTGAAAGTCTTTGAGCTCATAGGAGAGCCTGCTCAGCCCCCTTCCCTCTTCTCTCTTGCACTTACCCATCACACATAGGCTCCATCATGCAGTGTGTTTGCTTTCTCAGACTGATCATATTCAGATGCAAAGAACTTTCTCTGCTAACACAGATGCCACTTCCATTGATACCTCTGATGAAATATGTTAACGTGCCCTTCATTGTTGATGAAAGCAACAAACTTATCCACCATTGAGAGGTAGCATAAAAACAAATTCAAGTAAACATAAATGTGTAGTCTGATGCACATGACCCTAGCTTCTTAAGAAGGTGTGCCTTTATGTTCTTAAAAACTGAAAAGCTTTTATTTTTACTTCTTCCTTTTTTTTTGGCAACATCTGTTGGCTTATGCTTAGCATCTTTTGTAATGCACCTGTGTAGGAAACAGCAAATTCAATGGAGAAGGAGGAAAGGTGGACAGGAATGGAAGATATGTGGGAAAGGCATTTAAAATGTTATCAAGTTATGAATGCCAACATTTCACTTTTTTATGCTAAATACAAAAGCACTGCTTATGCATATGTGAATGTGTCCACATATATTGTCCTTGATGCTCTTGGTCTTCTAATTAGGCAAACTTAAGATTATTTTTTCAATTTGTGTGTCAAAGCAAAGCCTGTTTAATGCAGGCTTAGTTTTGTAAGAGCTCCTATATTCCTCTTCCTTCTTACTCTCTAAGATGAAGACCCAATATTCTGGAAGAATAGATCCTTAGGGAGCAGCCTTAGTCTCTCTATTCTATGTTTTCTCCGTAGCTTTTGGATCCTCTCAAATTGCTGCCTCCTTTAGGGCTTTGTGTGAGGACCAAGGAGTCTTTAGTGAGTGCTGTGGGGATATAATACATATAAACCAAATAGGTGCCCTTTCCTGGGTTATCTCTTGGCCAGTAAGGTGGTCTGATTGCTTTGAGCATTGCCTTTCAGGAGTCTTGAATAGCTTGGTAGCAAATAAAGACAGCAAATCAAAGACTCAAAATAGGTGGTGGTGGGAGGTGGTGGTGACAAAAACATAAAGACCCACTGATCTAGCTCTTAAATTTAAACACGTTTTGTCCAGGTTTTTGCCTTGAAGGGTACTTTTGACATTAATTGGGAATTGACTTAATTTGTATGAAAATATTTGTCAAGGGGCTGGCAAGAAGTTGCAGAGGTAGGCAGCCTGATTTGCCTCTGCAGATGATAAATGAGCATGCTCATGATTTGGAGTCTGTCAGACCTGTGTTTAAATCATAGCTCCAAAAAAAAATTAAAAAAAAAAATCATAGCTCCATTCTTCTTTATTTCTTTGGACTAAGTAATTTTTTTTTTCATTTTTCAATGCAGGAATTTTCTTGCTACATTCTTCTAGATAATGGCTATTCATCCATTGGATGTTATCTTAAACAACATCTTTTCTGAGATACTTCATAAGATCATTTAGTCTAGGTTAAATCTTTCTCCTCCAACTACAGGCCTCCTTCAGTAATATGTATCTTTTATGAGGACAAATATTTTGATCTTCCTCACTACTCTATCTTCAGCATCTAGCAGCATGGCTTGTATCTGAATTGTAATTTTTGAATGGATCACTTAATAACCTTATAGAACTTACACTTTCACGGTGGGGCCAAGATAGATAGCCGGATAGAAGCAGTGGTGATCAGAGGCTCCCATAGAAAATAATAACAATTTCAGTGTGAATCCTGCACTGGCAACCAAGGTATCCAGGTTATCTCATCAGAACTGACTAGGCAGCTGGCGTGATCCACAGAGAGGAAGAAAGAGCAGTGTGGTACTGTGGCCCACCTGAGAACCACACAGAGAAGGGGAGCCCAACCCCCAGCCAAGGGAGGCAGTGAGTGAGCATGAGCATGCTACCCAGCCAAGGAAACTGTGCTTATCCCATGGAACTGTGCAACACACAGATCCTAATATCCCACTCACGAACTCACAATCCCGGAGCCATGTAGATTTTCAACAGCCTCTCAGTTAGAATCGGCTTAGCGTGCCTAATTCCTGGTGGGAGGGGTGACCAGCACCACAGCTGTGGCTGACTGCTGTCTAAGCCATTTGAGCTCCCTAAAGGAGGGGAGCAGCCAGTTACTGGTACTGCCTAATACGCTAAGCTCCCCAGGCTGCAGAAGGGCAGAATCCATCTCTATAGCTCCAGGCTGTGATTTCCCCTGCTGGAGCCAGGGGCTCTGGACAGCTTGGTCCCAAGAGGTGTCCCCCAAAGTCCAACACACTGGCTGTGGCAGACTGTGGACAGAGCCCCTCTTCAGGCCGGACTCTGACCCATCCTTTCTCACTGGGTAAAGCCTCCCTACAATAACTCCAACAATTCCAGCCAGAGGCTCAGGGACAAAATCCCCCTGAGCTCCTTGGGCCTGAGCCTCCAGGGTTAGGGATGGCCACAGTCTCTGTGGAGCAGCAGATTTAGTCTTTCCCCTAGTAGTCCTGAATAATCCAGGCAGCCCAGACAAATGCGTTTCCCCCAAGTGAAGCACACCCCCTCCATCAAGGGACAGTCAAAGTACTTCATTAAATGGGCCCTATTCTCAGTGCCACCCAACTGAGTGATACCCTCCAAGAGGGGTTGTCAGACACCCTAAACAGGAGTAATACTACTTGTATTTGGTGGGTGCCCCTCTAGGTTAGAGATCCCGGAAGAAGGATATTTGCTGTTTCCAGTGTCCTTGAGTGAAATCTCCAGGTATGGGTGCAAACCAGCTGAACAGGGCCTCAAGTGAACCCCCAGCAAATTGCAGCAGTCCTTCAGAAGCCTGATCATTTAAAGAAAAATAAACAGAAGGAACCAACAATAGCATCACCACCAACAAAAAAGTCCCAACAAAAACTCCATCCAAGCGTCAGCAGCCCCAAAGATAGAAACTAGACAAACTCATGAAGATGACAAAGAATCAATGAAAAAATGCTGAAAACCCAAAAGACCAGAGTGCCTCTTCTTCAGATAATTGCAATGTCTTTGCAGCCAGGGACAAAGGATAAGATGGACAAATGAACAGAAGTAGGCTTCAGAAGATAGGTTAAAAAAAACTCTGTTGAGCTAAAGAAGCATGTTCTAACCCAATACAAAAAGCTAAGAACCTTGATAAAAGGTTAGAGGAGTTGTTAACTAGAATAACCAGTTTAGAGAGGAGCATAAATGACCCAATGAAGCTGAAAAACACAGCAGGAGAAATTTGTGAAGCATACACAAGTATCAATAGCTGAATTGACCAAGTGGAAGAAAGGGTATCAGAGTTTGAAGATCACCTTGCTGAAATAAGGCATGCAGAAAAACACTAGAGAAAAAAGAATAAAAATGAGTGAATAAAGCCTCCAAGAAATATGGAACTACGTTACAAGAGCGAACGTATGATTGATTGGCGTACCTCAAGGAGATAGGGAGAATGGAAACAAGCTGGAAAACACATTTCAGAATATTATCCTGGAGGACTTTCCCAACTTAGCAAGACAGGCCAACATGCAAATTCAGGGAATACAGAGAACACCACTAAGATACACCATGAGAAGCCAACCCAAAACAAATAATCATCAGATTCTCCAAAGGCGAAATGAAGGAAAAAATGTGAAGGGCAGCCAGAGAGAAAGGCCAGATCACCTACAAAGGGAAGCCCATCAGATTAACAGCAGAGCTCTCAACAGAAACTCTACAATCCAGAAGAGATCGGGGGCCAATATTTAACATTCTTAAAGAAAAGACTTTTAAACCCAGAATTTCATATCCAGCCAAACTAAGCTTCATGAACAAAGAAGAAATAAAATTTTTTCCAGACAAGCAAATGCTGAGGGATTTCATCACTACCAGGCTTTCCTTTCAAGAGCTCCTGAAGGAAGCACTAAATATAGAAAGGAAAAACTGGTACCCACTGCAAAAACACATCAAAATATAAAGACCAATGACACTATGAAGAAACTGCATCAACTAGTGTGCAAAATAACCAGATAGCATCATGATGACAGGATCAAATTCACACACAACAATACTAATCACAAATGTAAATGGGCTAAATGCCCCAATTAAAAGATACATAATGGCAAACTGCATAAAAAGTCAAGACCCACCAGTGTGCTGTATTCAGAACACATGCAGAGACACTCAGAGGCTGAAAATAAATGCAAAGTCACACAGAGGCTCAAAATAAATGGATGGAGGAAAATTTGCCAAACAAATGGAAAACAAAACAAAAATGCAGGCATTGCAATCCTAGTTTCTGACAAAACAGACTTTAAACCAACAAAGATTTAAAAAGACAAAGAAGGGCATTGCATAATGGTAAAGGAATCAATTCAACAAGAAGAGCTAACTATCTTAAACATGTATGCACTCAATACAGGAGGACCCAGATTCATAAAGCAAGTTCTTAGAGGCCTACAAAGAGACTTAGCCTTTCACAGAATCATAGTGGAAGACTTTTACCCCCCACTGTCAATATTAGATCAATGAGACAGAAAATTAACAAAGATATTCAGGACTTGAACCCAGCTCTTGGATCAAGTGGACCTAATAGACATCTACAGAACTTTCCACACCGTATCAATAGAATATACATTTTTTTCAGTGTCACATGGCACTTATTATAAAATCAGTCACATAATTGGAAGTAAAACACTCCTCAGCAAATGCAAAAGAACTGAAATTATAACAAACAGTCTCTCAGACCACAGTGCAATCAAATTAGAACTCAAGATTAAGAAACTCACTCAAAGCCACGCAATTACCTGGAAATTAAGCAACCTGCTCCTGAATGACTCCTGGGTAAATAATGAAATTAAGGCAGAAATCAAGAAGTTATTTGAAACCAATGAGAACAAAGAGACAGTATACCAGAATCTGTTGCACACAGCTAAATCAGTGTTAAGTGAGAAATTTAAAGCACTAAATGCCCACATCAGAAAGGTAGAAAGACTTCAAATTGACACTCTAATGTCACAATTAAAAGAGCTAGAGAAGCAAGAGCAAACTAATCCAAAAGCCAGCAGAAGACAAAAAATAACTAAGATCAGAGCGGAACTGAAGAAGATGGAGACACGAAAAACCCTCCAAAAAATCAGTGAATCCATGAACTGGTTTTCTTGAAAAAATTAATGAAACAGACTGCTAGCTAGATTAATAAAATGAAAAGAGAGAAGAATCAAGTAGACACAATAAAAAATGATAAAGGGAGAATTACAGCTGACCCCACCAAAATGCAGACTACCATCAGAGAATACTATAAACACCTCTATGAAAATAAACAAAAAAATCTAGAAGAAATGGTTAAATTCCTAGACACATACACCCTCCCAAGAATAAACCAGGGAGAAGTTGAATTCCTAAATAGGCCAATAACAAGTTCTGAAATTGAGGCACTAATTATTAGCCTACCATCCAAAAATAGCCCAGAATCAGACGAATTCACAACCAAATTCTACCAGAGGTACAAAAAGGAGCTGGTACTATTCCTTCTGAAACTATTCTAAACAATTGAAAAGGATGAACTCCTCCCTAACTCATTTTATGAAGCCAGCATCATCCTGATACCAAAACCTGGCAGAGACAACAAAAACAGAAAACTTCAGGCCAATATCCCTGATGAACATAGATGGGAAAATTCTCATTAAAATACTGGCAAACTGAATGCAGCAGCACATCAAAAAACTTATCCACCATGATCAAGTTGGCTTCATCTCTGGGATGCAAGGCTGGTTCAACATATGCAAATCAGTAAACATAATCCATCACATAAACAGAACCAAAGACAAAAACCACATGATGATCTCATTAGATGCAGTAAAGGCCTTTGATAAAATTCAAAATTCCTTCATGTTAAAAACTCTATATAAACTAGGTATTGACAGAACATATCTCAAAATAATAAGAGCTATTTATGACAAACCCACAGCCAATATCATATACAATGGGCAAAAGGTAGAAGCATTCCATTTGAAAACCAACACAATACAAGGATGCATTCTCTCTCCACTCTTAGTCAACAAAGTATTAGAAATTCTGGCCAGGGCAATCAGGAAAGAGAAAAAAATAAAGTGTATTCAGATAGGAACAGAGGAAGTCAAATTGCCTCTGTTTGCAGAAGACATGATTCTATATTTAGAAAACCTCATCAATTCAGCCCCAAAACTCTTTTTTTTTCAAATTTATTTTATTCCATTTTAGGTTTTGGGGTACATGTGAAGAACATGCAAGATTGTTGCATAGGTACACATGTGGCAGTGTGATTTGCTGCCTTCCTCCCCTTCACATATATCTGGCATTTCTCCCCATGCTATCTCTCCCCAACTCCCCATCCCTCACTGACCCTTCCCTATTTCCCCCCAACAGACCCCAGTGTGTAGTGCTCCCCTCCCTGTGTCCATGTGTTCTCATTGTTCAACACCTGTCTATGAGTGATAACATGCGGTGTTTGATCTTCTGCTCTTGTGTCACTTTGCTGAGAATGATGGTTTCCTGGTTCATCCATGTCCCTATAAAGGACATAAACTCATCGTTTTTGATGGCTGCATAATATTCCATGGTGTATATATGCCACATTTTCCCTGTCCAGTCTATCATCGATGGGCATTTGGGTTGTTTCCACGTCTTTGCTATTGTAAAAAGTGCTGCAATGAACATTCATGTGCATGTGTCCCTATAGTAGAATGATTTATAATTCTTTGGATATATACCCAGTAACGGGATTGCTGGGTCAAATGGAATTTCTATTACTAGGTCCTTAAGGAATCGCCACACTGTTTTCCACAATGGTTGAACTAATTTACACTCCCACCAACAGTGTAAAAGTGTTCCTATTTCTCCACATCTTCTCCAGCATCTGTTGTCTCTAGATATTTTAGTGATCGACATTCTAACTGGCATGAGACGGTATCTCAATGTAGTTTTGATTTGCATTTCTCTGATGACCAGTGATGATGAGCATTTTTTCATATGTTTGTTGGCCTCATGTGTGTCTTCTTTTGTAAAGTATCTGTTCATATCCTTTGCCCACTTTTGAATGGGCTTGTTTGTTTTTTTCTTGAAAATCTGTTTTAGTTCTTTGTAAATTCTGGATATCAGCCCTTTGTCAGATGGGTAAACTGCAAAAATGTTTTCCCATTGTGTTGGTTGCCGATTCACTCTAATGACTGTTTCTTTTGCCATGCAGAAGCTGTGGAGTTTGATTAGGTCCCATTTGTCTATTTTGGCATTTGTTGCCAATGCTTTTGGTGTTTTGGTCATGAAGTCCTTGCCTACGCCTATGTCCTGAATGGTTTTGCCTAGTTTTTCTTCTAGGGTTTTTATGGTGTTAGGTCTTATGTTTAAGTCTTTAATCTATCTGGAGTTAATTTTAGTGTAAGGCGTCAGGAAGGGGTCCAGTTTCTGCTTTC